>NW_022436950.1:10553173-10562627 GCF_009761245.1 Sapajus apella | reverse complement strand
TCTCCTGCCTCAACCTCCTCAGTAGCTGGGATTACAGGCATGCGCCACCATGCCCAGCTAATGTTTTTGTATTTTTAGTAGAGATGAGGTTTCACCATGTTGACCAGGATGGTCTCGATCTCTTGACCTCGTGATCCACCCGCCTCAGCCTCCCAAAGTGCTGGGATTACAGGCTTGAGCCACCACACCCGGCCTTGTAGGCTCCATTAATTGGCTTTCAAGAGATAAACTGTGATTGATAAAAGATTTTAGTTTTTTAAACAAGTCCTTTTTTTTTTTTTCTTTTTTTGAGATGAATTCTTGCTCTGTCACCAGGCTGGAATGTGCAGTGGTACAATCTCGGCTCACTGCACCCTCCACCTCCTGGGGTCAAGTGATTTTCCTGTCTTAGCCTCCCAAATAGCTGGGATTACAGGCATGCACCACCACGCCTGGCTAATTTTTGTATTTTCAGTAGAAGCAGGATTTCACCATGTTGGCCAGGATGGTCTTGATCTCCTGACATTGTAATCCACCTGCCTCGGCCTCCCAAAGTGCTGGGATTACAGGCATGAGCCACCACACCTGGCCTAAACGAGTCCTTTAAGGCACATCATATATAGTGAATTTAAGACTTTGGGAGATTGAAAATGATCTCAGAGGGTGTGATTGAAGCAACTTGCAAATGAAGACCAATAAGCAAAGAAGACACGGAGGCTCAGACAATATCCAGGGACTCGTGGGGGTGAAGAGGCAAATGGAGTTCAACTCACGCCTTTTCATGACTCTCTCATGTCATCGATGGAGGCATCTGAGCACCACACAACCAAATGGCCTCTTAAGGGAAGAGGTGAGTAAATATGTCTGCACAACACTCTGCTGCATGTTCCCACGAATGTTTAACCAACCAAATTAATATTTTGTTCTTACTTTACTTCCAAACACTTAACTAAAAATATTAACATATTGCACTGCATCATTTAATGATCAGAATGTGGGCGTTCTGCTGTGTCATTTGTAGGATTAGGAACAGATGTTTTGAGGGTAGAGCGGGAAGGAAAAGCATCTTAAATAATTCTTTTTGCTTAAAACTCTCCCTTACACCTGGTTCCAGGACTTCTCTTGGTCTTCCTTACCCGACGTTCCTGTGTGCAGTTAAAAATGCATTTTTAAAAATAACTCTGGGACTTCAGAGCAGCATCTGGATACAAAATGGAATTGAATATAGGGTGGCTGTAAATGGCCTTCAAGTTTCTAAGATCCATGGAGCTGTCTGTTAAGGCAACTTCATTTGGCCTCCATAGGATAGCAGCATGCAAGGTATTTCCTGAGGCCACAGGTGCCTGCCCTCACCGCCTAAAGCATCTCTGGATTCCAGCGTGCCCCCCTATTCCCATGTGCCACATTTCACCGGCAAATTCGGATATAAAACTTCAGATAAGAATTCTTATTTTTTTTCCACATTTCACACTGACAAGCAGCAAGGGTGGGCTTACTGACAATTAGGAGGTCAGGAAGATTTGCAGAGGCAAAGGAGAGGGCGCCAGCGGCCACAGCAGTATCAACCCTGGGATTGTTTGACAAACAATATCAAATCCAAAACTTTTCATATATAGTTTTCAAAGAACAAAGGAGACAGCGGCATCCTTGACTTGATAACATTTATTCAATACTCTTTGAAATTAGCAAGAATCAGAAGAAGCACATATCAATCGAATACAGCCACAGAAACATCCTGGAGATAAATAAAGCTGCACTATGAGAAATACTCACTACTGAAGGAACCGGTACTCTCTTACGTTTACTATCTCTTAGCAACAACTCAAAGGTAAATTTAGTTTCCTCACTATATAAAAACCTTGACTTTTTAAAGAAAAATATAGATTCAAATCAATCAGAATTTGCCTCGCTAGGCCTTTTTATTACACACGTTTTTGACGCCTAGTTCGACGACTGTTACGAAAATGACAAAAACAACCTCGAAAGAATGTTTCCGCAAAGTTCAACAAAACAGTGCAGAAATAACTCACTTACCCATGCACAGAATAAGGCAAAGGCTAATTTCATTCGGGTTAGGAATAATAAATTTAACTAGTTTCTTTTTCACAAAACAAACAGTTCAGACTTCTTTTTAAGTAACGGGTATACCCTATTATGCATCTTACGCTACGTTACGTGGTTTTCCTAACTCTACTCAGAAAGCCGGCACTCACACATCAAACAGAAACTTCTCCTTGATTAGGCTTATTCTGTAACAACCACAGAAAGTATCTGGGTCTTGTGATAGTGTCTACTGGGAAAGGGGGAACAAACTAGTAGAAGCATACAGTTTAGAGAGCTGAAGGTACATTAAAACGTAGTCTATAGGTTTCACAAATTTTGTTTTTAAAATATGTTTTCCAAACTAAAAGCTGCAGAAAATTAGTTCTTAAATATTCTACTGAAAACTCTTGAGCAGCTAGCATTTTGAATTTCTTAAGCTTTTTATTTTCTTAAAAATATTTAAATGAGTGTAGTATCTCATCTTTTTGAAAAATAATCCAAAAAACGATTACAAATCTTTTGTTTTAATCAGTGTGACCAAGGGTTTGTCATCGGGGCTGTAATCTTCATAGGTGATGGGGCTCACATCATACATTGCAGGCCGAGATTTCTTTCCAAACCTGAAATCAGAGAGAAAGGACTCTGGTTAGATAAATATTAGATCTCACATTTAATTAAAAGCAAGGGATGGGAACAATTTATATGCATGAATTAAATGGAACTGTAAAAATATATTCTCTAGTAAGTACAGGAACTTTAGACAGCCTGATATTAATACCGGATGTGTATAAACAGTCTTTGGAGTTAGAGGCAAACAAAATATATTCCACAAAACACAGAACTCAAATTAATGTTGGAGCTTGTAGGTTAAATCTTGGCAAAGCAGTCAAGCATGGCAGCTTCACAATAGGTTTTAAGAAAATGTGTATTGATTTGTCTTTTTCTTTTGAGGCCCATAAATGTTTGAGAGGCGAGTTTATTTTACATCCACTCTAGTGCCTGGAATACAGAACAGCAGGGCAGGCTTCCATGGACTGTGGACAGACACCTTTCCTGAGGGATTTTCAGGGGATAGCTGTGAAGGTTTAAGGTCATCTGAGATCCCAACGCAACAGGGCAGAGGTGGGAAATGACTTCAGATACAGAGGTGTCTGTCCACAAACTACGCCAGAACTCACCATGAATCCCACCCACCTATCACCTCCCAGCCCTATGCACACAGAAGCTGGTGTTTTCCTCTGAGCACAAAGCCATTGTCCCAATAGGTTTGAACATGTCAAAACCGCCTCAACAGCAGGACTGACTCCCAGAAGCCAGGGGAGTCAAAATCCAATTTCAGGACTTCCTGTCAAACCATTCTTAAGATGGCAATTTTTAAAATAAAGCCAACTCAACTTCTGGGTGGTCTCTTCCCATTCAAGACCTCACCTTCCCTAAAACCCCTGTAGTGCAACATGATTCAAACAATCTTTCTCCCTAACCCATCATCCCTCCTCCTTTGTCTGGACAACATTTTTTAACTGTTTCAAGTCCACAAGGGCTCTTTAAAAAGGCATTTTAAAAGAACCTTAAATTTTAAAAGGTTCCTAGGATGGGGTCCCTAGGAATTAAAGGGGCTTATTTGCCATGGCTCCCGTCCCAACTCTCCTCTTTCCTTATTTTTTCCCTTGATATCGTTTGAAAGTCCGTCTTCTCATGTACGGAGATGGGAAGTAGAATCAAGTGAGAAATGAGAAAACCGTGCGTTCTTCATATGATCTTTCATTTTAAACTGTCATCAATCTTGTATTCCAATCCTCTCAAATTTTACTGGCTTTGAGGAGCACAAAGGTACATGCTATGCCAGACAGGGACCAGCAAAACATGGGGTTAAACAATTAAAGCATTCTGCCCTCAGAAGAACCCACAGCTATTACTGCAATATTACAAAAGACTTCAATAATACTTTCTAAAATGTGAAGCCTCACTGAAGGTCCACCATGGGGCTCACATAGATGTGGGTCAGACTCCAGCCTGCGGTCTATTTACCTAAATTGAGTGAGGTCTGCATAATCTAAGGATGTGAAAAATGTCAACAGAGTAAAAGTGTCAACAGGCCCGTGGGGTCTTACACTTTCTCCCAAGTCTGACAATTTCCTAGGCTACTTTAAGATGCAAATATTTTGACAATTTATTTCTCATAAAATAGCTACATACATCACCACTAAGGGGAGAAATGCCAGATGTAGGTGATGGGGAGGAAGGCAGCAAATCACACTGCCACGTGTGTACCTATGCAACAATTTTGCATGTTCTTCACATGTACCCCAAAACCTAAAATGCAATAAAATAAATAAATGGGGAAAAAAATCAAAACAATAATAATAATAATAATAATAATTTAACAAAAAATACCCAGCAACCCAGCAAAGAGCTCTCCATACCCTAACATAGCAGGCTATAAAGAGTTTTGACCTGAGGGCCAACAAATTATACTAACTGATTAATTATTTGATTGGTTGGCTGAAAGGATAAACCCAAGCAACTTAATAGATGGCATATATCTTTAAAATGTCCATTTTTAAATAGAATTTCATAGTTTGAAAAAGAACCTGCTTCCTCAAAATCTAGAACGTTAAAGCTTACTTCATTTTACTTAATCCATTAACAAGCTATAATTGGAAGGGCTGTAAACTTGGATGTTGACTTGGAACTCAATATTGTCAAGGCAGGTTTAAGGACGAGTGTCACAGATCCACTGAGTGTGACAAGGCAAGGGCTGATGCCACTCAAGAGCAAGTCACATGGTCACCTATGCATGTTCAAAGTCAACTGAAGAACAAGGAGCACCACTCTGCATCTACCCTTGGTTAACTGAGCTGTGTGGCCCAGTCCTAATGGGATTAACTCCAAATGAGTATGACTCATAAAGTATAATGCGAGTTACAGAGGTGGTTAAAATAAGACTAATAGCCCCAGCAGTAGAAGAGAGAGCAGGCAGGCCTGGAGCTGGAATCCCTGCACTTTGATTTACTAGCTGTGAAAACTCTGTCCAAATTCCTTAGGAGAATTTTGGAGGTTGCTACCTGAAATGCAGTACCTACCATATGGAAGCTAAAATGGCTTCCTTTATAGAAACATCACAGTTTTGAAACACACAAAAAGTGAAAAGACTTTGCTTGAATCTCCTGCACCTCTCACAGTGGCAGGCTTCTATTTGTTGATGAACAAAAGTGCGTTCATAACTACATTTAAAAGACTGGCTTTTTTTTATATCTCGGGCACTAAATCAAAGTCAGAGGCTGCCTATTTCATTGCAGGCATTTTTAGGCAAGTGTTGGTTTTTAAAATAACATACTACTTTTTATCATAAAAGTACATTTTAATAAAAAAATAAATAAATAAAATAAAATTGGAAGTTAGAGAAAATTATAATATAGACTTGGGGTTAGCAAACTACAGTCTATAGGCCAATTCAGCCTGATGCCTGTTTTTCAAATAAAGTCTTATTGGAACATAGTCAAGCCCATTCACACTTCCTCTGGCTGCTTTTGCACAATAAAGGCCGAGTTGAGTAGTCATGACAAGATGGCCTGCAAAGTCCAAAATCTTTTACAGGTCTCTGATGAAGACCATAAGCATCACCCTTAGTCCTGCTCTCCGAAGGACATGTCAACGTTTTATACATTATTCTTTAGTCTGCCCATCCCTCATTCCCACATCTATTCATTTTACAAATATGTATTAAGCACCTCTGAAAGTATTATATATAATAATTATTACATATTTTAACAAAATCGAGAAAATACTCTGCATACTGTTTTAAGGCTGATTTTTTTTCAATCAGTATTCTGTATAATGTTTTATTTAGCATTCTTGTTAAGTAAAAAAAAAATCCTGCAAGTTAAAACATTAATAATAAAATGGTTTTTCTGTGCTGGGCGGGGCAGGCTGGGTAGAACACTCAGGGTTTATAGTCACATGTTCCCACCTGAGGTAGCTCACCGCCCACGACATGACCACAGACCATGACGCTTGGGAAATGTCTGTTGATGGTCGATGAGGAGGCCAGATCTTTAAAAGATGGGAATGAGTTGACATACTCCCCTCCTCCTGGAAAATAGCTCAAATACCCTCGTGTGGTGGCTCCATCTCTGACCCCTTCCCAGCCTCTCGAAGGGTGATGCATCCAGCACTGTCCCTGGTGCTCACTCAACGTCGCGTTCCACTGTCTTGTTTTCACTCATTGATCATCTCATCTCATCATGATAACAACCCCGTGAAATGAGTACATCTCATTTATCTTGTATTACAGAGGAAGACACAGAAGCTTAGGAATAATTTTCCTAAGGTCGCACCTGGTGGGAGGTGGAGCTATCTGGCTTCCAAGCCTAGATTCTGAACACTTTGTTGCAACCTTCATGCATGCGAGGACCCCATAAACTGAAGCTCTCACTTAACCTGTGTCTGACAAGAGCCTGTGTAGTGCTGCTGAAAGGCATCACCTTCAAACCAGCAAACCTTCCTTCTCGTTTGCAAACTCTGGCTTACAAGTCCTGGCTTTCTCACTTGCAAACTCTGTGACCCTTGTGTAAATTGTATTATCTCACTAAGCCCAAATTCCTTTTGCCTATAACGGGTGATTAATGATACACGGACCCTTAAATGCTTGTGAGATGCTTGCAAATGAGTTATTTGTGATGACTTAGCACAGTGTCTGGCCCATGGGAAGCATTCAGTAAATGTCGGCCATCACAGAGGCACTAACAGAAAAGACAGCACCAGTATTATCAGTTAGCATGGACATCTTAAACATCCTATTTGGTGATAAGTCTTGTGTGTCTATTTCTTCAAAGAAACAAAAGATACTACAACCCGTTACAAGGCAGATCAAAGAGCATACATTCTTCTAGTTCATGGTCCTCTGAAAGTCAACCACTAAAACAATGCCACAGAGAGAATGTCAGATCTTGAGAAACGCCAACATTGGAAGGTTTAGAGCTATTGGGGGAAAAAACTGAACATGCTCCCTATTATCTGTTTCCTGTGATCAGGCACACCTGGTTCACAGAGCATCAACCAAGTGGGACCTCAGTGTCAGGACTTGGAGAGCCCTGGCTTTGCCCCTGCCTGTCAGTTACAAGCTCTTCACTGCCTGAGTATAAGCAAAGCAAGCATGGAGCAGATGGCTCCTGGGATGAGGAAGAGGGGGAAGGGTCTCCTTTTCAACCCTGCTAGGAGTTAGCACCAACAGACTCTGACATCAGAATCACCCGGCATGGCCTCAGTCACTCATGACTATCTCAGGTGACCTACTCCATGTGTCCTATGTGGCTGCTGGGCTGTAGTTATTCTGATCCAGTGTCACCTCCAAGTAGTAGCAGGGATTCAGCCCATAAAATGGACACTGGCTCTTGAAAACTAGGGAAAGGATAACATCAAAAGGTCTGAGCTTTTGCCAATGGCTTTCTAGGGTTTCCAGGAAAAGGGAGCAAAGAGAGCCAACCAGCCCAGGACCCCACCATGGCCTCTACACAGCCACGCTGTAGAAACCACAGGTTGTAGCTGAACAAATGCTCAGAAGTTTTCCCAAAGGGAAGGTATTGTTTTAATGTCAATAGCTTTATCTACAGTCACTGGTGCATGCAGGAGCTTGTCCGTTAGGAATTCTGCAGTAAATATTTTTGATTATAAATCAGCACCAAATAAGAACCAGGTTTATAAATGCTTTCAAGTTTATTCTTTCCTTCCAAGAGTATTCAGTTAAATATCTTCCCTGTGGGCCATATGAGCAAAAGGCTCAGAGGAATCTTAAACTATTCTGGGGCTGAAATAAAACACTCCTCCTCCTGAGCCCTGAAGGATCGTAGCCATGGATGCCTGGAGGGGCACAGTGAATCTGCATTATTGGGTCTCCCAACATGTGAAATACAACGTATGGATTCTGCTCCCTCCTGGTGAATGAAGCCCCTCTGAAATGATGAGGAGAGAAAAGATTCTTGGGCACCAAATAAACTTGTCAATTCTCTGACCCTTTTTACGTTCCTCATCTCTGATCCAGTAATTTCAGGATACTGTAAATTCTCCTCTAGGCTGGGGGCACTAACGAAGCTGGTGCCCTGGGATGAGTCTACCTCTCAAGCAGGTCAAGGCACCCTAGGCCAACCTCTAACTGAGACCATCCATTCATTTCCAACCTCAAATTTTAGAGAGATCTATTACCTGCCAGGATGCACTGGAGATACAGAAATAAAATCTACTGCCTTTGATTTACAGGGTAGTGGAATAAAGAGTCAAATAAACAATTAAGGAGGGGCTTGCAAGGCTTGGTATCAGGGCTTCCTGGATGTTATGCTGTCTTGGTTGGCCCTGAAAGGAAGGCATCAAGATGAGCAGCCATGCAGGGCCCGAGATGGAGGAGAGTTGAGTTCTCTGATTTCCCTCGCAGTACATAAGCAACATGGGTGCAGCTCCCACTTCAGCACAGAGGCAGATGCTCAGGGTCTCCCAAGTTCTCCCTCCCACTGGCTCCTCCCCATGGAAGCTGAGTTCTGGCTTTTGCTTCTATTAGAATGACAAGATCACTGTAAGACCTGGGAATTGGATTTGGAGGATTTCTTTTGGAGAAAGCAAACTCTATGAACCTCTTAGCTTCTATGCCATTCATATAGAATTTGGGTCTTCTCGTGTCTTTTTTTTGAGGTGGAGTCTTGCTCTGTTGCCCAGACTGGAGTAAAGTGGTATGATCTCAGCTCACGGCAACCTCCACCTCCTGTGTTCAAGTGACTCTTCTGCCTCTGCCTCCAGAGTACCTGGGATTACAGTGCTTATCTTTGTGGTTGCTGTTATCATTTAATTAGGTGGATAGAAGAAAAAACATTTATGATATTTCACTTTTATTTCTTATCATTCCCACTGTAGCCAGAATCTGAAGCTACACTTTCCCAATAAGTACCTAGCAAAAAGCTAAGTAGAAATTAAAAAGAAACACAGAACCCATTGATGAAGAGTAAAAATCTCAGTGTAGAAGGGCAGACATGTCCTGTAGGAGTGCAGCTGTGAAGGTGACTGCAGCCGGCTCTCAGGCTGCCTGATTTGGAACTTTGGAAATGAGCAGGAGTGGCAAAGACAGAACCCAGGAATGATGTTCAACCTCTACAGGCCTGCCCAGGTCAGATGGAAAAAGGTCCTTAAAGGAAACAAGATGCAGATGAAAAGGATGGAAAAGATCAAGGATGTGGATACGTGCTACTGACAGGGACAACCCAGGGTTTTTGTTTTTGTTTTGAGACAGAGTCTCTTGTCAACCAGAATGGAGTACAGTGGCACCATCTAGACTCACTGCAACCTCCAACTCCCAGGTTCAAGTGATTCTCCTGTCTCAGCCTCCTGAGTAGCTGGGATTGCAGATGCCCACTGCCATGCCTGACTAATTTTTTTTTTTTTTTTTTTT
>NW_022436950.1:10437350-10553073 GCF_009761245.1 Sapajus apella | reverse complement strand
TTTTTTTTTTTTTTTTTTTGAGACGGAGTTTTGCTTGTTACCCAGGCTGGAGTGCAATGGCGCGATCTCAGCTCACCGCAACCTCTGCCTCCTGGGTTCAGGCAATTCTCCTACCTCAGCCTCCTGAGTAGCTGGGATTACAGGCACGTGCCACCATGCCCAGCTAATTTTTTGTAGTTTTTAGTAGAGACGGGGTTTCACCATGTTGACCAGGATGGTCTTGATCTCTTGACCTCGTGATCCACCCGCCTCGGCCTCCCAAAGTGCTGGGATTACAGGCGTGAGCCACTGCGCCTGGCCCTGACTAATTTTTGTTAATAGAGTTGGGGTTTCACCAAGTTGGCCAGGCTGGTCTCAAACTCCTGACCTCAAGTGATCCACCTGCCTCGGCCTCCCAAAGTGCTGAGGTTACAGGTGTGAACCACCATGCCCGGCCAGGTTTTCTCATGTCTTGACCAATACCAACATAGGACATCCGAAGATAGATCATACAGCTACCAGTTCCCTTGAGCCCCAATCTTAAGGCATCAAACTCATGCCACTTTTCACTATAGCACCCTTATGTTCTGAATTGTGTGCTTGAGATTATTCTATCAACTAAAAGAAGAGATGGCTTACTTCAATAAACAATATTGCTATTATTTTTGGAATACATACTCTGCAAAGTCAGTAAAATGTTATCTTAGCTGATTGTTTTGTGCTATATAATAGATTTGGAGAAGTAAATATGGGGTTATCTGTTCATACCATCTTTAATATTTGTAATGGATGCTGGACTATACCAAGGTGATGGGTTAATCTGTGTAGCAAGTCACCATGGCACAGGTTTACCTACGTAATAAACCTGCTCATCCTGAGCATGTACCCCAGAACCTAAAATAAAATTTGAGGGAAAAAGTATATACATATTTGTAATTTATATATGACTTCCATAACTCTCCAAGGAGGGATAGTTATCACTTTATACAGTTGAGGGAGCTACATTTGCCCGGACTTCCACTGGAGGTCTGCAGGCAAAAATAAGCAAATGGCTGGGTATGAGTTGTGGCCTTTAGAATGTGAAGGTCTTTTTCATCTTTGCATAGATAACTTAAAACCTAAGTGCCATCCAAACTTGGAAGAATTATTTTCTATGGATTATCCAGACCCAGGGTTAATATCCTTACTACATAAGGACTTCTTATGAATCATTAAGAAAAATCAGAAGCTGGGCACAGTGGCTCACACCTGTAATCCCAGCATTTTGGGAGGCTGGGGCAGGTGGATCACTTGAGATCAGGAGTTCGAGACCAGCCTGGCCAACATGGTGAAATCCCATCTCTACCAAAAATACAAAAATTAACTGGGCAGATGGCAGATGCCTGTAAGATCTGTCTAAACTACAGATTCAGGTAACGGAGTCAGTAGGACTCAAAGCTATACCTCACCAGAACTTACATTCATTCTATGACAACACACTCACTCCCTGTCCCTCTGGAGTCTTTCTCGCAGAAAGGGACAATGCTTTATAAATATTCTCTCTAAAAGTAGAAAGATAGCTCTTTATCCTTCTTTTACTAGGTCTTTAAGTCAAATGATTTATATGTTGACTTATATTTATATATAAGTCAAATCATTTATATGCTGATTGTTTGAAGACCAACGTGGCAAAAGACATTCTCCAAAGGAAAAATTCATCAAAAAAGTTTTTAGTACACTGTGATTACAAATCAGGTATTTACAGTTGCAGAGCAACACAAATTAGATGACTAAATGTATTCAATGTAAACAAAACAAAAGGAAAAGCTAGCAGCAAATTAAAAGGAGTTTGCTTATCAAGTGGCTGAATGATCTATCCCCACATGCAATGTGGAACCTATGTTCCATTCTTTAAAATCTTCTCTTTGCAGATGGAAAGTCCTGTGTATAATAAAACCCTGTTCCCGAGAATGCACCTATGAAGGCAGCATTCCCCACGCCGCCCCTGCAGCCCACCTGGCGTGCCGGATGGACGCGATGGCATTGCTGAACTCGCTGTCAATGCTGCGGCAGTTGTAGAACTCCTCGTAGGCTGGCCTGGAAGAGCCCTGGTACTCAATGCGGCTGATGCGGCAAATCCCCACAATCAGGATGATCAGCATGAGGATGAAGGCCACACAGAGGGCTCCGATGATGATGTAGAGGGAGTGCCGTGGCATGTTGGTGAGGCTCTCCGCCATGTGCCCGGACTTCCACTGGAGGTCTGCAGGCAAAAATAAGCAAATGGCTGGGTATGAGTTGTGGCCTTTAGAATGTGAAGTTCTTTTTCATCTTTGCATAGATAACTTAAAACCTAAGTGCCATCCAAACTTGGAAGAATTATTTTCTATGGATTATCCAGACCCAGGGTTAATATCCTTACTACTAAGGACTTCTTATGAATCATTAAGAAAAATCAGAAGCTGGGCGCAGTGGCTCACACCTGTAATCCCAGCATTTTGGGAGGCTGGGGAAGGTGGATCACTTGAGATCAGGAGTTCAAGACCAGCCTGGCCAACATGGTGAAACCCCATCTCTACCAAAAATACAAAAATTAACTGGGTAGATGGCAGATGCCTGTAATCTCAACTACTTGGGAGACTGAGGCAGGAGAATTGCTTGAATGGTTGCAGTGAGCCAAGATTGCACCACTGCACTCCAGCCGGGGTGACAGAGTAAGACTCCGTAACAAACAAACAAACAAACAAAAATCAGAAATACACCACAGAAAAAAATGGTCAAAGGAATTCATAAAAAGAAAAAAATACAAATAGAAAATTGCTTGGCTTTGGAATTACAAAAAAATGTAACTCCTCTACCAGCTCCCAAATATTACTTTAAAAATATGGTAAGCACAGTGGGCAAGGGTACCCAGAAATGAGGACTATAAGTTGATACATAAGCCTTTCTTTGACTAATTACCATATGGTCTGACCCAGATATTCCCATTTTAGGATTTATGCTGGGGAAGTGGCCCAGGAAATGTGTGAAGATTCTCATCTTACTATCACAATTTTAAATATTATTGCTTATTCCATATTTAGAAAAAGGCTCCAAAAATCACAGACACCCATGTACTCACTGCTTAGTTAATAAATGTTAATATTTTACCATTTTTCTTTAGATTTTTTTCAGATAATTTTTTTTAAAGAAATAAAATGTGGCTGGGCATGTAATTACTCTTGCTTGTAATCCTAGCCCTTTGGGAGGCCAACTCAGGCAGGTTGCTTTGAGCTTAGAAGCTTGAAGCCAGCCTAGGCAATACAGCAAAACCCTTTCTATACAAAAAATACAAAAATTAGCCAAGTATGGTGGCACACGCCTGTGGTCCCAGCTACTCAGGAGGCTGAGGTCCCGGCTACTCAGGAACCTGGGAGATGGAGGTTGCAGTGAGCTGAGATCACACCACCACACTCCAGCCTGGGCAACAGAGTGAGACCTTGTCTCAAACACAAACACACACACACACTCACACACACACACAGCTGAATTTCCCTCACCCCATACACTCTCTCTCTACTCCATCAGCAGCAGCATAATTTATAAAAGTCAAAAAATAAATAACAACCTAAATCTTTAACACTCAGTGAGATGAAAAAATATCCATTATACAAAAGAATAAAAGCATGTTATCAAACAGGATCTACTTGGACAGTACAATAATTTGACAATATGTTATGAATTTAAAATATCTGTATGCACATTGAAAAGCTCAGAAGGATAGTATGATGATAATGGCAAACATATATTGATTTCTTATTATGAACTAAGTTCTTTTTAAAAACAGCTCATTTAATCATTATAACCACCAGAAGATACATTTTTCTCTCTCTCCACTTTACAAAGGAGGCTTAGAGAATTGACATCACTTAGAGTGAGTACATCTGATACAAGTCAAGACCTGAGGTCTTAGCCTTTGAACAGCCACATGCTAACCACAGTGATCTCTAGAAGACAGAATTTAAAATGATTATTTTCCTCTATATACTTCTCAGTCTTTCCCAGCTTTTTAAAAATAAAAATTTATTCCTTTTACAATGAAGCAATAAGCAATACATTTAAAGAAGACATTTTTAGGATCATCTTCAGCGTAAGAGTGGAAATAGTATCAGCCTTGGGATCACACCAACCTTGCTTTCAATCCCAGCTCCTACATTTACTCGATCTCCTTGAGCTTTGGTTTCCTTGCTTGTAAAATGGAAATTGGCTTGCTGTGACATAAGTTAGAAAACATGTTTTTAAAACATTTAAAACTTTTTAACTTTTTAAAAAGTTAAAAAGTCCACTCCTGGGCACGTGGTGATTGTCCTTAAAGAGGAGCAGTATGGTGGTGAAGGAGGGAAGGACAAAGGGAAGCATCCTATCCCCTAAGGTATCCGCTCTGAGCTGAGGATTATCGAGCATGGCCCTGTGTCCTTACTAAAAGCACCAACCTGTATTAGCAGAAAAAACTAGAAGGACAGGGTGTAATCTCTGTGCTTGGCATAGGTCAAGAACATCAAGTTATTTCCTGTTTATAGGTCTGCACCCAAGTGAAACTCTCTAGATAGTGTATATAGGATTTGAAAGGAAACTGTGGACATTTTAAGGAGCTAGGTAAGACCAAAGAGAATCTGAGCTCAAATGGAATAAAGGATGCTTTCTCTACTTTACTCACACACCACCACCACCATTCCACACTTCCCCACCCATGCCAGGACATCACTTTCATGGTGGAATTTCAAGTGCCTGCAAATGAGATTCAGAGGTTAGTGGAAATGGGAATGAGCCTGTCTTTCCATGAAATCCACAGGACTCTTCTCAGTGTACCATTATCAGTGAGAGTATTTGTGGCCTCTAGATACTTACACCCTCATCTTAGCTATATCTTCAGTCATCATAGAATCCAAAAATCACAATTAGCTATTCCTTACCTTGAAAAGCTGCAGTCTGAAGAAGTGTACAGATAGATACTCAAGCAGCAGCCCAGGCCTGAAGACCCACTTCCTAGAAGCTAACAGAAAAACGAACCACGTGCCCAGCCTGGATGCTTCCTGAGAATTTGAGAATAGATGAATAACATGATTTCCCAGTTTGCATCCAGACACTCCTGAATATTTCACCAAAACCTTTGAAGCCTGGTTTGTCATTTGAGTCTGCCTGCCTGAGCTCATAAGGCCCATGGAGCTTAGTAAAACTAAATGACCATTAGTGCATTCACTGCTCCAGCTAAGCCAACTCACACACAGGCAGACAAAGTAACATAAATCAGCAGAGCAAATACTCATGATGGAAGGAAGAAGGTGTTTTGGGAAACCAGAACCAAGGCTCAATCCCCAAATCTGCAGCCGTCTCATTTGGCAATACCTGGTATGCACTGAGAGAGAAAACTTGTTTTTCTGGCTGAAAAAGCAAGCGTGATTCACTTGATTTCCAAATATTATAACATTCTCTAAAAAATTTAGTTGCAGGCTGGAGTCCAACACTAAGCAGAGTATGTTATAACATCCATTTAGCATCAATACAAGGGCAGCCAGTACTACGTTTTCCTCCAACTCGGTAGAGTGCTCAGATCTGATCACTATGGAAGATCACACGAGTTCTTGATGAGTTCTTGCAGTCTATGCATAAGCTTCATAGAATTAACTTACATATCATACCAATTGTGTATACACAGTGAGTGCACAACCACATGGCCACTAAAGTGGAAAAAAAAAAACCATACTGGGCTACGTCCTCAGTGTGGTGTCCCAGGTCTGACTGCTTGCATTTCTGACCATCTGCTCCATATCCCAAAACTCTGTATTCCAAGCTGTTTGGACTTTCAGGAAAACTTTCTCAAGATTTCGCCTACAAGTTCTGCTTTCCTCCCTCCCCCTGCCTTTCTCTTTAAAGTTAGATTCCCCCTCACCGTCATCTAAAACTTTTTTGATAGAAATGACTGTGGCTGCTTTATAGGCTAATTGGTTTAGTAGCTGGGATGGATCTGGATAAGTCCAATACTAGGTCTGAGAGGCAGCAAATTTATCTCTGCCAGGTGGCTGCAATCACCATCTCTCCGTCCAGACGCTATCCTCATAAGTCATTGCTTTGCTGCATCCCAGGAGTCTCATCACATGAATCGTTGACTATGTTGGCTACAGCATGGCATGGGAAAGAATTGTGAACCAGAGTGTGCCAGATGGGTTAGATGGGTTGATCTCATCAGCCCCAGCAGGTGCGTGACCAGGAATGCATGTGCCTGAAC
This sequence comes from Sapajus apella, assembly GCF_009761245.1. NCBI lineage: Eukaryota > Metazoa > Chordata > Mammalia > Primates > Cebidae > Sapajus > Sapajus apella. Next base: position 10,546,850 of record NW_022436950.1, on the reverse strand, counting down.
TGTTCAAGAAAAATGACACACTTGTGGGTCTGACAGATCATTTGCATTTTTGTTTAAGCTAAATTTGTTTGAGGTTTTGTATTTTCCAAAGTGCTTTTGCATTAAACATTTCAGCTGGCCCTAAACAAGCACCTTGAGCTCAGCAGACGTGCTAGACTTGGATCAGTTGCTCAAGGTGAAGCAGGCAGTCAGTGGCCAAGCTGAGAATGAAATCAGACCCACCTCCACTCTGCCAAAAATAAACTCCAGTCTAAAATACATACGCCATATCTACTTTTCAATTTACCTAAATGAATGTAGCTAGACTAGTTAATTTGCTTACCTATGTTATTTTTTAAAATTTATTTATTTATTTTACTTTAGGTGCATGCTGTATCTGGCATTTCTCCCCACGTTATCCCTCCCCACCGTCCCTTCCCTCCCCACTACTCCCCTCCCCACTCCCCACTGTCTCTCCCCTACGCCCCCCAACTGTCCCCTGTGTGTGATGCTCCTCTCCCTGAGTCCACGTGTTCACACTGAGATATCATCTCACACCAGTTAGAATGGCGATCATTAAAAAATCGGGAGACAACAGATGCTGGAGAGGATGTGGAGAAATAGGAACACCCTTACCTATGTTATTTTTAAAAAGAGCAAAAGTGAGAATCTGTCTTATGAAGATGTTACTTGGCTTAATACTTTTTTAGACCACTTGCCTAGAACAATTGTGAGGAGGGATGTCAAATTACTTTGTTTTCTATAGCTAAAGTTTAGCAAGACAATCAAAGCAGTGAGACTAAAAAAAGATTAACAACTCTTGTTAATCTCTAGAAGAGGAATAAATGAGAAAAGGGAATGAAAGAGATCATCTCCTTCATGGAGATCCATTCACTGAGCACATGAATTAAGGACCTACTATGTGCCAGGGACAGTACTGACTGGCAGGGATAGAAAGCAAGGGAAAATAGAGAGAAAAGTAGGCTCATGCAGCCCCAAGTTTTTTGAGGAATACAGGGATCAGGCAAATGATCACACACACAAAAAGTAAAAGTACAACCGTGCTATGTCTACAGGAGACGAGCTCTTCAGTGCAGCAGGAGGACAGGGGATATTTTACTTCACTGACTATCAAGAGAGCTTGCACCACAGGAGCTCTTAGGGAGTTAGGTTCTAAGTGTGAGTGGGGACTAACCAGCGATGGGCAAGAGCAGAGGGGAGACTGCCACGGACAAAGAACCAGAGTGAGCACAGGCCTGTGGGAGGAAGGGGAGGGAGCAGAGTGAGGGCAGGAAGGATAACGGTGCGACTGCTTGAGAGAGAGGGAGAGAGTGGCCCCAGCAAGGAGGAAGGGCCTCCTTGCAGAGTAGGGCAGTGTGTCCTTGGGTCTTTAGCCACTTATTTATTTTAATAGGAGCTTGGCACAGTCAGGGTTGGAAACAGTGGGAGGGAGGGTCTGAGTGTTCCAATTTGCACTTTGAAAAAATCCTTCTGCCTGTGCATGAAGAAAAGGTTTGAGGAGCAAGGACAAATGCCAGTTCAGAGCCTCCTGTAGGATGAAGCAGAGTTAGTGGTAGCTTGGCCTGGGGTGATGGACATGGAGACAGAGAGAGGGGAATGTATGTGAGTGATGTGTTAGGGCGGAATCAACCAGACTAAGTGCAGCTTGTACAGATAGGCCAATGAGGGGAGAGAAGCCAGGAGGCCAACTCCTGGTTTCCTGGCTTTTATTACTGGATGGATGAGGTGTTGTAGCCGAGTGAGATGACCAGGTTTGAAAGGAAGATCCTGGGTTTGGTTTTATACATGTTAAATTGGAGGTATCAATTCTGGGCACAGGTTTTGGAAAATAATATATGACTAAATCCTCAAAAGCAATTGTAACAAATGCAAAATTTAATAAGTGAGATCTAATTAAACTAAAGAGCTTCTGCACAGCAAAAGAAACTATTGATAGAGTAAACAGACAACCTACAGAATAGGAGAAAATGTTTACAAATGATGCATCCAACAAAGATCTAATACCCAGAATCTATAAAAAACTTAAACAATTGAACAAACAAAAAACAAATAACCTCTAACCTCATTCAAAAATGGGCAGGAGGTATGAACAGACACTTCTCAAAAGAAAATATGCAAGTGGCTAACAAACAAGAAAAAAATGCTCAACATTACTAATTGTCAGAGAAATGCAAATCAAAACCACAATAAGATAACCATTTCATACTAGTCAAACTGGCAATTATTTAAAAGTCAAGAAACAACATATTGGCAAGGCTGAGAGAAAAATGGAATACACTGTTGGTGGAAATGTGAATTAGTTCAGCCACTGTGGAAAGCAGTTTGGAGATTTCTCAAATAACTCAGAACTGCTACTCAACTCAGCAATCTCATTATTGGGTATAGATCCAAAAGAAAACAAACTGTTCTACCAAAAAAACCATAGGCACTTGCATGTTCATTGCAGCACTATTCACAAAAGCAAAAACATAGAAGCAACCAAGGTGCCCATCGACGGTGGATTGAATAAAGAAAAGGTGGTACATATACAGCATGGAATACTATGCAGTCATTAAAATAAAAGAGTGGGCTGGGCGCGGTGGCTCATGCCTATAATCCCAGCACTTTGGGAGGCCGAGGCAGGTGGATCATGAGGTCAAGAGATCGAGACCATCCTGGTCAACATGGTGAAACCCCATCTCTACTAAAAATACAAAAATTAGCTGGGCACAGTGGCGCGTGCCTGTAGTCCCAGCTACTCGGGAGGCTGAGGCAGGAGAATTGCTTGAACCCAGGAGGCGGAGGTTGCGGTGAGCTGAGATCACACCATTGCACTCCAGCCTGGGTAACAAGAGCGAAACTCCATCTCAAAAAAAAAGAGTGAAATCATGTCCTTTGCAGCAACATTGATGCAGCTGAAGGCCATTATCCTAAGTGAATTAACATAGGAACAGAAAACCAAACACCACATGTTCTCACTTATAAGTGGGAGCTGCCCACTCACAGTGGCTCACACCTGTAATCCAAGCAGTTTGGAAGTCTGAAGCGGGCGATAGCTTTGATCTCAGGAGTTCCAGACCAGCCTGGCCAACATGGCAAAACCCTATCTCTACTAAAAATACAAAAAAATTGGCCAGGTATCATGGCACATGCCTGCAATCCCAGCTACTTGGAAGGCTGAGGCACAAGAATGGCTTCAGCCTGGGAAGCAAAGGATACAGTGAGCTGAGATCGCACCACTGAACTCCAGCCTGGGTGACAGAGTGAGAACCTGTCTCAAGAAAAACAGAAGGTTGGGGGGAGGTAAACATTGGGTACTTGTGGACATAGAGACCACAACAATAGATATTAAGGACTACTAGGGAGGAAGGAAAGAGAGGGGGAAAATGGTTGAAAAAAACTAAGTGTTGGGGATGATGCTCAGTACCTGGGTGATGGGATCACTCATATCCCAAACCTCAGCATTACACAACATACCCAGGTAAACACCTGCACATGTACCCCCTGAATATAAAATAAAAGTTGAATAAACAAATAAATAAATTGGAGGTACCTTTAAGACACTCAAGTAGTTATGACAAATAGTTAAATTTGGATGTTTAGCTCTTCATTTTAGTTAATAAAAGCTGATATTCATTGAGGGTTTAATTTGTGCTGGACACTCTAAGTGTTAAGGTGTTAACTCACCTATTCTTCCTATAATGCTTTGAGATAGACACTGCTATTACCTTCATTTTATGTAGGAAGCAACTGAGACTCTGAGAGGGAAGCTACATGCCCAGCGTAACACACACAGCAAGAGTTTAAGCCCAGGTGGTCTGGTTCTAAAGCCACATACTTCAATCAATAAGCAATGTTTTCCAAACTGTAGGTTACAGAAATCAATGTAATGAGCCAGATTCACATTTTAAAAAATAATAATTTAGACAACTATTTCAGAGTTTGTCACACTTATAAAAAGTTAAGTATTATTTTATGTTGTGTGTGTTTTGCATATACTAGTCTGTGGGTTACATGCAGCATCAACATATTGCTTACTGTGGGTTGCACTTAACAGGCCTGAAAAGCACTTCCCTATGCTATACAAATCCACCATTACTCTTCAGAGAGACAATGGAAAGTTCCTCCTCATGAGATATTTTGGAATAAAAAAATCAAGATCTAATTACATCAGTAACAACTACCTATCTATATAATGTCTGTGGTCCATAATATTCTATACTTACAGAAAATTAGTTCATCACCCCAAAGTATCTAATTTACCAAGATTCTATCAGAGATGGGAAATTTCATTTCCAGCAGATGCCCAGAGACTTCTAGTTGTTTGAAGAGAAAGACAGCTAATGATGATAATTAAGGCAACCATTTGTTAAGCACCTACTGTGTACCCAGCACTGAACTATATTGCTTAAATTTACTATCCCATGTATCAAGGCCTGAGGCTCAGAGATCTTGTTTTCCAGCCCAGGGATAAATACCTGAGGAGCTAGAATTCAAAACCAGCTCAACTCACAGAATTGAGTTATCAACCACAAAACTCTACCATAGCATTCTTGCCACTCAGTCAGGATGCTTTTCCCACATCTAGCCACAATCCCACCCTGAGAAGTAGAGGATACATTGCTGGTGTTCCAAGCATGTACTAAAGGTAATTATGGATTCAGTGGGATTTGCAAGCTACCCATGGGCCCCAACACCATTGCTTTCCGGGGGAGAAGTTCTGAAAGGCAAAGAGTCGATTTATACTGAAATTCTTATGAAAAGACAAAAAAAAAAAAAAAAAAAAAAAAGATAATCACCAACCAAAATCAAAACATTAAATGCAAACACCCTTTAATTTGACAATTATGTTTTGAGAATTTCGATTATTGATATTCTTACATAAGTAAGCACAAAGATGTTACTGTGGCGTGAATATATGTGACTCCCAAGTTCAAATGTTGCCAACTAATTGATACAGTTAGGCATCGTATCCCCACCCAAATCTCATCTTGAATTGTATTCCCCATAATCCTCATAATCCCCATGTGTAAAGGGAGAGACAGGTGGAAGTAACTGAATCATGAGGTCGGTTCCCCCCATGCTGTTCTTATGATAGTTAGTGAGTTCTCATGAGATCAGATGGTTTATAAGAGGCTCTCATGAGATCTGATGGTTTATAAGGGGCTCTTCTCACTTCACTCAACACTTCTCCTTCCTGCCACCTTGTGAAGAAGGTGCCTTGCTTCCCTTTTGTCTTCCACTATGATTGTAAGTTTCCTGAGGCCTTCCCAGCCATGCTGAACTGTGAGTCAATTAAATCTCTGTCCTTTATAAATTACCCTGTCTCAGGCAGTTCTTTATAACAGTATGAAAATGAACTAACACACTAATCAACAAAGTGATAGAATTAAGAGATGTAGTCTTTGGCATGTGACGAAGTCATGAGGGCTCTGCCTTCATGAACTAGATTAATGTCCTTATAAAAGTGGCCCAAGAGAGTCACCTTGCCCTTCCACCATGTGAAGACATTGCCAGAAGGTTCTATCTATGAGGAATGGGCCCTCATCAGACACTGGATCTGCCAGTGCCTTGCTCTCAGACTTCCTGGCCTCCAGAACTGTGAGCAAGTACTTACTGTAAGGTATTTTGTTATAGTAATGCAAGCAAACTAAGACAGTTGCATATATAAGAATATTCATTCTAGTATTGCTTTAAAAAGCAAAAAACCCCAAATATATTACCTATCAATGGGGGTCTGACTAAATAAATTTTGGAGATGCTAAAGAATGAAAATACTATGTGGCCTTTTTTTTTTTTTTTTTTTTTTTAGGCAGAGTCTTGCTTTGCTGCCAGGCTGGAACACAGTGGCACGGTCTTGGCTCACTGAAACCTCCACCTCCTGGGTTCAAGCAATTCTTCCACCTCAGCCTCCAAGTAGCTGGGACTACAGGTGCGTGCCAAACGCCCAGCTAATTTGTGCAATTTTAGTAGAGATAGGGTTTCACCATGTTGGCCAGGATGGTCTCGATCTCTTGACTTCATGACCCACCCACCTCGGCCTCCCAAACCATGTGGCATTTTAAAAAGTGATGTAGATCTGAATAGGCCAGTGTGGGTGCATCTTCAGGATACACTGTTACACATAAAAGCAGTATGTTGAAGAGTGTACAAAAAGGTCTCATTTGGACAGGAGAAACTAGGAACTTAACTATTGACTGAATGCATCCAGAAGAATATCCAGTAAATGTCTAAGAGTAGTTACCTTTAAATAGTGAGGTGGGGATCTGGATAAGGAGAGATATTAATTAGTTTCATTTTTTAAACATGTTGGTTTACATTAAAATGAGAACCAAAGAAGCCAACCTATTTGTATAATGAGAACTGCCCGTATACTATAATCATTTGATAAGTTTCTTTAAACATGATTAAATTCCATCTATTGCTAAAGGAAGAGGCCCAAGACATCCATCTATAGTTCATCTGTAGCCCCAGGAAGAGTTACATTCCCTTTCCCTGGTTGTCTAGCGGTGGCTGTGCAAAGCCTTACAGCGGCTCATCACATATTCAAAACTGCCCTCAGATTACAAGCTCCCAAAGGCAGGCGATGTTTCAGTAACCTTTACATCCCAGAACTACGCTCAATGCCTGACAATAAAGAGCCACCGATTCCTGACTGAATGCATAAATCTAAGATAGCCTATTTGCCTATTTCTCAACTGCAAAATATCATTAATTTAATAGTTTAACTGCCTTTAACCATAGATTCAACTGTTTAATATACAAAACTGGCCAACTGTCAGTCAGTGAGGTTAACTAGAACTCTAACTTTGTAAAGCTTACACAGATAAAGCAAAACACATCCACACTGCCGTGTAAAGATTTATAGAATTTTTTTATTTTTAGGCCTTGATTTTAGGAAGGCATGTTTTCCATTTTTTATAATTCGAAAAAAAAAATTGTGATCAGTCCAAAAGTGGTAAAATGCCAGAACTGTAAGGTGATAGATCTGTGTTGTTTTAAGTCACTCAATTCGTGGTAATTTGCTATAGTGGCAATAGGAGACTAATACAGATGGTCAGGGAAGGCACCTTTGGACTGAGACCTGAATGAGAAGAAGGCACCTGTGCTAAGATCTGAAGGAAGAGAACTCCAGGCATAGGGAACAGCACGGGCAAAGGTCCTGAAGGCAGGGATGACATTGACCTGCTCAAGGAAGGGAAAGCAGGACACTGGCTACAGCAGAGGGAGCAAGGAAGAGAGACAAGCAATGTGGCCTCTGAAGGCAGTGATCAGGTTAATAGAAGACTCCTTCACTTCCTTGGATGACTCGGCAGCCCTCCAGCACCATGTAGCTATGTGGGCCATGGTTCTCTGTGGACGCCTGAACTTTCCTGTTTAGATCTACCAACCAGACTCTGTGATACCCAGGCATCCACCTCTTGGTTTCTGAAAATCATAGATGCTCAGAGTTAGAAAGAGACCTCAGAGTCTGTGGTTTCCATGGCTCATGTAGGACTAGAGGCCTCTTATAGCTTCCCTGCCCCACCAACTGTACAAACTCTGCGTCCACTCCTGATCCTAGGATTCATTCCATTGATTCAGAGCCAGCTCTCTAGACGCCAGCCACTGGCTTCAGCTTTGTGTCACCTGCAAACTTCATACACATGATCTCCTTTCATGGTGATCTCAGCTCATGGTAAAGAAATATCCAATGCTGGGACCTGGCAGAGCCTAATCTGTAATGAAATTTAGTTTTAATTCCTTTGGCTCCATAGAGAAATATAAATGAGATCATCAAATGGAAAATGATAGAGTGAGTGAACAAAGAGTCCAGGTGTGTACTCAGATGTGTAATGGGCCCTATCACACCCAGCCACTCAGAATAGCCACTGTCCTGGGCTGTAGGCAGCATCTAAAAAGATAATTGCTGAAGTTAATCCTCCCTGGGAGTAGCCCATAGCTTAAGAGCTACAGTAGTACAGAAAAAATAAAAGAAAGAATAACCAGCATTTTTTAGTGTCTACTGAACAGCAGAAATCTGCACATTTGCCTCATTTAATCCTCGCAGCAATCTGCACGGGAAGCCTTCCTATAACCAAGTGAGAAAGATGAGGCTTCCAGCGGTAAATTTGTTTATCCAGGTTACAGAATATGATGGAGCTTGAACTTTGCTCCTTTTTTTTATTCCATATTTTGCCTACATTATCATCACCAGAAGAAGTAAACTTTAGGTTTTTTACAAAGACAGGATCTCACCTCAAAATTTCTTGATGATATCCTGTGTGTTCCTGACTTTTCATCTATACTCTCCTATATATTTATTTTCATCAATCCCATTTTAAAGCTATAAATAGATATTACTCTGCCCTACGGCATCAAATGTGTCAATTTGTCCTACTAAACTTCAGAATGAAAACTGGTCCCATTTTGTGGAAAAGTAAACTGAGGCTTAGCACACAGTCATAACAATGAGTGGCTTGGCCAGAATGAGAGCCAAGGTCCTGTTAACCCAAGTCTGGAATCCTTTCTACCAGCAGATTCCACCAGACTGGACTTAAGATCCTACAACAAACTGCAGTCCCTACAATTTTATCATTGAAACCCTCTTCAGTCCTTTGTCTCTCTCTTCAGCAAGGGAGTATTTCTCACCCATCTTTAGCAAGGAAAGTTAATTCTAAGCCTGTATGGGAGCATTTGAGAATGCTAAGGGGGAGCCCTATAATAATTACACACTTCATACTTTGGCTGCATGAACCAAGAGGAAAAACACTAAGTGAGCAGGTAAGAGGCTAAATCATATCCTCAGCCTCTTATCAAGTTGGTCAAATTGATGTTGGAGAATGTGGTCAAGCTGGTCAAGTTGATGTCAGAGAATGTGGTCCATATTTGGACAAGAGATTTCCTAATACTGGCCACCTCCATGTCAGACATGCACTGAGAATGAGATGACCCTATGCAGCCAGAGGCAGCGAGGGCCACCAGTGAGGGTCTGGTCTTGTGACACAGAGTGAAGGAATAGAGACAGCAGACAGATCAGGCCAAGACAGCATGCTTAGCTTTCTTCGGCTATGAAAGTTCAAACTGCCCCAGCTAATTTAAAGAAAAAGAAAATATCTTTCAAAGTGGAATCTTTAACAGTTCCAAAACAATTGAAAACTTGATTCTGGCTGGGCACAGTGGCTCATGCCTGTAATCTGTATGTAATGACACAGAGCTGCAATCCAAGGCGGGCAGATCACAAGGTCAAGAGATCGAGAACATTCTGGCCAACATGGTGAAACACCATCTTTACTAAAAATACAAAAATTAGCTAAGTGTGGTGGCGCGTGCCTGTAGTCCCAGCTACTCGGGAGGCTGAGGTAGGAGAATCGCTTGAATCTGGGGGTTGCAGTGAGCCAAGATTGTGCCACAGCACTCCAGCATGGTGACAGAGAGAGACTCAGTCTCAAAATAAATAAATAAAAATAACAAATAAAAACTCGATTCCACATCATTTCTCATTTTCACTTCAATCCTAGTAGATACATTGTTTTTATGTATAAAATCTTGATTATGACATTTATCAAACTTCTGTTAGTTCACCCTAAGAGATTCCTCAGCTGTAAGCAGCCCAAAACGTTTTTCAGCTTTTCTTTTAAGCTTGTCTTGACTGGACTTTTCCCCAGGCAATAGATGGAACTTAATACATTTGAAGACACTTGAACACATAAATAAAAAGGGAATTTATATTCTCTGTGTTTCGTAATTTTCAACACAAAGACTATTTTTTTAATATGATTCTAATGCTTTTCTGTTCAGCACATTTTTGGCTGCATGAGTAGCAGTGAACTCTGGATGACATCTAAAAATTCTCATCCTGGGGAAAGGCTGGCTTCAGACTCAGGAAGGAGCGGGGGCGGCAGAATGCAGGGGGCACACGTGCTAAACCAGGTTTTGAGCACCAAACTGGGGCAGGAGGAGCTCTGGTTGTCCCTCTGGGACTCACTGCCTCATCTGTCAGTGACATGGGAGCTCTCTGGTCACAATCGGCATCTTCTTGCTGAAGGAAAATGCTTAAGTAACAGCTATAAATGTTAAATAACAGTGGATGAGCTGCAGAAATACTTACGGATCTCACAGTTTGCTCCCACCCAACCATGTGGGCAGTGGCAAGTATAACCATTGGGCTGGTCCAGGCAGCTCCCAGCATGGTGGCAGGGGTTACTGTCACATTCATTTATGTCAATGTCGCACTCTTCCCCTAGGGAGATAAGAAAAAGCAGTGGTGAAACCGCTGCACCCATGGCTTCTGTCATTTTTCTGGCCAAAAAATAAAGATCCAAGGCTACGGGTCATGGCCTCTAGCAACAGAGCCCAACCTGCTGTTTGTACAAAGTACAGAACTCTCAGAAAATTCCAGACAAGGAATCTTCTTCAGTAAAATGAAAAATGAAAAAATATATACATAGCACTAGTAAAAAGAATCTTTCCTTTAGTCTATTTAACTAGTTAGCTTCATTTAGCTAGTTAAGTGAGGTTGATTCCCATGTCTGAATAAATCTTTTCAGGTTGATGAGAAAAAGTGAAGCTTGGGTCTTGATTTTATTAAAGAAATCTATCTTATTTTGGATTTCACCAGCTGAATATCATTATTTATTTTTCTGGAACTCCAGAAAGCTGAAAACTCACAGTTTATGATTATTCTGTAGCCAAGGATTTGAGTGTGTGAGGCTGGACATTTGACTCATATCTGGATATTTCTAGGACATAGCTGTGCACCCAGCCTGAGACAATTGGGAGAGGTTACTTTACGTTCCAAATCCCTGGATGTGATTCTGCTTGAAGTGGGGGGACCTGACATGCTCAGGAAGAGCATCAGGCCCACCTAAGGAGAGAAGCTATGAACTCAGGAGTTAGTCTAAATCTGACCTAATATTTTCTGAGAAATGGTAGCCCCAGGGAAGCTGACTGTCATTCTCCCATAAGTAAGAATGTGACCTTCAGCTCCTGACCCTGGCTAGACCCAACTTTTCAGGACACCTTTGCGTGCTTCAGAGAGAACCTGATAGAAACGACAAACAAGGATCCAGAGCTGATGTCACAGTGATTCAAACAGCACCTTAGAAAAAGCCATCTTCAAGTGATTTTAAAGCTATCATTATGAGTCAAGACAAAATGCGTATACTTCTTGAATTTAAAGGCATCTGATCAAAGCTGAAGAGAAGTGGATATTTCAAATTGAGGCACTCTCTCAAAAGTTTGAAAACGAGAAAAAGAAATTTTTGAAATAAGCCCTCCTTTGCTTAGATAAATGCAGACAGTGATGAGAAAACAAAACTCCTAGCATTGCTATGGTCATGGACTAAAGCATATGAGCAAAATCAGATATTTTGTCCATTTTCAAAAGGCAATGTTTCAGCATACACTCAGGTGATTACTTCTGGGCTCACTTAATTAGCATTAAATTGCTTTTCTATCTGGTATTTGTTCACTTCGTGTTTATGAAACCAGTTTATGTCACTCAGACCATTTTAGAGAAGGAACCTCACACTAAAATATTCCATGTCTGTTTTATTTCACACTGTTTCTATACCTGGCATCTTACTGTTTTATTTTTAAATAAAATCTGTTGAATGAAACATTTACAACTTCTAGGTCCTACTCGGTTGATTATAATTCACGTATAACATATACGTGAATTTGATTCCTGCACTAAATATAGTCACTTACATCAATAGAAAAAAACATGAGATTGATTGCCTATTTCAAAGGTTGTCTTTCTATTAATGGAGCAATCACTCTTAGTGGAAATAGGCATAGATTAAACTATTACAAACAACATTACATGGTATTCTCGATGAAGCGACATATAACCAAGAACATGCTGAGAAATGTTAAAAGGGTAAAATCAAAGACCTCGACAAGTATCTACGTCAGTACTACTTTCCAACCATTTAGGAAGATAAGAGTAGTTAGAGATATTTATGAAAAAAATAGCTTTCTTTAGCTGGCAATCTGAACACTGCAAATTCTGAAATGAGATGCCTTGTTCCCTTTAAAAGAATCGCTACAGAAACAGCCTCACATTTCCCTACTGCTATGGTCTGTAAAACTCAAAAGCCCCACTCTGCTTCATGAAGTCCAATGTCAATGACGTATGCTTTTAACTTCCTAAACAGTACAGTCTCAGGGCTATCGGCTCAGTCCATCCAGGCCTGCTCCAGTCCAGAGCTTCTCCAAAGAGGCAAATGCCACAATCAGGGGCCAGGGCAACCCTGTGCATGTATTACATCTCAGATCACTAAGGGGCTCTAACATAGTCAGGAGAAGGCCAGGGTCCCTAGAATTGTCTGTTCTTGGGACTCACTAGGTTGGAAAGATTTGGTAAGAATGGAGATGGCAAGGAAAAAAATAGGATGAACTCTTTCTGTAGACATTTATTCAATACAGTATCTAAAATCCAACTACAGCCAAACCTATCCCGTTCTGGTTTTTATCGCCATAATGTTCTTAGAGTTACACTGGGGATTAAATGATGCAAATTAATAAAATCAACCCCATGCCAGTCAGGGGCCAATTCGCTGGCAGCTATTTCTGCAACATTTGTGCTCTGGCAGAACTCTGGAGTGATGCACAGTTCTCAGATATCTTTGGGTTTATTCTAATGGCCTCTTTTATAGAGGAAAACTCCTATGCATCTAGTTGAATCAGTTATTCCTCAACTGGCTCTCAGTCTGAGGACTTCGCTATGCTCTATGACAACTGGCAACAGGAATATGAGGTGACTCAAATGATGGAATCTCTCAAGGGAATTTTCAACCAGAAGACACCCGAGGATGACTGTTTTCCTCTGCCTTACAATGATCATGCCTTTTGCTATTGATCTTATGCAAAGTGTTTGAAGATGCACTATGAATTATAGAAAATAAGTTTGGCTTCATTTATGTTTCCCCATATTAACAGCATTATGTTTTCATATGCATTTCAACCACAATATTCCATTCTCAATCAATATTCATTTTAACTTACTTTATTAGAAGAGTTCATAGTATACAGTGTTATCTTTCTTTACTCATAGTTATCTGATAAATCTTTAAGCTTTGGCTGCCCTAAGCCAACTGATTTTTGAGTTGGCTCACTGGCTGTTTTTAAATTTGAGTTAGAAAAAAAAACAATTATTCTTAAATCACTGTTGTTCTTGAATAATATCTATGAAGAAAATACAAAATAAAATTTCTACTTGACTAAGGCTAACAATCAAGGTCTGAACTTTAAATCTTTTATAATGATTTTTTCTTTTCTTTTTCTTTTTTTGAAACAAAGTCTCACTCTGTCACCCAGGCTTGAGTGCAGTGGCACAATCTCAGCTCATTGCAACCTCTGCCTCCCAGGTTCAAGCACTTCTCCTGCCTCAGTCTTCCTAGTAGTTGGGATAACAGGCATGTGCCACCATGCCCAGCTAATTTTGGATATTTTTAGTAGAGACAGGGTTTTACCATGTTGTCCAAGCTGGTCTTGAACTCCTGACCTCAGGTGATCTGCCCACCTCGGCCTCCCAAAGAGCTAGGATTTGGCCACCGTGCCCAGCCAAATTTTTTTTCAATGTACTACTTTCTATGAGGCAATAGGTATGTGCAGTGGGCATCATACATTTGAAGCATACTGATTCTGCTTGCTTTCCTTGGGTAAATTAGGAGATACAAAAAGACAAAACAATCCAAAGTCACCACCGTTAGTGAATCTTTGGGTTAACAGAGTCCAAACTAAAAGATATTGATGACAATTACTATAATCATAATATCTAGTATTAAATATATACCTCCTATGTGCCAGGCACTGAATGGGTACTTGAATGATAACTCTTTCATACTTCACTAAGATTTTATTCAAGATGAAGTGAGTTTTAAAAATTATTTAAATCTTTTTCTATCATGATGGAATAACTGGAAGCTATCTTGTCTTCCCACTGTAAACAACTAGACAACTAGATGAAATAGCTGGAAAAAAAAAAAAAAACCACTATGAAGACATTGGACAATAGGAAGTCCATGATTGTAATTGCTGCAAGAAGGGAAATAAAACAGCTGAGCACCACAATTATCCTGGCTTTCTTCCTGGAATTAATTTAGAACATAGTGGTTTCACTGACTTCAGAAGACAAAGATCAGAGTACATGGAGGCCAATAGCTTTAATTTGTAGGAAAGACTACAACAGAAGACAGAACCACACAGAAAATGGGCACCAGAAATCGCTGCATCCCTTGAGCTGTTGCTGAAGAGTGTGTGTGTGTGTGTGTAAGTTGAGGCTTGACAAACAAAAGGACAGATGAACAGTTCCCAAACTCACAGGGGACTAAGGAATATTCAGATTTGCACAGCTAGAGTGGAACTATTTCATCAATTACCCAGTACATTCAGTGAAGCCACAAAAGATCACATCGTACTAGTGGGGCAAAACTGTCCCTAGAGTAAGGCTACTCTACATTCACCTCCCCAAAATGTAAAACAAACCTTGAAAGAATTAATTAGGTGAGCAAGTTACTTACCTGACACAAAAAAAAATCCATTACTTTTTTTAAACAGACAATAAAATTCAATCATTCAACAACTTAATCCACAATGACTATCATTCAAACAAAAATTATCAGACATGCAACAAAGCAGGATCATGTGACCCATAACTGCATGAAAAACAGCCAAAAGACATAGATTCATAAATAACAGATGGGAGCTAGCAGACAAGAAATTTGTTCAAAATGTAAAATAAAATATAAAAAACAATGAACAGAATCATGAAAAATAAAAAACAAGCCCAATGGAACTTTTAGATATGAAAAATACAATGATCTGAAATTGTTTTTAGAACTCAATGATCTTAATAGTAGATTAGTGGCTCACACCTGTAATCCCAGCAATTTGAGAGGCTAAGGTGGGCTGATCCCCTGAGGTCAGGAGTTTGAGACCAGCCTGGGCAACATAGCAAAACCCTGACTCTACTAAAAATACAGATATTAGCAGAATGTGGTGACACATGCCTGTAGCCCCAGCTACTCAGGAGGCTGAGGCAAGAGAATCACTTGAACCAGGGAGGCAGAGGTTGCAGTGAGCCAAGATCATGCCACTGCAATCCAGCCTCGGCTACAGGGTGAGACTCCATCTCAAAAACAAACAAACAAAAGGTAGATTAGACACTGCAGAAGAAAATATTAGTAAAGTTGAAAACAGAAGAAAAAAGTCTGACAAACTGAAACTCAGAAAGAAAAAAGACTTTTAAAAAAAACTAAACAGAGACTCTGACCTATTGGACAATTTTAAACAGTCTAACAGATGTACTCAGAATTCTAGAGAACGGATATGAGGACAAAATATATGTTTAATAAATTAATGGCTAAAAATTTCCAAGTTTGATAAAAACTATAACCACAGATTCAAGACGTGCAACTAACCACAAACAGGATAAATACCAAGAACCTCCCCCCACAACACACACACACACACACACACCACAGTGCAGAAGCCAAAGCTACTGCATTTTGGATGCGGATCTACCATGTTGGCTTCCGATTAACCCCAGTTCCAGGACCACCTCTAAGGATTCCAGTTTGTGTACTATTCCTTGTGCAAAAACAGATAGCATAAATCCTGCCCTTCAATCAAAACAACCTTGATGTTATCGTACTTTGACCGTCCTGCACATCAGAAGGGATGTCCTGCACATCAACTCTGATTAAGTTGTTGAGTGATTGAATTTTACTGTCTTTAAAAAAAAAAATGGACTTTTTGTGGGTCAGGTAAGTAACTTGCTGACCTAATTAATTCATTTCAAGGTTTGTTTTACCTCCCCTGTGGTTTATAAGCACTGGGTCCCAAGTGTAATGGTGTTGGTTTGGGGATCCACCATCTTGTTTCCCCACTGCCCAAGACACAGAGAGCCTTCTCTTTGTAAGTTCTTATTAAACATTTCTTTTTGATAAAACCTGTTATGTCAGCTTCTTTATTCAGCCTTTCAGCTTCCTCAGACTTTGGGGGCAGGTTTGCAGAGGCCTGCCCACGATGGAACAAATGGTGAGACAGGCCAGGAGCTGAGAGCCCAAGAAGCGGGCAAAGGGAATGAAGCGTCCATGTGGGAAATCCCAGGTGGCAGCCACTTCTATGTGGAGTGGTATGGCTCACCTTTTAGATGCTTGTGTGTGGGTACAGGGACACCCCAAAAATGCCAGCGTGTTTAGAGTGACTATGAAGTGAGGGCCATCTGTCGCACTATAGTAGGGAAGGATGATGAGTAGCCCCTGCTCTAATGTGATCACTTCTGCAGCCATTGAGGACAGGACCCCAGCTAGCAGCAAAAGCAAAGTAACATGGGTTGAGGAGGAATTAAAATCAGAAAAGATTTTTTAAAGAGCTCTATTGTCAAACACACATCTGCATTGTTTTCAGGCCTCTGTTCTCTCTCCGTAAAACTTCTCAGTGAAATGAATTCTATTTTCTCCATTTACATCTGTCTGTCCCTCCTTCCTCTTGCCACTCTCGAACCTACATGAGGGATATACAAAAAGGAATTTCTGACAGTCTGGTATCCCTTGGGGACAGAAAAGAGGCACCAAATACTCCTCTTTGGGGGAGGTACCTCTGTTCTTCTTTATGGAACCCTGTAGGAATTAGAAAAGTTCCTCTTTAAAGTTTCCTTTCTTGTTAAAGAATAAACTTGTTAATAACTGTCTGTTAAGCCCTATTCTATGTAAGCTGTTAGACATGCCATACTTACAGGCATTTAGTATAGTCTATGTCTTTGTACTTTAACCAAGATATCTGTGCTGGAAGTATTCACAGGCATGTCCCAGCTTGCAGCCTATGCCCCTTACCTGTTTTAAAAAGTTTTAAGTTATTAGCCAGTCGGGTTTTAGTTTAGATTGTGAGGTCTGGCTCCAACCAACGGAGATCAGACACAGCAGTAAGGACAACCCCAAATGTGTTTTCTTTTGTTCGTTGTACTCTTGTGGCAAGATGGCTAGCAAGGAAAAGTAAAAGTTGGTTGCTGAGAGATCTGTGGTCTCAGTGCTGTTTTTTCTTTGCAACAGCAAGCATCTATTTCCAACAAATTCCAAGAGTTATAAGCAGACAAATTCTTCTTGGGTCTAAAATGCTACTCTCTTCTGTATTGTGTTACCTGATCTGTTTGGCTTTTGGTGGTCCCAGAGATTACTTTATACCATGAGAGGACTTACCTGTGCCGTATGTAATAACTGGCAGTTGCAAGTGATGCAGTCTTAGAGGTGGTTGATGGCACTTGGCAGGAAATGATTATTACTACAAAAGGATACTCATTTCTTTGGGCATTTGGATAAGAAAAGTGTGGTTTGGGTACCTAGAGACTATAGAAACGTGGCCTACTGTGGGATAAGACACCCATGGGGGATGGGCTGATTGCAGAGTGGGTTAATTGGTGTTGAGTTGCCCACCAGCCTCAGGGGAAGGTCCTTGTAGTGAGGTACACTGTGGAAGCATTGTACTGTCCAATCCTGTGGTGTTTCCCTCTTTTGGGAGATCCAGGATTCAGTGTAAAATGGGATCCTTGGTTTTGAGGTATCTAAAGTTCTGCCTTTTTGCTGTACCTGCTCAAGTGTTTAGCCCCACAAACTGCATGCTTTAAAGGGCTCCACCCTGGGCCTGGTGCAGTGGCTCATGCCTGTAATCCCAGCACTTTGGGAGGCCAAAGCAGGCAGATCACCCGAGGCCAACATGGTGAAACCCCATCTCTACTAAAAATACAAAAAATTAGCAGGGCATGGTTAGATATGCCTGTAATCCCAGCTACTTGGGTGGCTGAGGTGGGAGAATTGCTTGAACCAGGGAGGTGGAGGTTGCAGTGAGCAGAGATGGCACCATTGCTCTCCAGCCTGAGCAAAAGAGCAAGACAATGTCTTAAAAAAAAAGTAATACATTTTTAAAAAAGAGTTCCACCCTAAAGCCAATAATCTAATTAAGAAAGAAACTGAGTGGAAAAGAAGACACTTTTTCCCGGCAATCTTGTTTTCAGATAACAATGGCAGTCTAAGTTCTCTGTTTTGAGATGTAAATTTCCTCCCTTGTTTCCCCTAAGAGTCATATATTTGGAAATGATTGACAGTCTAAAGGGGAGAAAGAAACTGAAAACTGGCAAATGAAAAATCTTATAAATCTATAAAATCTGCTGCTGTGTGTCTGTATGTCTATATGTTGATATGTGTCATGTGTATGTGATATATCCCCATCAAAATATATAAAAGAGCTCTAATTAATTGGCTTAAAGAAAAGTAAGTGCTTCGGTCAAATATTTTATCAGGAAGATAGACACCAACTCAAATGCCTTTTAGTTTATATGACTTTAGTAATATTTGATAAAGCTAGTTTCAAGATTTTTTTCAGTATTTTAAGAGTTAAAGAAAGAGTTAAAATACTAGTTAATATGGAAGAATACTATCTTCTAGTTTAGAGGCTAAAGTTTGTTTCAAAGTGCAGGAAAAAAATAATATAGGTATAACTAAGTGGACAGAAACAGAAAGAATAAAAGAGTGGAAAATGAGGAATTTTTGATTCCACAGTGGTCACGTGGTCACCACCCATGGTATGGAGCCCAGCTGTGCTATACTCAGTTGCTAAAGGTAAAAGTTATCAGTGAAACTTAGGAATTTAACTCCTGGGGAGGTGGTTGACTGGATGCATAAGAAAATGCAAACTAATAAGGAAAAAGTGAAATATTCAATCCCTTGGTAATTGTGATCTACAATAGCTAAAATAAAAGTAAAAGAGAGTGATGGTTGGGTTTTGAGGCTGAACCAAGATCAGATGTGGGTGTGTCTGAGCATTGGTCACCAGCCTCAAAACAACCTACAGAGGGGAAAATTATGCTAGGGCAAAAAAAAGTACCTCTGAGACTCTGGTTACCAAGAAGGTAGTCAATGTGAGGGAAGAGCAAAACCAAGTAACTACTGAAATCGGAGGGTCTAGTGTGAAGGAATTGTGCCATTTTGTAGGTAGGTATCATTAGTTCCTCAGACTTTGGGGGTGGGTTTGCATAGACCTGCCCACCATGGAACAAACAGGAATATCACAATCAATTTGCTAAAACATGATAGTAAAGGAAAACTCCTAAAAACAGCCAGAGTAAGGTTCTGCTTTTGGAAAGACGGAGCAGATATATTTTCCCTATCCTTCCCACAAAGTACAAGTAAAAACCCTAGACATTGTACATAAAATAAACATAAGAAAATTCCAAGAAGTTGAGAGAAAGAGACAAACTGGAGAGTAATCTCAGGACCCAAGAAACAACATCATGGTGAGCTCTCTGAGTTCTGGTCTCACATATTCCAGATTAGGTGCTGGAGAAGGCAGCAACCCAGGAATGTCAAAAGATGCAGAAAACAAAAATCCCACGAAAGCCTGTTCTCTATAACCAAAGAACCAAGACAGAGGCAGTCTAGCAAGACAAAAAATTTATAGATAATAACTGCTCCACTCCAGTCAAACATTACAAAATAAACTGCAAGTCCCCTTACCCATGCCACCACAGGCCACGTAAAGAGCATGAACTTCCACCCTCCAAAGCACCTCAACCACCCAAGAATAACAGGATGCACAATCTTTTCAAGGACCCACAAAATATATGCCAATATAAACCATATTCTGGGCTATGAAACAACCTTAGCAAATTTAGGAGAGTTGAGATCATAGAGTGTTCTCTGACAATAATTAAATCAAGCCAGTTATCTATAATAAAAAGTAACAGGAAAACCTCAAAACACTTGAAAAATAAACAACATACTTATAAGTAATCCATAAATTGAAAAAGCAATCTAAGAGGACATTAAAAATAAACATTACATTGGCTAAAAATGAAAATACAACATAAACTTTGTGAGATATAGCCAAAGCAGTGCTGAGAGGGAAATTTATAGCACTAAAATGCATGCATTAGCTGTGAGAAAAAGCCTCAAGTCAATACTCTAAGATCTCACCCAAAGAACCTAGAAAGAAAGAACAAAAGCAAATTCAGCCCAGAGTAAAAAGAAGGAAGAAAGAAATAGATGTAAGAGAAAAAATCTGTGAAATTGAAAACAGAAAAACAATAGAGAAAATGAATGCAACAAAAAGCTATTTGTTAAAAAGATTAACAAAATTGATAAAACTCTAGCAAGATTGACAAAGGAAAAAAAAGAAAGATACAAATTAACAATATCATAAGTAAAGCAGAAAATATCACTAAAGACTGCAGATGTCAAAAGGATAATATAGAAATACTATATTACAACTCCACGGTAAATTTAACAACTTAGAAAAAATGCACTACTTCCTCAAAAAAAAAAAATCACAACTGATCAAATATAAAACAGATGATTTAAATACTTTTATAACTATTAAGAAAATTGAATATATAACTTTAAAACTCCCAAAAAAGAAATCTCAGGTCCAGATGCTTTCACTGGTAAATTCTATCTACTATTTAAAGAAGAATTAATGGCAATTTGATACAATCACTTGCAGAAAGCAGAATACAAAAGGACATGTCCCAGCTTATTTCAAGAAGCTAGTTTTGCTTCAATGCCAAAACTAGACAAATACATAATAATTTTTTAAAAACAGAAAAAAACTATTTTGTACTCATATTTATGAAAAATACTTGTGTCTCACAAAACACACAATAGTTTTCTTTCTTTTTTAAAACAACAAATACTTGTTTCTCATGAATATAGATACAAAAATTCTTAACAAAATATTAGAAAATAGAATTTAGCAAAATATTATATAAAATGAGTTATACACTATGACAAGGTGGTATATTCCAGGCATGCAAGACTGATTTAATATTTGAAAATCAACTAAGCTAAAGAAAAAATCACACACGATCATGTAAATCCATAGAGAAAAAGAATTTGACAAAATTTAATACCCATTTATGGTTAAAGTTATCAGCAAACTAGGAAGAGAGACAAAGTTCCTCAATTTGATAAAGAGCATCTAAAAAACACTACAGCTGACATTATCTTAATGGTGAAAGACTGAATGCTTTTTCTCTAATATTTAAAACAAAGCAAAGATGTCTGCTCTTACTGAACCTAGTGTTAGAAGTTCTGGCAAATGAGACAAGACAAAATGTAAAATTTATAACTCTCAGAAAGGAAGAAATAAAACTCGCTCTTTTCACATAGCATAATTATTTGTGTAGAAAATCCCAAGAAATCTACAAAACAAAAACTCCTAAAACTAGTAAATTCAGCAAAGTCACAGGATACAATTTAAATATACAAAAATCCATTATATTTCCATATACTAGCAATGAACATATAGATACCAACTACAATTCTATTTACAATCACTAAAAATGCACACACACACACACACACACACACACACACATATGCATAGACACATACATATTTGGATATATATGTACAGGGAAAAAAGTTGATGAAAGAAATCAAAAAAGATCTAAATAAGTGAAGAGTCATACTGTGTTCATGAATTGGAAGACTCCAAATAGTAAAGATATTGATTCTTCCCCAAATTGATATACTAGTTTAATGCCATTCCTTAGCAAAATCTTTTGTAGGTATAGACAAGATTCTTGTAAAGTTTATATGGAAAGGCTAAGGAACTAGAATAGTTATAACACTTCGGGAGAAAAAACAAAGTGGTAGGAATTATTCTGCCCAATTTCAATAGCTGGTATGAAACTACAGCTGTTATTATATAATAAAGGCTGAGAAATCAACACATAAATCAAAAAAAAAATGAACTCAAAATAGACCATACAATATGGCCAAGTGATTTTTAACAAAAGTTCAAAAGCAATTCGATGAAGAAAAGATAGCCTTTTCAGCTAATGATGCTTTAAAAAATTATACTTACATAAGCAAATATAAATAAAAGAACCTCCTCTATTTGGAAAATCTCAGGAAAGAATGCAAATTGTGAGAAAAGATTCTAACTATATTACTAATGTATGCAACAACCTCACTAAAGGGTCTGGGGAGGAGCTGACCTAAATAAATTCGGAAATGAGTTGCATTGATAAGACTAAATGCAAACTAAATGATACATAAACGGTATACTCTAATTTATAAAGTTGTTTCTCACAAGGATATAAGTTAACAATTCTGATACTGCTATACATGGATATTGGAATTGAGCAATTAAGTAAATAAATGATGGATGATGACAGCCAGTGTTTGGTTGTTGGTGTGAAGAGTTTACAAATAAGCAAGGGGAGAAGGCTAGAACCATTCATGCTGTCATAAACTAGAGTTGGAGACATCATTGTGTTTAGCTTAATATAGATATAGATGACTACATAATACAATATTTATGGATAAGCACATATCCATGGGGTAGTATACACATGTACTTCCTCGCTCTGTCAGCTGAGAGGACAAAAAAGCAATGATATACCAGCAGAAACAAGCACAGCTTAGTGCCCAAATCTTGGTTTTAATACTATTCTCCAATTAAAAAACCAGAGATCCTTGGAGAAATGAATGATTCTAGAACTGGAGCAGGAAATACAGAAGATGAAGCTGAATCATTTTGCAGTGCCAGAACTATATAAGTTTATAAACAAAACACTATCCACAAAATAAAAAACAACAAAAAAAATTAACCACATTGATGGGGATGTACCAAAGAGGCACAGGAGACAACTGAAAGAACTCCCATTGGCCAAAGCTGGAACATTTTGGGCAGAAAAATAAATTTTAAAAGTATTGGATTATAAGCTAATGTATAAAATAAATATCCATAAACACATTGATATAAATCAATGATTGAATAAATACACAAATGGAGGAGAACAAACAAATCTTTCATCCAGAAGAATTCCAAATAATTCATACAGCTACTTTACCCCCAAAGAGCAAGAGCATAACTCCCCTCTTGATGAGTGTCAACTACACAACACTGACTTTGGAAGGAAGTCTCTTCCTTCCAAATATTTAAGTATGGGAAAGAGGAGAAAGAGTAACATTATAGTAGAGAAACCTGACAAACACTACCGCAGCTAAGTGATCAATATCAATGTCAGTGATCATAAATCTCATCGACAGTATGTGGCCTTGATGTGATGTGATAGGATTAGAAAATGGACAAAAGACAGGAAGAAACATTTCATCAGAGGATATACAGATATCAAATAAGCACATGAAAAGATGTTCAACATCATTTATTATTAGGGAAATTCAAATTGAAACCACACTGAGCTATCATTTTACCCCTATCAGAATGGCCCAGATAAAAAATAATGACAACACCAAATGCTGGCAAGGATGTAGAGAAACTGAATCACTCATACATTGTTGGTGGGAATAAAAAATGCATAAGCCACTCTGGAAACACTCTGGCTATTTTTGTAAAACTAAGCATGCAACTACCATATGACCCAGCAATTTAATTTCTGGGCAATTATCCCAGAAAAATGAAAATTTATGTTCACATATAAACCTATATATGATGGTTTATACCACCTTTTTAAATAATAGCTCAAAACTGAAAACAATCCAGATTCCTTTCAACAGGGGACTGGTTAAACAAACTCTGGGCCATCCATACTTTGGAATACTGCTCAGCAATAAAAAGGGAGAAACTATTGACCCAAAATAACCTGGATGAATCTCCAAAGAATCATGCTGAGTGAAAATAAAATCAATCTCAAAAGACTACACACTAAATGATTCCATTTATTCGATATTCTTGAAATTACAAAATTATAAAAATAATATAATGAAATAATAAAAATTTCATAACCAGTATCCCAGTTATGAAATTGTACTGCAGTTTTATAATATGTTATCATTGGAGGAAACTGGATGAAGGTTACAGTGGATCTCTCTCCATTATTACTTGCAACTGCAGGTAAAGTTTCAATAATCTCAAAATTAAAATTTTGAAAAACTAGCCAGAGAAAAATAGACCCATATATAATCAACTGTTTTCTAACAAATGTGGCAATGAAATCCAATGGGGAAAAGACTGTATTTTCAATAAGATGCTAGACTAACTGGATATTTACATAGGAAAAATATTTTCCATCCTTAAGTCATACCATACACAAAAATTAACTCAAAACAGACTCTATATCTAAACTTAAAAGCAAACCTATTTTTGAAACATTTTAGAAGAAAACATTGGATAAAATTTCATCATCTTGAAGTAGATAAAGATTTCTTACAATACCAGAAAAGCACAAACCATAATAGAAAAACAAATCATAAATTAGACATTACCAAAATTGAAAACTTTACTCCAAAAACATACCATTAAAAAATGCATGGATGAGCCAAATGTGTATCTGACAAAGAACTTGTATCCAAAATATATAAAGAACTCTTCAAAATCAATAGTATGGCAAACAACCAAAATTTTTTTAAATAGGCAAATTATTTGAAAAGACAATTCACAAGTAAAGATACATTAAGAGCAAATAACCACATGAAAGATGCTCAGCATCAAATATATTCAAATGAAAATGTCAATGAAATTAAAGCACTGATGGTATTTTACCATAAAAATGAACTGGGAATTGTAACATTCTATTGTGAACTGAAAGACCAATATCAAAAAATAATTGAGTTGAAAGACAGAGAGAGGGCCTGGCATGGTGGCTCACACCTGTAATCCCAGCACTTTGGAAGGCCAAGGCGGGCAGATCACGAGGTCAGGAGATCGAGGCCGTTCTGGCCAACATGGTGAAACCTCCCCTCTACTAAAAGTACAAAAAGTAGCTGAGCATAGTGGCACATGACTGTAATCCCAGCTACTCGGGAGGCTGAGGCAGGAGAATTGCTTGATCCAGGGAGTCGGAGGTTGCGGTTAGCCAAGATGGCTCCATTGCACTCCAGCCTGGCAACAGAGCAAGACTTCCTCTTAAAAAAAAAAAAAAAAAAAACCACAGAGAGAGAAAGAGATATAGTAGTAACATTTCCACATTTCCACCTTTAATAATGCACAAGGATCTCCTGCTCTGGTGAGAAAGGAATGGGTTACTAGTGTACTTGTGCCCAGCTGTTCAAATGACAACATCAATGGGCTTGGAAGAATCTTTGGCTTCTCTGTTGAAGTACAGTAACCTCATGTACAGTCTATGGTTTCAAGTAAAAAAAATAAAGCAGGTTCTGGAGAATTCATGTCACATCAGAGCATTCTTTCCTTCCATCCCCTGGTCCTCAGCCAGATAATTCCAAGGGGGCAGAATTGCAAAGCTTTGGAGACAAAAGTGGGCACAAAGTAGGACAGTAACTGAAGGGTGAACGGGACCTAGGCCAGGATGGTGAGCGTTACGGAAAGAGCTGTGCAGAAGGAATGCAATGCTTGAAGAGCAGGGAGGCTCTCTGTTCAGTTGACTGGAGGAAGAGTATTTTCAACCAGAAGCCTAAGTTCAGCAAGAGAGGACAGAGTCCCCCACGTACCACACCCTAGACTTTACATGAAGGCCTAAGAAAGCCAGTCTAATATGGTAAATATGATATTGGACTGAGTATCTAATAATATAGCAATGATTTGCCTGATTCACTCATTCAGCCAAGCAGAGAGCTTATGAACACTCAGTAGCTGGCCAAGTGTAACTTCTGCTAAAACTCAGGTACAATGAAAGAGTATTTTATTCTAAGGTAGTTCAACCTCAAGAGCAGAAGCACCATACTCTTTGTATGGAAGCAGTTAATATTTTATCAGCCTCTCCTGTGGAACACTAGTTCTCAGGACACAACAGGTTCCCTTTAAGAAAAAAAAAGGTTTTATGATCAAATAGATTTGAAAGATAAAAACAAACGTGATTCTTTACTGTAAGCCCTCTGAGAACCTCCAGCACACAGACAACCTCTATGAATCTTCACATGGTATGTATCATGTCCCACATTTGTTTGGCCAGAGAAAACCTTTTTCCACAGAGCATCTCCTGGGACCAGTTTTCTGTTAAACACATTAACCACACAACCCCACAAATGACTTTAGGAACTATTTTATGGTCCTCTGTAGGCTGAAAACCTACCCAGGCTGAATAGAATAGACAACTTGTTTTCAAAAATCAGTTAGAGTGATGTTTGAACCTATTTCAGTGAGTCCCACTGCCCCTGAGATCTGGGTGAATCCCATGAAAAAAATGCCTTGTGGTGAGCTTGCTGCTGGGGTATATATGGGTGTGGTGGGGGTACAAGCAAGGAGGTGAGCAGCGGGGGGCTGAGAGGCAAGAGATGGAGGGAAGGGACCTAACTGAGAAGAGCCTGACATGGTATGTTCAGGTGGACAGCAGGCAGAGGGGCCCAGGACAAGGCTACAAAGGCTGGATGGGGCCAGACCACTCAGGTCTTAAAGATTATGTTGCCGGGCGCGGTGGCTCAAGCCTGTAATCCCAGCACTTTGGGAGGCCGAGGCGGGTGGATCACGAGGTCAAGAGATCGAGACCATCCTGGTCAACATGGTGAAACCCCGTCTCTACTAAAAATACAAAAAAATTAGCTGGGCATGGTGGTGCGTGCCTGTAATCCCAGCTACTCAGGAGGCTGAGGCAGGAGAATTGCCTGAATCCAGGAGGTGGAGGTTGCGGTGAGCCGAGATCGCGCCATTGCACTCCAGCCTGGGTAACAAGAGCGAGACTCCGTCTCAAAAAAAAAAAAAGATTATGTTAAGGAGGCCAGGCACTGTGGCT
This sequence comes from Sapajus apella, assembly GCF_009761245.1. Classification (NCBI taxonomy): domain Eukaryota; kingdom Metazoa; phylum Chordata; class Mammalia; order Primates; family Cebidae; genus Sapajus; species Sapajus apella. The sequence continues at coordinate 10,520,239 of NW_022436950.1, read as the reverse complement.
CATGCCTATAATCCCAGCACTTTGGGAGGCCAAGGTGGATGGATCACCTGAGTTCAGGAGTTCAAGACCATCCTAGCCAACATGGTGAAACCCTCTATGTACAAAAATTAGCTGGGCATGATGGTGGGTGCCTGTAATCCCAGCTCCTTGGGAGGCTGAGTCAGAAGAATCACTTGAACCCTGGAGATGGAGGTTGCAGTGAGCTAAGATCTTGCCACTGCACTCCAGCCTGGGTGACAGGGTGAGATTCCATCTCAAAAAAAAAAAAAAAAAAAAGATTATATTAAGAACTTTCACCTTTTTCTTAAGGACAATAAAATGCCAATGGGTGATTTTAGGTAAAGAGTGATAAGATTAGATGATCATGTATAAGGTCTCTGCAGTATGAAAAATGGATTAGGAGTCAGGGGAAATAGGTGTGAGGAGACTACATAGGAGGGCTTGCACTGGTGCAGGTGGAAGGTAAAGGCAGCATGGTGCTGACTCTGCAAAGAAGTGAAAAGATGTAAGAGGTTTTTAGGAGTCCTTAGCAGTTGGATGGAGGTAAAAGGGAAAAAGAGGAAGGTGTATTATTTTTTTCTCTGTTCTCACACTGCTATGAAGATACTACCCGAGAATGGGTAATTTAGAAAGGTAAGAGGTTTAATGGACTCACAGTTCCGCATGGCTAGGGAGGCCTTAGAAAACTTAGAATCATGGTAGAAGGCATTTCTTCACAGGGTGGCAGGAGAGAGAAATGCCAGGTACTTTGTAAAACCATAGATCTCATGAGAACTCACTAATCATCATGAGAACAGCATGAAGGAAACTGTCCCTGTGATCCAATTACCCACACCTGGTCTCTCCTTTGGCATGTGGGGATTATGGGGATTAAAATTCAAGATGAGATTTGGGTAGGGACACAAAGCCCAACCATATCAGAGAGTATCAAAATGGTTACCCAGTTTCTGGCCAGAATGGCTGGGAGTGATAGTAATACCATTTGATGAGCTAGCAGATATTCAAAGAAGGAAAGGAGAAGAAGCGCTGAGTTTGGGGTGTCTTTGAGATATTCAAGAGTATATGCATAGTATATAGTTGGAGATTTGCTAAATATTCTGGAGAAAACATGATGTTTTCTCATAAAATACTGGAGTAAATTTCAAATGCATTAGAGACCTAAGTGTGTAAAATTAATTCATATATGATTAGAATAACAGGAAAATATTTCTAAAATCTTGATATATAGAATCTTTCTAGCATGAAACAAGAAAAGAAATCAAAACCTCAATATTTAATTGCATAAAACTAAAATGCAATATATGGAAAACAAGATACTTTGTCCACATTTCAAAGGCAAATGACAGTGGAAAATATGTGTAACCTATGTCAGATAAAATGTTATCTACTTAAAATAAAGGGCTATTTCACATCAAGAAGAGTAAAGGTTAGCATGAATGGTCTGGTAGAAAATCAGACAAAAAATATGAATAGAGAGTTTATAAAGGGAGAAACATAATTAACCAGAAACATATTTAAGAAGTGTTTGATCTTACTATAAGTCAAAGATCTATGAATTCAAACAACAATAAAACGGTATTTTTGACCATTAGAATGACAATTCTCAGTATTGTGTCAAGACAAGGAAATAAATGCTTCTGTGCACTTTTGGTAGAAGTAAATACTGGTACAATGTTTTTTTTTTCTTCTTTGGAGAGTAATCTCGAAATAAGTATGTATTCTCCTGGACCCTCGGATTCTATTTCTGTAAAATTATACTAAAAATATGTACACAAAGATGTATATACAAGAAGATCCCTTGTAATGTTGTTTATAATGGGGAAAAGTTCTCAACTGCCCAAAAGTTGAATTGTGGATGGAACTTTTAAAAAATCACAATATTTCACATAATGCACTACAGGGCAGCCAGTAAAAATGATAAAACAGAAGCTATTCTTGATGTAAAAACACATTTATAATATACATATATTTTTAAGTGAAAAGTAAATTATAAAATAGTATGAGGTGTATGATTCCTTTTATATTCAAACATATATGCATATACACTATATCACACACACACAGACCTTCAGGAAAATCTCTGGATATCAGAATGTATCAAAATCTTAATAACAGTTATTTCCTAGTAGAACGGTTTTCAGTAGTGGGATTTTTTTTCCATAGTCCTAAATTTTCTAATTTTTCTTCTATGCTTTTTATTACTCGGGGGATAAGAATATCTGGAAAAAAAACCCAGGATGCTTCCCTAATATTAGTTTTGCTTCCACTGGTGAGTATATATGTCTGCATGTGTTTATAAGCAAAACAAAGCCATCTGCGAATCATTTTTGGAATGAGCCCACTTCTCAGTCCCAAGAAAAGCCAAAAGGAAAACACAGGCTGTGACACAGATAAATAGAAGGAAAATCAGAAGTTGTTTTTCCCACATCTTGGCTTTTGTCACCTTTCCCAGGAGCACAAATGAGGCTCCCCTTGGATGGCTGAGAGACCCAGGCTTTGTGAAATTCTCCAGGGCTTGGGAGGTGGCCACAGTGGCTTAGCAGGGGAGAGGTGAACACAGCAAGGTGCTCTTTAGCCAGTGATAACACGTGTTGTTTTTTTTTTGGCTTCAGAGCCCACCTTCCTCTGTGGGCACCTCATATATCATCCTCTTCCAATTTACAATCCAAAGTGACCCTTAAGCTTTTGTTGGTTGAGGAAAACTCTAAAAACATCTTTGTCTTACTCTCTACATTTCAAGATCCCTGGGTTCTGTCAGAAAAGCAGGGGATGGAACACTTTCTTTTGAGAATCTGATGAACATTTGAGAGGCTACCCTGAGCACATACACATACATACCACATTTCACATCTGTTTTTGGAGATTCACAAAATTCCTGAAGCTCATAAGGGGGTGATTTTGAATAAGGACCCCAAGTTATGCTGGAATCCCCAATCCAGAAGTGGCTTGTCCTGCTCGGTGTTCAGTGGCCACCAAGGTTTCTGGAGAAGCCAGTCCTACCCCCTCCCAATCTCACCTCCTGTCCCACTTTCCCCTGACATTTTTATATCTTGCAATAAGAAGAAATACGGCAGCTGAAAGCAGCTTCTACGGAAGACACACCCCTTCCTTCTTTTCATCTTCTAACTTTCATTAACCCTTCACCTTTTTCAAGTGTTCATGTAATGGCTCACTTCTCATGTTTCATGGTCCTAGCCTAAGAAGCGTACAGTAATGATAGTCTTTGTAAGGCTAGGCGCCAAACAACCATCTCAGAAAAGCTCCATTTAACGTCAACACACAATGGGTTGTTTTAAAATAGATCTTCATCCAAGCCATGCCTCCTTACATTTTGTAATGGTGTTCATATCTCGCAATATTTTATTCATGATGGATCTGTGTGTGTGTGTGGGTGTGTGTGTGTGTGTGTGTGTGTGTGTGTGTGTTTAACATCTGCAATATCAGGGACTTTGGGGTAAACTTGAAAACTCAGTCCATGGAATCACTTGCCTGTAAACCCGGGTGCACAGATGCACGTGCCATTCAGGCCGTCACTGTCACAGGTAGCTCCGTTCAGACAGCTGACGTTAGCGCAGGGATCCTTGTACAACTCACAGTGTGTTCCTGTGGAGAAACAAGCAAAACAGGATGACTCATCCAGGACTCTCTAGCTCCCATGGCCTCTGAAAGCAAAGACGGAGTAGTCTGGAACAGGGCAAGGGAGATTCCTAGCGCGGGTGTGTGTGGGTGAGTGTATACACACATGCCCACTCATGACTTTAGATTGTTGTAAAAACATGCCTTATGAGAAAGTAACACATCTGATCACTGTCCATAGGTCCCCCATAGTCTTTTATCTGTACTTTCTCTGCCTACGTGTCCTAAAGCCTGAGTAACAGAAAGTTAAAAGCCTGAAAGATAATCAATAGTAAATGCTTTCTAAGTCTCTAAAAGAAACAGAAAATATCTAGATAGCCTTGATAAAATATAATATCAGCAACCTAAAAGTGAAGATTTGGAATCAGATATTTAAGTGAGTCTCAGTTCTACTTTAAGGAGACAGGGGAAGCTGAGTGATACTTAGACTTAATTCTCAGAGACAACACTCCTTGCTTTACGTCTAATTTATTTCTCACAACAGCACTATCCTTATTTCCCCATTTTACAGATGAGGAAACTGAGGAAAAAGTCCAAGATTACAAGGCTGCTGGGGAAAAAAGCTAGGATTTGAACCAGCCCCTAATCCCATCCCAGAGTCTGTGTTTGCTAAGTAGGCTGTTGAGAGTGAACCCGAACTGACTGTGGAAATATACAAAACTATAGAGTTCAGCACTCATTTAACAAAGAAGAGGCATTTTTTAAAAATCTGCAGAGTAAAAACAAAGTTTCTCATTTACGTTTCTTTTTTAATGACTGTGAGTGCATGTATATATGTAAATGCCTGAAGTGGGACTGGATTACTTCCAGGAGACTTGATTACTTTGATTTTCACATCTGCGTATTTCTACATTATTGGTACCTTTTTTTTTTTTTTTTTACAAACATATGCTCTTTTATAATTTTATTAAAAACTAAAAATCTAATGCTATTTGAAAGGTAGGATATCTGCTGGTGTTACACTGAATGCCAAGATGGATGAATAGATTGACATCTCTCTCTCCTTCTCCCTCTCTCCTTACCCCTATCCCCCACCCTTTAGAGAGAAAAATAAATTACATTCTATCTTGCCTAAGAATGCACATAATGATATGTCCACACTTCCCAACAGCCTCAAGAAAAATATGCATAAAGCAAATAGTAACTGAATGGTATTTACTTAATTTTTTCTGCACTTCATTACTCAGCTCATGTTGTGTAAGGGACCGCCACACCCAATGACTCATCCTTTAGGCACTGAAATCATCCTTGCTGGGCTATTCCCTTATTTCTTTCTCAACGCCTTAAGAAGTAGGGCTCAGGAAGCAGGAAAGGAAGTAAGAGAAAAGAGAAACAGAACTTCCTATCTATATTCACGCTAATGACTTATTTGAGCTAGATAAAGCTCAAATTTTAGAATAAATGACCTGTAATTGAGCCAGATAAAGCTCAAATTGTAGAATCAATGACCTTTAATTCCTTTTTATCCTTTGCCCCTCCTGGCCAAGCCATCAGCAATATTCTGCCGGGTATTTTTCTGAAGCGTCTTTCAAATCTTTGCCTTTCTTTCCTTTCTGAGACCACTGCTGTGATCCCACTGCCTCACACCTGGTGGGATACAGCCTCCCGAAGACATGTCTTATTTTCCTCTGTCTCTAGGGACTTGAATGAGCCTCCTTGACTTTCTTCATCCCTAACCCAGGACGTATAGTAATACAAAAGATCAAAATAATGTTAAGATTAGCATCAATCTGGTCATTCTTCTTCATCTGGGTGTGTACGGCCTCTTCTCCCTGGAGTCTCTATTTTTACTTTCCTACTGATTCACGAGTAGCCTGGGCTCAGTCAAAAGAATAAAAAAGAGAAGAGCCTTTTCTGCTTCAAAATGTTTATCACAACACAAAGACTCACATATTCACAAGTTCCCCTTGGGCTGATCAATGGGAGCCAAGTGACAAAAAAAGACTTTTGGTTGAATGGGAAATGCAGCCATTACCAAAGTTCAGAGGTGTCCGAAGCCTAGAAAACATTTCCATTAGACCTGAAGTCAAAGAAATCAAATGATCATCACTGGGTCTCTAGAAACACATTAACATCACTAACATATTAGCACACAAACTATCACATTTTAAAAACAAGACTGAGAAGCAAATTCTAGGCCAAGTATTTAAGCGTCTTATTTTTTATTTAAAGTCTTCAACAAAACAGACTTAATGAAAACACCCAAGATAATAAGCAATTTCAATATTTTTGGTGTTTGGGTTTTTGTTTGGATGGATGGCTGTTTTTTTTTTGAGGGTGGAGAGACTACAATTTTTTCCCTGGTTAATTCTCTTTTTCAAATGGCAAGACATTCAGTCCCTTGAGCATCTATTGAGATGTTTCTGGCAGCAAGACTGGACAAAAGCTAATCTTCACAGAAACTTGATTACTGAGAAGCAAGATGGTGTTAAAAGTCCCTGGATAGCACTTTGGTGACTCACATTTCTATACTGTAAGCCTTGCTAATCCCTATATAAAATATATTTGTCATATTGCTCAGCTTGTCATTAGAGCTGAACAACTCTGAGCTAAAAACTTTAAATACAGAAAATAGGTAATCATGGATACTACTGATGTGCCGAGGCGTCTCCATTCAAACCTTCCTCCTCTGGAGGCCCCTGGGCCCCTTCTTCCTGCCCTCCTCACTACTCCTATTCCCAGAAAACATCCAGTCTTGGGCATCCTGTTTCCTCTGAGGAGTCACCTTCTTTCACACCCTTCCCCCAACCTGATCTCACGTATTTAACTCATCTTGCAGTTCCCAATCCAAATGTCCTCCCTTTGCAAAGCTGAACCTTGATTTTCTCAAGACAAACCATATTCTTCCACCACCATGCCTAGAGAGCATGCCGGGACTGTCATGGTCACGGAGTTCACTGTGCCAAATCATAACTTATCTGCTCTCCCGTCTGATTCTCCCACAAATCTCTGAATTCCTGCAAAGCAGAGGCCGTATCACCATGCGTGGAAGAAATTATAGATCTAACACCAGAATCCTGTCCTTTCAAGAGGGGAGACAGCCAGTGTACTTTGGCTGACACACAGGTGAGGTTGCCAGAGGAAAGATTCCAAATTTCAAAGCTGCCTCAAAAACACCCTATTTTGTCAGGGAAAACCAGGTCCACACTTCAATCTAAGTCTGTGGAATGACATACACACACATGCATCACTCATTGGCAGAGGACGCAGCACGCACTCTTACAAAACTGATGTTTAGTCTCAAGCAAAAATAAACTGTAATTCAGTCAAAACTAATAAAAATTCATGCTTTTCATATTAAGGGATGGAGAAGAAATGTTTCTAAAAAGACTTTGATTCCAACAGGGTTCTTTACAGAAGTTAATTTTAGAATCGAAATAAGCAAGAATTCAAAGAGCAGTACACCAATTCTAAGTCTTTGTTGTTGGAACAAATTTAGTTACAATTAATAATTGAATAATGAAAATCATCATTTTATCTCCAGGAAACTAAGCCAGTAAAGAAGTGTTCTTAATATTTACTTTTAGATGTGGTCTCATTTCATCCAAACTTACTTCCTCTATGAAAACTTTTTCCAGTATTTCAACCTTTACAGATCTCCACATTTTTTAAACCATTTCAGAAATTACAATCGACAACTCAACCTTAGCCTCATTATTCCTGTGTGTGCCACTCAGTCTGCTTGTCTGGTTAAATAATAGGCTGAAAAAGGAAGACACTCTGATTTAGCCGTATTGTATTTTATCACAGTACTTGTAAGGGCTGGGTGCACAAAATAACCAGAAATTCTTGTTCCCTGGCTAAGTGGAATCCAGCAAAGGAAGTAATTTTATCCAACAACTAAGGAGTTCTCATCCTTTCCATTAAAATGTCTGTAGCCTTTAAAAATAAATAAGCACGTACAGGCTGAGTGCGGTGGCTCACGCCTGTAATCCCAGAACTTTGGGAGGCCCAGGCAGGCAGATCACTTGAGTTCAGGAGTTCAAGACCAGCCTGGCCAGCATAGTGAAACCCCGTCTCTACTAAAAATACAAAAATTAGCCATGCGTGGTGGCAGGTACCTGTAATCCCAGCTACTTGGGAGGCTGAGGCAGCAGAATAGCTTGAATTCAGGAGGCAGAGGTTGCAGTAAGCCAAGATTGTGCCACTGCACTCCAGCCTGGGTGACAGAGCAAGACTCTGTCTCAAAAAAAAAAAATAACAATAATAAAGTACGAACAATGTAATGAAATCTATAATCCAGTGATCTCATTTCTGAGACTCTATCCCTAGAAAGAAACCCAGAAAGTATGAAAGCAATATAAATAAGGATATTAATTACAGAAAGAGTTATAATAGCCCCATATCAGATGCAACGACAAGGCAATGAATAAGTATTTCCTCATGGGAACATTATAAAGCCATTTAAAATAAAACTAGTAAGGCTTCCTAGCAATATATAAATCAAACATAATATCCTATTATGAGTGAGCAGGACAATATAAAATTGTAGGTATCCTCAATTATTTAACACTAAAAACATAAATACTAAAAACAGAATGGAAGCAACACAGATTATTATGGCTTACATTATGTTGTAAAACCATGAGTAATTTTGAATTTTCTCTTTTCTTCTATTTATTCTTATGTTATTTTCATAATTAAAAATCAGAGTTTTTTTTCTAAATTTTGTCACCAAAAATTTCAAATACATATGTTGTTGATCATTTCATTGGATTTTAGAAATAAAAATCAATCACTATGGAGCTGTTTCTTGACTTTTTGACAATAAGAGGTATGAACACTAAGCAAAGTCTTGTAAGTTACATTAGAAACCAGCATTGAAGTAATTGTGAAGGACACAGCAGTATTTTGGTATGTCTGAAGAGGGGTTACAGAGTCCCTCCATGAATTTTGCTTTTTAACAATTCCATGATCTACAGTGACAACTTACATTCCATGAAAATGTTTAAGTTGGTTTCTTTTACTTCATTCATGTGTTAAAGAGTAGTTTTAATTCAATTAAAGGTAGCCATTGAGTATTTGCTCTGTGCAAGTCACCATATTAAGAGCTGTAGAGAATTTAGAAAGAAAAAGAACCTATGTAGTCACTGTCTTTCCGGAGCCTATGATTTAGTGTAGGGAAGAAGAAAATCTGAAACCAAAAAGAATTTAATATAAGGCTAAACATAATTGTCATGGCACATATAAAGAAAATACTGAGAGAGTTAAAGAAGGGAGAAACCATATCTGTTTGGGGATCAACATTTTAGACAGTGGATACAGCCATAGGAGTGAATGAGAGCAAAGAGGAGGGAGAGAGAAAGGGGCCTGGAGACCCACGTCATTCACAGTGTCCGGGAGACCAAGCCTCAGTGAGGCTAGAGAGGAGAACCGGGTCAGAAATGAAGTTGCAGAAGACACAGCAAGGAGACGTTCCGGAGGGACGCCAGGGCTCAGTGGGGCAAAGGGACAGGGACGCTGGCTTAGTCAGAAGTGGAAGTGGAGACTTCCTAGCCTCACCATGAATTCTCCTGAAACCTCTTTTAGTGGAATGATGTGGGCAAGAGGCAAGAGCCATGGCTGAAAAAGCAAAAGGGAAGAAAGGGGCTTTAAGTAAGCAGAGGAGGCCACAAAAAGTCAAAGAAGAGGTTTTGAAAATGATTATTTATATGCAATTTATTTAGAAGTGTTAGAACATTTTTTTCTTTAGCAGCCCAGTTTTTCTAGAAGCACTTATTTAAAAAGAATTTCCTTCCCATTTCTAGCAATTCCTCTTTAAGAGTCAGTCACACGTCGTTATTACAGATGATGGTTTCTGGGCCATCTTCAGTTTTGGTTATCTGTCCGTTCTTGCACGGGGAACACTGAATGTAACAACAATTGTAGCATCGTAATGGGTTTTAACATCTGGCAGAAGCTCCCAGTCATTGCTTTCCTTTATAAAAATATTCTTAGCTATATACTTGGCTAACTATTGTACTCATTCCTTTTAGGAGGGGATATATATATATAGTTTTATATATAGATATATAGATATACATTTATAGTGTTATATATATCCTCCTAAAATATAAAAACTATGTAGTTTTTTAAAATATATTAATATAAAGCAGTAAAACTTACTACTTAAAAAGTATATATAAGCAAAAAGTTAAAGCTTAACCTTATCCCCCAAATACTACCTATCCAAATTCTAACTCCATATAAGTACTAGTTAGGAATTGATACCCATCCATCTGCAGTTCCCTGATTTATGCAGACCTACTATATGTAAATATATATTGGCAAAAATATTTCCAAAACGGGAGAATGTCCATCCCCTCAAGGAGAGAAAATCACAGGATCACGTGGCCTCTCACATCCCCTCACTCTTCCTCTGGGCAGAAGAGCATGATTTAGCTACTCCTGTGTCTCCTTTAATTCCTTCTGTCTACCCTCCCCATGTCCCCACCACTTTCAGTTTACAAGTTCTACCATTTACTGCTACATTGCCAGAGTTTACCTCCCTGTTTTCAGCAGTCTTATTTAAACCTAAACCTAAATGTCTTTATACATATACCAACGTTAAATAAACACTTTACCTGCCCATTGGATCTGTCACCTAGTCTGGAGTGCAGTGGTGCAATCTCAGCTCACTGCAACCTCTACCCTCCCGGGTTCAAGTGATTCTTCTGCCTCGGCCTCCCGAGTAGCTGGGATTACAGGCACCCACCACCACACCTGGATAATTTTGTATTTTTAGTAGAGACGGGGTTTCGTCATCTGGTCTTGAACTCCTAACCTCAGGTGATCCACCTGCCTCAGCTTCCCAAAGTGTTGGGAATATAGGCATGAGCCTGGAGTGAAATCTCTAACACATTTGTATGCCTTTCAGTCTTTCCTATCCTCACCCCTTACAACACAGGGCTTTGGGTTAAATAATATGAAACCACTGTGCTTGTTGAAATTTTTCCTTAAGAGCAAGAGTGGTAGACATAGCCCAGGGTGCCCCCTAGTGAGTCACACCCTTGTGTAATTCCCTCTCCTTGAGTGTGAGCTTCCATCCAAGAACAAATGGCAGTTAAGAGGTTTTGAAGATGCAATTAAGGTCCCTAATCAGTTGACTCTGAGTTCCTCCCAGGTGGTCCTGGCCTAACCAGGCAAGACCTTTAAGAGGGTCCAGGCCTGCCCTGAAGTTCAAGACTGGAAGTAGGAGGGGCTCTGTCAGAGTTGCTGGCTTTCAAAGAGCAAGGATTTCACAAATCCTACAACCACAGGATACAAGTTCTGCTAATAACCTAAGGGGACTTGGAAGCTGATCTCTCACTATTCAAGCCTCAGATGAGAGCTCAGTTAGTCAATGCCTTGCTTTCAGCCTTTTGAGCCCCTGAGCTAGGAATTGACTAAGCAACACCTGGACCTAGGAAACTGTTGGTTAATAAAAGCATGTTGTTTTTAAGCCAGTACTGGGTAGTAATTTGTTACGCAGCAGTAGATAGCTGATAGAGAAGGCAGATCTACCTTTTTCAAGAGACTTTCCTTCACTATTAAATTACCATTCACATCACATTAATACCATCTATTTAGATTTACCTGCATTTAAGGCATAAATCTCTTCTTCCATTCTCCATATTCCCCTATCTGGATATCTTTGTTTTTATTGAGTTCCTATTTGGCAGGAATGCTTATTAAAATACTTATCTTAGGGTATAGGATGCTACATTTTCTGTATCTTTGAATGCATGGCAATGTCTTTCTTTTGCCCTCAAATATAAACAACCCTTTAACTCCTAGTCCTTTTCACTTAAACATCTGAAACACTGCTATGCTATTCTTTACCTTCATGATAGAGAGGAGTAGTACAATGCTGTTTTGACTCTCTTTCTTTTGTATGTAACCTGTGATCCCTTTGAAGAATCTTGTAAACATTTTTCTTTAACCTTGCAATTAGAAATTTTACCAGGAAATCTCAAATTGTGCATCATCTCCTTCATTAATCCCACTACTGCCCTGTGAGCCCATTCTATTTGAAACTAAGACTTTCTTCACCTCACAGACGCTTCCTTCTAGGAGTTAGTGAATTCTGCTTCTGTTTCCACGTGCTCCTTCTTCTGGAGCACTCAACAAATTCAGACAGAAGCAGATGTCTTGAATCTTCTCCACGTTTCCTATCTTTTCAGTTGTGGCTCCCACTTCCTCATATTTTGATATCTATCATGCACTAGTTCCCCTTTTTCTTTCTCAGATCTAAATTCAGTTTTGAGTAGTATACATTACTTTTTCACTTCCTTTCTTGAGTATTTGGAGCTGTTGTTGCAATTTTGTTATTTCCCAACTTTTCTCCCTTTCCGAGTTGCTGGCGTGGGCTCCCTGTACTGGCCAGGCTAGAAACCTTGGCAGAGACAGACAACATAGGATATCCCCCTTCAGTGCTAGATGGGCAGCCAATGGGACCCTTATACTAAGGCATGAGGCAGAGGTCTTCCAGTTTGGCTCTCTCAGGGCCACAAAAAAAGAGGGGAGCCAGCTCAGCCTACTTTGCAGTTTCCTTAGAGGGTAGACCGTACCTCTGAGATCAGTACATGCCTCTGCCTCCCAGGGTCAGATGCAGCACAATTGCAGCATGCACATCCTCTCTATAAGCTAAGGGGTTCTTTGAACTCAACTGTTCATTGAGTCATCAGTTCTCTCTGGAGCCCTCATCCCCTATTCTTTTTGTAAGCAAAAGCTCCCAGCACCCATACCCTTTTATTGAAACCCCCAAATCCTCAGGGTCATCTACCTTACTGAGTCATCTCCAGCAGAGAGTCAGGAGGGATCAGGGATATTGAATGTCAATGTGAGTTGCCGTCTTCCTAGAATCTTCATTTGTTCAGAAATCCATGAAAATGTTTATAGAAATGGAAGGGAGCAAGGAGAAAGAAGGAGGTTGAAGATATGTAGAGAGAAAGGTAATTGCTAGAGAAAAGTCTCAGAAAGATAGAAGGGGGAGAATGAAGAGTATTTGGGAAGGGATACAACTTGAACAGGATAAGGAACACATGATCAGCTAACATGGAAGAGAATAAAGCATTAGTGGTTGTGATTGAAGATGCGTTTGTAGGGCAAGAGTTCTCAAAGGGCAGCCCAGGGACCAGGACATTGGCATCACTAAGAACTTATCAGAAAATCATATTCTTGGGCCCCACCCAGACCTAATGAATTAGAAATGTAAGGGCAGGGCCCAGAAATCTATGTTTTAGCAAGCCCACCAGCAGATTTCTATACACAGTCATGTTTGAGAGCCACTGCTGTAGGGTGTGGAAAAATAGACAAATCTGAAGATGTTTACAAATGATAACTCCCTTTTGTCCCATGATAATGGGGATGAAGCGACTTATATTCCAGGAGTGAGTAGTTCAATATGGGACTTGGGGGACATGACAAAATTTTGGAATGCCCACTGAGAAAAATGGAAGAAAAATGGGAAAAATCCAGGATCACGCTGATGAATTTGCAAAGACCCTAGTGGGTCATCACATGAAATGATATTTTTTATTTCCTAGCACTGACAGCATGAGCAAAGCCTCCAAGAGAGAAAAGTAAAGGGCATATCCAGAATACATTTGATTATTTACATTTTCATTTATAAAGAGGAAATCTGCTTTATAAATATCTATCAAAATTAAGAATTTTGGCATTTGTAATTTTTTGAAGTACATTCACCACTACTAATTCTATTATTGAAAGAATCTCAAAATATCTGGAAGCATCATTGTTCCTATTTTCTACAGAGAAAATGAAGACTGCTCAGTTTAAAGAATTTATCCCGGCTCAACAGGAAACCAGTGGTATGATTATGATGAGCTACCTAGGCTTCCTGACCCATGGCTTCTTTTCACTTCTTTCCAGAACTGAACCAACTCCCTACTTCTCAGCGCTCTCATAGACCCAGAACTGAGAAGCCTGAGAATGAAACCAGCACATCCGCTGTTGTGTCCTGGTAGATGTTAGTGGAGTTTGGTTCTAAATGAGCATCATACTCCAAAAGAAGCATCAGATCTGTGGAACATAAAGTAAAGACTTGGCCAAGCTTCAGCCCTTTTATTTTGGGACTTAAGTTTTTCAGTGTAGCCTACAAGGCATGAGGCTCGCCAAAAAGGTTACTAAATTAAGGTAGGTTCATCCAAAGAGAAGCAACGGTGAGGGCAAGGCAAGGTCTCCACGCAGGTGGATGGTATAAAACAAGCAGCAATAAGAGCAAGCAGTTAAGTGAAATGGCTATAAATAGAGTCCACAAAAGCATTACAAAATCCAAACCCAGTCCTGAAGTTATAACTTAGAGAAACGTGTGCACAGTTGATAAATAGGCTCTCCTGGCACAGTGCCGGCTGAGGGTATCTGGGCTCCAGGAAGCCCTGCCATCCACAAAACATGGCAGGGGGCAATGGAGAGGCTGGAAGAAAGGGCTTTAGGAACCATGCTGACCAGGATTATAGGGGAGAGAATTACTGTCCACCTCATGGGGTTGTTGGGGGGCATTGAATGAGCTATGCACATTAGGGGTTAGAACGGGGTCCACACATCAGAAACACTCTGTCAATGTCACCTGTTTTTAATGAGCATTGACTTACTGGCCAATACATGATTCTCCACCTGCCTCCTCCCCAAGAAAGCACAGCATTCTATCTCTGCATAAGAAGCTTTATAGGGCAGCATCCTTCCTCTTCCACATTTTTCACAGCCATGGTCTCTGACCTATATCTGACAGTCCCATCTTACCATTACTTTTTGTTTTCAGCTTTTTACACATTCTACAAAAAAGAGAGCGAGGATCCAAAAAGAACAGGACAGGAGAGAGGGGTGTTTTTCAATCTATCAGTAAGAAACCAGAGACTTGCAAATTGGTCTCCTTGGACCCATTAATCATGCCAGCTTCAGCATTTGATTTTTATTCTGAACAATTCATGGTCCAATTAGAGGTTTATGCATTTACATTGAGAAATACATGATGTCATTTAGAGCCACTCTGGCCCCGGAAGGCCAAGCGGCCTCTCACCTTTGTATTCTGCCAGGCACACACACTCATAGCCATTAACGAGGTCCCTGCAGGTGGCTGCGTTCAGGCAGGGAGCAGAGAGGCACTCGTTATATTCCTCCTCACAGTAGAGGCCATGGTAACCTGAGGGACAGAGAGAAAAGCCTGCTGTCAAATGCATCCCATTTACAACCCACCCTGGACCAGCCTGCAAGGAAGGCAGTTGGGGGTATTCATTGGAAAGTATGGCACAAACAGATGGGATTTCAGGAGTAAGATCTCTTGGGGTAAAGTTGAAAGGTAGATTTGGGGGAAGGCTATGAAGAAAGAGCCTGTTCTTATCACACTTTTTCATGATACCAAATATAAAAGAAGTGATTCCATTTATCCACTGACATTCTCATCATAGCGTGTTAAATGGTGCTGGTGTTAGGGAGATCCAGTCACTGAGTGTATCTGCTGCGGCCATCAGAGATAGGGAGTGAGCAGGACTTACAGGAGGGGAGGAGCAAACAGCTCTCTTCAAGATTGAAAACCTGGCTGGGCGCGATGGCTCATGCCTGTTATCCCAGCACTTTGGGAGGCCAACGTGGGTAGATCACTTGAGGTCAGGAGTTCGAGACCAGCCTGGCCAACATGGTGAAACTCTGTCTCTATTAAAAATACAAAATATTAGTCAGGTCTGGTGGCAGGCACTTGTAATCCCAGATATTCAGGAGGCTGAGGCAGGAGAACTGCTTGAACCCAAGAGGCAGAGGTTGCATTGAGCCAAAATTGCACCACTACACTCCAGCCTAGGCAACAAGAGCAAAACTCCATCTCAAAAAGGAAAAAAGGAAAGAAAACAAAAAGTGTGAGAACCACACTAGGAAAATATATGTCTATTTCCTTTTCTTTTCAAGTCAGAAAAGAAAAAATTAGCTCAAAATGTTTAACTGAAATTCTTGATGAAATGTGCAGGTTTTTCGGTTGTTATTCCTTGTTTAAAGATATGATTACATCAACTATAATATTTTAAATTGTACCTAAATGTTTAAATTACTAAAGAAACAACAATGTGAGTGAAGAAAAAATAAATCCATAATTTCTTGATAAAGATGGATTTTACCCTCCTATTTGCAAAACAGGTATTTATTCTAAAGGACAAGAAGACAATATTCTTTGAGATTCACTCATGAGGGTTATGCTGTTTTCAACTTTTGAAAGCATGTGTTACTGCCAATTTGCAGTGAAACCAGACCATTTTTGTTCAGCCCTGTCCAAACAATGAAAAACATGTGAGTGCTTTCGAAAGTCATGCTGCCTATGTTCGTTCCGAATTCAGATAAGCAGAAAAAATAAGCCCTTACCCAAGTAGGAATTAGAACTACTGGCTTTTCCTAGCCTTTCCAACACACAGCCAACTCTCAAACTCAGAAAGTCCCATGAGAACATGCTAATATGTTGAACTGTTTTGTTTCTGGTGCCTATCATAAAAGTAGGTTAAGCTCATATTTGCATTATTAACAGAGCACTTTTCAAATACGTTGCCATTTCAGTTGTTTTTGAACAGCTTTCCAAATTTACGTTGTAATAATGGCCCCTTTGAGGAGCCCTTGACCTACCTAAGACAAATATACTATGGTTTTTCAATTCTTCTGAAAACTAGTACGTTACTCTACTTTTTATAACTTTAAGGAAATATTTCTATTAACCTTCATTAGATTATCTCCATTATGTAGATAGGAGGTACTCAACAAGCAGCAATTTTGTCCCCCAGAGGACATTTGAAAATGTTTGGAGACATTTTTGGTTGTCACAACTGGAGATGGGGGAAGGGGTCGCTGTTGGCATCTAGTTGGTAGAGTCAAGAGTGCTGCTGAGTACCCTACAGGGCCCAGGGCAGCCTCCCACAACAAGACTATCCAGAAAAAATATCAATACAGTCAGATTGAGAAACTCTGTTCTAGACCAGGGGTCAGCAAACTATGGCTCACAGGTCAAATCTATCCCTGGCTGTTTTTGCAAATAAAGTTTTATTGGCACACAGCCACATCCATGCATTTACATATAATCTATGGCTGTTTTCACACTACAACAGGGGACTGAGTGGTTGCAACAGAGGCCATACGGCCTACAAAGCCTAAACATTTACTATCTGGCCCTTTACAGAACAAGTTTGCTGATTCCTGATTTAGATTCAATGGAAGATCATTCTTTTAACAAGTTTTGAATATTAACCCCTTATCAAATGTATCATTTGCCAATATTTTCTTCCATTCCATAGGTTGCCTTTTCATCTGCTGATTGTTTCCTTCATTCTGCAGAAGCTTTTTTTGTTTTTTGCTTTTGTTTTTTTGAGACGGAGTTTGGCTCTTGTTGCCCAGGCTGGAGTGCAATGGCACGATCTCGGCTCACCACAACCTCCGCCTCCTGGGTTCAAGTGATTCTCCTGCCTCAGCCTGCTGCGTAGCTGGGATTACAAGCACCCGCCATCACACCCGGCTAATTTTTGTATTTTTAGTAAAGATGGGGTTTCACCATGTTGCCTAGACTTGTCTCGAACTCCTGATCTCAGGTGATCCACCAGCCTTGGCCAACGTGCTGGGATTACAGGCATGAGCCACCATGCCTGGCCATCCAGAAGCTTTTAAGTTTGTGTATTTGTGCTTTAGTTGCCTATACCTCAGATGTCATGTCCAGGAAGTCATTCCTAAGGCCAATGTTATAAACTTTTTCCTCTATGTTTTCTCCTAGAAGTTTTATACTTTCAGGTCTTAAATTTAAGTTTTTAGTTCATTTTGAGTTGGTAGTCATGTATGGTACAAAATAATACAAATTGCCAGCAGGCATATGAAAATAACCTCACTAATCAATATCACTAATAATCAGGGAAATGCAAATTGAAATCATAACAAGATATCACTTCACACCTGTTAGGATGGACATGACAAAAAACAAAACAAACGGAAACAGAAAATAACAAGCGTTGGGGCAGATTTGAAGAAATTGGAACCCCTGTGCACTGTTGGTAGGAAGGTAAAATGGTACAGCTGCTATGGAAAACAATGTAGAGGTTCCTCACAAAATAAAAAACGGAACCACCACATGATCCAGCAATTCCATCACTGGGTACGCATCCAAAATAATCAAACACAGGATCTCGCGGAGATATTAGCACTCTCATGTTTAATGTAGCATTATTCGCAATAGCCAAGAAGTAGAAACAACTTGATGTCTATTGACAGAAGAATGGACAGGTCAAGCAAAAGTGGTACAGAATACAGTGGAGTATTACTCAGAATTAAAAAGGAAGAAAATCTTGTCACATGCTACAGTATGGATGAACCTTCAGGACATTACACTACATGAAATAAGCCAGTTAGCTGGACGTGGTGGCTCGTGCCTATAATCCCAGCGCTTTGGGAAGCCGAGGCTGGTGGATCACAAGGTCAGGGGATCGAGATCAACTGACCAACAGGATGAAACCTGTCTCTACTAAATCTACAAAAAAAAACTAGCCGGGCATGGTGGTGCGCAACTGTAGTTCCAGCTACTTGGAAGGCTGACGCAGGAGAATCACTTGAATGCGGGAGGCAGAAGTTGCAGTGAACCTAGATTGCGCCACAGCGCTCCAGCCAGGGCGACAGAGTGAGACTCTGACTCAAAAAGGAAAAAATAAGCCAGTTACAGAAGGACAAATACTGTATGGTTCCACTTCTATTATGTATTTTTAAAAGAGTCAAATTCACAGAAGCAGAAAGTAGAATGATGATGATTGCCAGGGTCTGTGGAAGGGGAAAAATGGAGAGCTGCTGTTCAATTATTCAAGATGTTAAGTGCGATTAATAAGTTCTAGATATCTGTTGTAAAACAGTATGCGTACGGTAAATAATACTGTAATATATACTTAAACATTTAAGAAGGTACATTAAATGCTGTGTTTTTACCACTATATATATATTATTAAAATATATTTTAACCGCTATTATATACATATATATATTTTACCACTAACTATCTATCTATCAATGTTACCTACTATACAAATAGTGGGTAAAAAATACACAACATGAAATATATAGAAAGTGGTAAAAAATATACAACATGAAATATATATATATATGTAGAGTGAGGAAGAGAGAGGTAAAAATATATACATATATATCTATGTATACGTAAAGAGTTAAATGTCTTGCTTCTCCTAATACAAGAACCTTTTTGAGGTCATTGTGGAGCGCAATCACCAGCAGCACCTTTTCAATTGCGTTTGCTCTCCTAGAAGATTTTTTAACAATCAGCATGGAAGGGTAATATATAACCATAACCCTGCATGCATCTTTGACCTCTGAATTGAGGTGGTACTTAAATAGACAAAAATTTAAAAAGCGAGTTTTGCAAAATCATCTATAATTGTTTCCATTTTTGAAAACAGTATCGTTATCTTTTTATACTAGCAATATGAAAAGCAAATGAGGAAGTTATTTTACAGAGATAATTAAGCTGGTGATGTTTTTCTTCCTTGGGGGGAATAAAGATAAAGGTTTCATATTCTAAAACTGTTTCTTCAGAGACGGTAACATTTAAATGTCTTCGTGGAAATGTCAAGGCACCCTTTATACTCAGTGCCAAGCAGCCTCAATTGGACTGTTTGAATAAAAAGGCACTCCTTCCAAAAGAGAGGGCTTCTGTGAAAATGAGGCTGTCACCCCCTGCTGATAATTAATTCGGGCAAACAAATTAGCTCAGGGCGGTATGCCAAGGGTCTGGAAAAATATTAGGCTAGTCCAAAGAATTTTTAAAAATAAAATAAAAGATCAAAGTGTAGGATCAGAGTGGCCCCTTCCAAGGCACTGATCTTTATCAGTACTGCTCCTATCTTTGCATGATTTGTTTCCAAATAATCAGTTCCTATTCTTTCTTTCAAATTGACAGGGCACAGCAACCAACCAGATGTGGGGAGTGAGAAAAAGCAGTCAAGGTGGCTGCCATGTTTATAGCTGAGTGAGTGGATGATGTCATTATCACCAAGAGGTACGACCAAAGGAAAAACAGGCTAAGTGGGGGGAAAACAGGTTTAGAGGAAGAAAACTGGTTTAACTTTGGACATGTTTAGATTGAGTGCACTTGGGCAGGTCCAGGTGGCAGCTGGAAATATGTGTGCAAATGGCTTAGAAAGAGCACTTTAGGAATTAGATGTCTAGAAGTGGTTTTGAAGTTTTCATCAAAGAAGAAAATGAAAGGGAAAAAGAAGGGAACAAGGTCAGGCCAGATGGGCAGGTGAAGAACCAGCAGCCAGATCAGGCCACCAGATAGGGATTGGGCAAGGAAGAAAAGAAAAGCCCAAGGCATGCAGTGTCACGGAAGCCAAAGGATGCAAGGAAGTCAAGGAAGGCGGGTTAGCAACGTCAGAGTGTCTCATGGGCGAGAATGACCGCTGGACTAGAAAATAAGGAGGTCACTGGATACCCTCAACACCATGGCTCTTAATGGAGGCTGTGCTAGCCCTTAGAGGGTGTTTCAGGCAATTAGGGGTGGGAGTGGTCCTTATCACAATGATTGGCAGGTTCTACTGGAATTTACGGGGGTGGGAGGGGCAAAAATATTAAACATCTTGCCACGCCCTGAATATTCCTGCACAGCAAGGAATGCCTCCTCATTCTTCACAACTTTGGACTGTCCCACTGAATCTTCATGTAGGTGAAAACTCTGTTGATAACTTTCCCAGACTAAAACCTAACTTCTTTATATGCACCATTTTAAGATATACTGAGTTTTAAGCTGGGCACAGTGGCTCACACCTATAATCCCAGCACTTTTGGAGGCCAAGGTGGGTGGATCAATTGAGGTCAGGAGTTCAGGACAAACCTGACCAACATGGTGAAATCCTGTCTCTACTAAAAATACAAAAAGTATCTGGGTGTGGTGGTGGGCTCCTATAATTCCAGTTTCTTGGGGACTGTGGCACAAGAGTCACTTGAACCTGGGAGGAGGAGGTTGCAGAGCACCAAGATCATGACACTGCACTCCAGCCTGGGTGACAAAGCAAGACTCATCTCAAAAAAAAAAAAAAAAAAAAAAAAGATATATTGAGTTTTCCTAGAATGTACTACTGGATAAATCAAGAGAAGGTTGTACCAAGAGTTATTCATCATTTTATAAAATCACAAAAACAACAGCTCTAGTGGAATTTAAATCTCCAATAAAGAATATTCATCCATAAAACAAAAACATCAGCAGAAATCACCTCCTCAGATAGTTTTCTGACAATGCTATGTGAAGTAGCTCTTCTTACCAGCAACTCATCACAGCACTCAGCTGATTTCCATCATAGTATTTGCAACTGGCTGAAATCCTATTTTTAACATAGTTCTTTACCTGATTACCATGTCTCTTCCTCCACTATAAGCTAGAGGACAGAGTCTGCAAATACAGTGTTCACAGCTGTACCTGTGGTATCTGTTTTGGA
This sequence comes from Sapajus apella, assembly GCF_009761245.1. Lineage (NCBI taxonomy): Eukaryota > Metazoa > Chordata > Mammalia > Primates > Cebidae > Sapajus > Sapajus apella. The sequence continues at coordinate 10,499,177 of NW_022436950.1, read as the reverse complement.
AAAGCCACACAAATAAACATGAATTTATTTAGGTTGAATAAGCACCCAAAATGTTATCGATTGATTCGGTGCACTTTTAAAATGTTTCTATGGTGCTCCGGGGCTTTCCAGGTGCCCTGGGTACTGGGTACACAGCTAAAGAACAGGGTCTCCACCTGCATGGAGCTTCCAGTGTGGAGGCAAGTTAGTGCCATCTGCCTTGTATCAGGCCCTCTATGTGTGTTAACTTGTTTAATTCTCATAAAAACCCAAGGTGATGAGCATGACTACTCCCAATTTATAGACGAGGAATTAAGAGTTAGAGGGATAAAGAAATCTGCCCAAGGTCAGGTTGTCAATCCTGTGTGTTCTTCCTTCTTTGCCATGTTGCCTCCAAACTCACTGCCCAGTGCCTTAGTTTATTAGGGCTCCTGTGAAAATACTATAGCGCTGGTTGAATTAAACAAAAACGTATTTTCCCAGAGTTTTGGAGGCTAGAAGTCCACGGTCAAGGTGTCAGCAGGTATGGTTTCCCCTGAGGCCTCTCCCCTTGGCTTGCAGATGGCAGCCTTTTCTATGAGTCCTCACATGTCCTCTTCTCTGTGTGTGAGCGCTCCTGGTATCCTTCTGCTTCTCATAAGGACACCACTGCTATTGTATCACAGCCCCACCCTTATAACCTCACTGAACTTTAATTACCTCTCTAAAGGCCCTATCTCCAAACACATTGGAAGTTACAACAACTTCAACATATGAATGAGGGGTGGGAGGGACATAATTTTGTCCTTAACACCTAGGAGCTGAGTTTCTCAGTCACGAGACTATTGGCATTTTGGACCAGGTCGTGATTGCCAGGAACTTCCCTGTGCACTGTAGAATGTTGAGCAACTTCCCTGACCTCTACATACTAGATTCCAACAGTGTTGGACTCTCTCCAGCACTGCCATCCCACAGAAGAAAATAGGCCCTGGGTGTATCTGGCGCTGGCTCACACCAAGTGAATGGGATAGACAGGAGTAAGAAAGGAGACCCTGTCTGGTGATTTCTGAGCTAATGAGAACCCCGTTGAATGCTGTGCCCTTGGATGGGGACCCCTCTCTGTGCCCCTTATCAAGCCTCAAGTCGCATGGTGGAGCTGGTTTCTAGCTAGCCTTCTTTCTTCTTTTCAGATGAAAAGACCACAGCCCTACAGGCTTGAGCAGCTCAGCAAAGGCATGGTGGAGCTCAGATTCCACCCCACAGAACCTGACCTGCTCCAGAACAGGACACTTTGCTGCATAAAGGACTTAAGAGGCACTCAATTCCTACTCTCGCCAGTAAAAGGCAAGGCCTTCCATGGCCTTTCACCATCTTCCCTCTCAACACTGTCTCAAGACATCATTTAAACATCCATCTGGGACTCACTGGCTCTGGCTCCACACTGTGTTTGTTCACAGGAGCACTTTCCCTCCCCTTGCCCATCCCTCATCACACTCAAAAATATCCAAAACTCTTAAGATTCTAGTTGTAGCCAGATGGCTTTCACACTTCATGCAACAGATTCCCAGCAACTCATCCATCAGTTATCACCTCTGGAGGGCGATTTGTGCTTCCTTTCCTGCTGCCTCAGACCACCAGGACCTTCGAAGACCAGGAGCTGCAATCAGAACAACACGGGGGACGCCATGCTGCTCACTCCCCTAGTGCATGCAGAGTGAATTCAAGGCAAGAGTGAATGTAAGGTGTTTGGGGATTTTATTTGTTTTTACTTGATAATCAGGCTGGAGTGAATGTGGGGGTGTGGAGAGTGGTTCCCTTAAGGATGTGTCGCAACTCAGAGGATGTTTTCCTCTCTTTTCAGCATGAGTGGATAAAATGTGAAAACACATGACTTTCTGATTCAAGCCTAGGCCAGTTTCTGGAAGACCAAATATTCCACCTCACCCATAGTAGTTAAAGACATGGGGCACAGAGAAAACAATCGTATTATGTACATATGATTGTGAGCTTTCAAATTCTGGCTAAACTCACTGGTGGTCATAAAGCCCTTCCGCGCTCTGGAATGTGGGACAATAGCATTCATTTTGCCGTGCAGAGCTTTATTTCAAGGGAAACTGCGTGTGTGTGTGTGTGTGTGTGTGTGTGTGTGTGTGTGCGTGCGCGCGCGTGCACGGGTTCCTATCTCCCTTAGTCCCTCCTGTTGCTGGCAGGTTCCTAATGGAAATTGATTTAAGAACCGAAATAAAAACAGAAGCAAGAATCTGGGCTCACATTAATCCTACTAAGTGTTCAAAGGGTCTTGTTTAAAGGAAGCTGCTAGTATTGATAACTGCACAGGTTTTCACTAAGTAATCACACTTCTGTCACACACACATACCACACACACAATAAAGCCAAAAATATGTCGAACATGGAGGAAGTTGTGTAAGTCAATGCAGAACATTCGTTGGTGTGTGAAGGACAATGGCTGCCGATGTTGCTTATTTCTTTAATCTCTAATTTCTTATACTTTTATTGCTCATGTCACCTCAGCCAAAAAAGAAAATAGATGCAAAAAGACCCAAATCTGTCAATATTTCCACTTGCTGTAGTTTTTATAAACATTAAATTAAAAGGACTAAAGACAGAGGCTAAGTTTTTGACTGTAAAACCTCCCTATTATTTATGTTACTGAGCCATCTACACATTTCCCCCTCCCTCCCTGGGCTTCCAAAGAGATGGATGATGAAGAGCCAGCCCTAAATCATATCCTCACTGTTCACACTGTGAGTTTATATTCTCCCTCACTGGTTCTCTGGCTCTAACAGCCACATGGGGAAGATTGATAATTCTCTGTTTCTTATGTTTGCCTCCTCGATTGATTCATTCTTTAAGTCAACAAATAGTTACTCAATGCCTACTATGTGTCAGGCACTGTGCTAGTCACTGGGGCCATATGGTGAGTTAAAACAGATAAAGGGCCTTTACTGAGGGGAAAAACATCAATCCATCATTCAAGTCAATGCAAAGTTGTACTTGGGGAGTGTAAACAATGAGGGGGCTGGTGTTCCAGGAGGGAGGGGATGCAGGAGAACTGACCTTACCTCAGGGAGGCTACCAGGAGGAGGGGAGAGTGAGCTGAAAGGGAGGGGCATACAGAAGAATGATGAGAAAATTCAAGGCAGGAAAAGCTGTGTGTGCAAAAGACCCACGGTAGGGGGAGCATGGCTGTGACTTGTTCTGGACATGGGTCAGAGCCCACTGTAAAGCAAAGGGCAGAGAAGAAGCAAGAACAGGCAGGTGTCAGGCCTGGTGGCATCTTTAATGTGGGGTTGTGGGGGGAATACAAAATCAGATTTACAGTGCAGAGAGATTGCTCCACTACCGTTTGGAGAATGGGGTAAGACCAGCAAGAATCAATGCAGAGAAATCAATGAAGAGGCTGCTGCAATCGTCTCGGGAAATCATGGCTGGGATGAGAATGGTGACAGGGCCACATGGAATATCAATGTCGAGAGCCGTTTAAAAAGTAAATAGAAATATGTGGTCATGAATAGTATGTGAAGGGTGAGAAGGAAGGAGAGGTGGAGGGGGAAGCCCAGGTTCCTGGCTTGTTTTATCAGAGATACTGCAATTTCTTTCAGAGGAGCTCAGGAATGGACATTTATTGAGTCCCCTTCTGTGGGCCAATTTCTCTTCTAGGCACCTTCAAATATGACAGAATCTCATTAGAAGGAAGGGGCTGGGGACGGAAATGGAATGGAAGGGAAGCATGTTCTAGGAGAAGCAGACCTTGATTGAACAAAAAGAACTGACAGCTTCTCCTAGGAAAACAGAAGTGATTTGAAAAAAGAAATTCAGTTTATTTTAATGAGTATTTGCTGAAATCTGACTATACTGTCAAGCACTGAACTAGTTGCTGAGGAGTTTGATTGTGTTGTAGTTAAGGAAGAAAGGTCTTATGTAAGAAGATACAGAAAGTCGGAGGTGGAGGGAGGGCAGACAAAGAGAAAGCAGGAACAGGGAAGCATAGGAAGGGGAGAAAGGAGAGAGAAAAAGAAACCCAAAGGTATCATGATGGAGATAGAAAAGAAACAGAGAAAGGGACATAGAAAGAGAAAAGCCCAAAATAATAAAATAGAAAGAAAAACTGGTCCAGCACATGATGGAATTACATTGGGCATACAGCAAGGTCCTGCCGGAAATGTTGCAGGTCCCCTGCTAAGTGATGTCTCCAACTGGTGTAATGACCTTGAGCACTGCCCCTGGAGGGTCACCAAGATGGCAGGGCGTATGCGGGTCGGGGTACAATGTGAGAGTTTGAGAGACAAAGGGACACAGCAGCATTCTTGCTTCCCAAGTAAAATCCATATTCTTGCTTCCCTTACTAAAATAAAATGTATTTGACACCATCTTCTTTTTATAACTCAGTATTGAGAGTATTTCTAGATGGGAGCACCGAACCATCAGGCATACAGCTGCAGCTCAGTGCCAGCGTGTCACATCTTCCATCAAGGCCACTCATGGGCACTTGTGACAACAAAGGATACTTATAAAAGGAGGGGTTTCTGCTTCTCCCTAGGGGGACATGCACCTGGCACTGCACAGGAGGTGGTAACACAAGGGAAGCATCAAGCACAATGCCTGGCATAAGCACCTAGTGATGTGATGTGTGGTCACCTGGCCTGTGGTGCAAACATGATTTAAAAAGACAACCCGGATGCCATACTTCTGAAATAGGTGCCCACCGTGCATACACAGCAAAGGCCCTACGCACCACAGCCCTGAAGGACGCCATCACCCTGAGCCATTGCTTCACGGGGTCAGCAAAGACCACTAACTAGAATAGCACAATAACAGCAGCTCAGCACTGACATGGCGTCTGGCTGATTAGCCCAGATTTCACTAACCAGTAACTCGAAGATCTAAATTTTTCCAATACGAAACAGTCTGTTTATGTTTGGCCTTTTCAAACCGACCCTTTTTCCTTTTCATAGCTCCATCCCCTGAGATTAACCTCGGGGCTGGATCTGGTTTCCTGCTTGGCAGTAAAACTTTGACTCACTGCTCAATATTTGATTCCAAACTCTGCATTTTCTCTTTAACAACAGGCTGTTCTTCTCTCATTTCCTTAGCACACAGGCTGGTGAATAGAGAAGATGCTTGATCAAACTGGGTAAATTGAATTTGCTAGAAAAATGGAATCAGAGGGCTGAATAACCTTTGCATACATAAATACAAAAAGAGTTCTTTTCTTTACCAATGTCTGTTTTGCACAAACATGCAGTAAAAGGCTTGGAAAAACATTTTCCAAAAATGGCAATTGTTTTGTTAAGGGATTCTTTTATAAATTTAAATACGTATATTCATGTTCTCTTAATTTTCCATAACAGAGATATGTTATTTGTGTGACATAAGGGGGTGGTATTATCCATGCTGTGATGGTTAATACTGAGTGTCAATTTCATTGGATTGAAGGATACAAAGTATTGATCCTGTGTATGTCTGTGATGGTGTTGCCAAAAGAGATTAAAATTCGAGTCAGTGGGCTGGGAAAGGCAGACCCACCCTTAATCTGGGTGGGCACAATCTAATCAGCTGCCAGCACAAGTAGAATATAAGTAAGTAGAAAAATGTGAAAAGAGAGACTCTGGCCTAGCCTCCCAGCCTACATCTTTCTCCGGTGCTGGATGCTTCCTGCCCTCAAACATCGGACTCCAAGTTCTTCAGTTTTGGAACTCAGACTGGCTCTCTTTGCTCCTCAGCCTGCAGATGGTCTATTGTAGGGCCTTGTGATCATGTGACTTAATACTTAGCAAACTCCCCTTTATTTATATATATTCCATTAATTCTGTCCCTCTAGAGAACCCTAATACACATGCTTTATGGGTATATTACTTGTAGTATCACAACTCTAAATCATGTTACCAATTACAAGGGAAATGATGACGATTCTTTATGACTGTCCCTTGATTGGATGGTAAGGAGAACAAGTAATGTTAGAAAAACCCTAACTTTTTAAAACTTTTTTTGTGGGGGAGATAAGAACATTTTATAGTCTGTAAAGCGAAAAGATGAGGCTTATTAGAGGAGATTTTCTGAGACGCAGGAAACAGACATCATAATAAACACAGTGCTAGTAAAGAAATTGCTTTTGAAGAAGAATTCCACTTTTTAATATGTAGAAAGGAAAATCTTTGAGGATGTTAAAAATTCTGTAACTTCTGTAGCTGTATTGAGTGTAAATCAGAATTAATTGATATTTTGAAAGGAAACAGTAAAAACCAATTGACCACTATCCTGAGTTACCTCCTTAAAAGTGGTTAGCTCCCTCAAAAAACACTGAAGAACATCTGGGACTATATGGAAGATGACAGCTCAACTGTGACTGTGCTGATGAAGGACACTGGAAGTCAAGGGAACTTGGCAGTAAACACGCTTTAACAGAAACACTTGGGTGTCGAAAGGCCTTTGACCTTAAACATATCCGTCTTTTGGGAATTTTTCTAACCATGTTGATCTAAACAGTTCTGAAAGCCTTCTCTTGGAATTGTCTTCAGAACTAGGTTACAAACTAGTCACACTGAGAAAAATCAGTCTCTTCATAATGTTTTAGCCATGTCTTATATCTTTTTTTTATGTTGCTTTTGGCCACTAGAGGGTGGATTCTACTTATAATCCAGGCAAGTGAAACGGAAAAAAAAAGTTAACTCAGGAGCTTAACAAAAGAGGAACAATAAAAAGATGTCTTTTACAAAAGGAAATAGATGGCAAAAAGGGATGCAAATGAATCTGCCAGGTTATATTTAAAGAAGAAATCCCATTCCCTTTAATAATAAAATGTAACATTCAAATATTTCTCTACAGCTTTCAAATTCACCAATATGTTTTCTAAACATATGGTACCTACAGTTTAAATTATCCATTGTAAAGTGGCCTATTTTTCCAACTAACTTTGTATTTAAAATGTTTTTAATGCAAAGGTTTGTAATACCATGATTAAAGCACCAAGTTTAAATATTAAGTATAATGACAAAATAATATTTTAGAACTTTTTGTTAAGGATTATTATATGTTTACTATAAACAATAAGAAAAGCATTTGAATAAAATAATCCGATACCCTCAATTGATTATCTAGCATGTTTATAAACACATAAAAATGGCTAGTTTGTAGTTGAGGTGAGGAAGATGAGAAGAAAGTTTAGAAAAGAAAAGGTAGAGGCACACTCTCACATTCTAGAAATGTTTGATTATGGGATGCACAGGGGTGCTGGGGCCAGCAAAGGCAACAAATGGGTGGGGGACAGGAATCAAAGATTAAGGCTCTATCATGGCACTTTGAAAAGAAAATAAAACCTAGCTATTTTTATGCAAGCATGTATATTAACAAAGAGGAATTTTAAAGTGGTTAAAAAGTACAGAAGAGTTTTAAAATGTTAATTTCCTTTTAGTTTGTTTCACAAACCGTTAAATTTGATTTAATTTACCTCTTAGTTATTAACAGATGTTCACTTGAGGTGCTTGCATTCATCACACTTGGGTCTCAGTGCGGTCCCCAGACCAGCAGCATCAACACCACCTGGGGGCTGGTTAGGAACGCATGTTCTCAGGCCACACTCAAGACCCAATGATTCAGGAATCCTCAGGGTGGAGCCCAGAACTCCATGACTTGAGAAGCCCTCTAACGTGACTCTGATGCGCAATCAAGTTTGACAGCCACTAAGCTATAGAATAGCAAAGTATACAATATCTCCCACAATCTCTGACTCTGAAAAATGCAGGGAAATGGTAGTGGTTGCCCATGGAAAATGCTACATATGGTGTGGTTATGGGTTTTGTTTTTTTTTTTTTTCGAGACAGAGTCTTGCTCTGCCTACCAGGCTGGAGAGCAATGGTGTGATCTCGGCTCATTGCAACCTCTACCTCCCGGGTTCAAGCAATTCTCCTGCCTCAGCCTCCTGAGTAGCTGGGATTACAGGTACACGCCACCACACCCGACTAATTTTTGTATTTTTAATAGAGATGGAGTTTTGTCATGTTGGTCAGGCTGATCTTGAACTCCTGACCTCGTGATTCACCCACCTCAGTCTCCCAAAGTGTTGGGAGTACAGGCATGAGCCACCGTGCCCAGCCGGTTACGTATTTTAACAGCCATGGCATCTCCTAAGCATGTAACTAATCCAACTGCAAAACATATGGTCAGAACATGTACCAGCTATGGGCATATAAATAAATCAACAGTGAAACATAGTCACATGATCTACCAGCCATCCACACGTGGACTAAATGAAACTACCCTCCTCTCAAAATTTACATAAGGGAAAAAAGCAACACAAAGGAATCCCAAAGTGACAGCAAATGATGAATTGGAAAAGAAAGGCCAAAATGAGGGAAAGTAATAGAAGTGGCACAATGTGTTATAGTTCTTCACTGTATGACTAGGGGTCACACATGCCTAAGCAGAATGAGGTTAAACAAGTTCAAATTTAAATTAGCGAGGGCACTTTCCCCCACATCTCTGATCTAGCTTCCTTAACCCGTGGGAATAATATTTTTGCAGAAAGGAATGTCAGAAAATGGAAGACACTATAAGTATTTAATGCAGCACCAAAATTAAGATTTTGAGTAACATACAGGCGGGAAGATGATATTAAAAATAATACTATAGTTTTGTAAATATTGAATATGTTGCAAATCAACTATCATATACTAGACATTTGTGAATTAGCTTTTTGCATTCCTAAGAATTATCTTGCCAAAAATTTGCTCTGAAGGTAATTTATATTACTTATCTTTTAAAATATATTTCAAATAAAACACAAAAGCTTTACTTTAAAATGGAAAGAAAGTAAAAAAGAGAACAATGACAATCTAAGGTAACAATTTTTACAAACCAAAAGTTGGGAAGTGTGATCTGACAAAGTTGTGCTGTTTCTGATTATATGTCAGAGGTGGCCTCATAGATACATACTTTGGTGTCGAAGTATTTGTGTAATGGAAAACAAAACATTGTGATTGGGATTATTCCAGAAAATTCTGGTACATAGAGTCCACAATGCAGACCACGATTATTTTTCTGGCTGTATTTTCACTCCCTTATCACTGGGCACATTCACAGGTACAACGCAAATGCGTCATCCTCTAACCTTTCGTTTAGTCATTGCCGTTCCTGAGTAAATATGCTAGATGCCAAATATTGTTAAATACCAACGAAATTTCTCATAATCATTCAAGAACAGTTTTAAAAGCACATGCCTTCCACTCTGCCACTATCCCTAAGGGCTATCCATGTGCAAGGGCTGAAGCTGACAGTCAAAACTTCAGCTAAAGAACTTCATGGGGAAATTCAGCCTTGAGGCAACTGGATTACAAAGAAAATTTCAAAATGCAAATAAATCAGAATCAGAAGTCAATTATATGAGTAGATTTTGAATTCTGTTCCAACTTTCTTTATTAAGAATGCCAAAAAACACAGCATTCGTTCATTTAATTGTTGCTAAAGCGGTGAAAAATCACAAGTGTGCTTTTATTTGGTGACTTAAGATCCTAGGAGAATATATACATTAATAATCTGAAGGGAAGAATGAAACTTCTTTGAAATAAAACCAGGAACAAGGCTCAATCTATACAGAATAATGAGGTAAGTAAAGAAGTTTTCTCCTAGATATTCCTTATCACTTGAGTAGGGCAGTTCAGGGGGACCTCACCATTTCTTTTCAAGCAACCAAAGACTTAACACTGTTTTTCTTTTAAACTTCCTTTCTCCTCAAATATGCTTACATATAGAGAGATAATTTATACACACACACACACACACATGCATACGCACACAGACACATCACATTCTTCACATATTTAGGTTTAAGGTTAGGGTAGATTGAAAAGCAAAAGCAGCCACAAGTTCTGTGCAGCTCCTTCCATCAAGAAACAGAGTCTATGAGCTTGACCCTGTAACTTGCTCAGGCCAATGGGATATTAGCAAACAACAGAAGAAGCAGCTTTAAAAACAGCATGGATATGGGACCTTGTGTTCTGTTGCTGCTTTCAGAACCCTGCCATCATGAGAAGAAGCCCCAACCGGTCTGCTGGACAAAGAGGGACATGTGGCCCAGTTGCCCCATCACTCCAGCTAACTGCCTGCCACAGAAGAGGGGTCATCCAGGACCAAGCAGTCCCCAGCTGGCTTGCCAGTTGCCCACAACAGCATGAGTAGCACATGAAGTAGAGAAGAGACATCCCAGCTAAGCCCCGCCCAAATTATCAACCCACAGAATCATAAACAATAAGTGGGTTTTTAAGCCAGCAAGTCTTGGAGTGTTTTGTTATACAGCCATAACTAACTAATATAAAGGCTGATTGCCAGGTGCAATGTCTAACTTAAATGAATAAAACCACAGAGATGAACTTTTAGGTATCAGAGACCTGGTTAAAAAAAAAAAAGATATTTGTATGGAGTAGTAAAGAGGAGTCTTCTCAAAATAGTACCATCAGGTATTACACATTCCTTACTTTAGACCTACTTTTAGTTGAGCTGATCCAATCTAAAAGCAAAACCTACTAATGAATTGGACCTAGGACATTCATTCTGATCCATACCATCAGAAAACATCTGGTAGAGTAAAATTTAAACATTATCATATCATTATTATATGTTGATAATCATCAACATATCATTAAGACTTCAGTCCAACCGGCTAGCAAGCTCTTTAGGCAACCCCTATAAAGCCAAATGGAATTTTAATATTTTAATGATTTCAGGAATATGTTTATTCACAATATAAATTATTTGGTAAAAGATGTTCATATGTATAACAAGTTAACAACATTTGATTGTGATCTTTTTTTAACTTTTTTTTTAGGTTCAGGGATACATATGCAGGATTTTCATGTAAGTAAATTACACGTCTCAGGGGTTTGGGGTACAGATTATTTTGTCACCCAGGTAGTAAGTACAGTGCCCAATAAGTCGTTTTTCCATCCTCACCCTCCTCCTCACTCCACACTCATGTAGGCCCCAGTATCTATTGCTCCCTTCTTTGTGTTCACAAGTACTCAACATTTAGCTCCCACTAATAAGTGAGAACATACAATATTTGGTTTTCTGTTTCTATATTAGTTTGGTTAGGATAATGGCCTCTGGTTCCATCCATGTTACTGCTAAAGACATGATCTCATGCTTTTTCATGACTGCACAGTATTATATTGTATATATGTATCACTTTTTTTAATCCAGCCTACCATTGATGGGCATTTAGATTGATTCCATGTCTTTGCTATTATAAATAGTTCTGTGATGAACATAGGTATGCATGTGTCTTTCAAATACAGGAAATGCAGAGAACACCTATGAAATACTACACAAGAAGGCCAAGCCCGAGACACATAGTCATCAGATTCTCTAATGTCAAAATGAAAGAAAAAAAATGTTAAAGGCAGCTAGAGAAATGGGGCAGGTCACCGACAAAGTGAACTCCATCGGGCTAATGGCAGACCTGTCAGCAGAAACCCTACAGGCCAGAAGAGACTGGGGACCTATATTCAACATTCATAAGAAAATAATTTTCAAGCAAGAATTTCATATCCAGCCAAACTAAGCTTCACAAGCAAAGGAGAAATAAGATGCTTTTTGAACAAACAAATGTTAAGGGAATTTGTTAGCACCAGACTTGCTTTATAAGAGGTCCTGAAGGAAGTGCTAACTATGGAAAGGAAAGACCATTACCAGCCACTACAAAAACACACTTAAGTACATAAACCAGTGACACTATAAAGCAGTCACACAAGCAAGTCTTCACAATAACCAACTAATGACATGGCGACAGGATCACATCCGCACATATCAATACTAACCTTGAATGTAAATGGGCTACATGCCCCAGTTAAAAGGCACAGAGTGGCAGGTTGGATAAAAAAGCAAAACCCAATGGTAGGCTATCTTTAAGAGACCCATCTCATACAAAATGACACCCATAGGCCAAAATAAAGGGATGGAGAAAAATCTATCAAACAAACAGATAACATAAAAAGGCAGGGCCTGCTATTCAAAAGGGATTTTAAAGAGAGCAGTGAGGCACTGCATAAAGAAACACGTGAGTAAGATGGGAAAGGACATGCTGTTTTGCAAAATCAATACTCGCTTTGAGTTGACAATGTTCTGGGATTTTAAGAAAACGTTATGTATCAATCTGCTTCGGGCAAACCTAAGAGCTCTGAGTCTTCATTAAAACCGAAGCTGTTCTGTAAAAGCCCTCAGTGAATACAGCAACTTTCACAGTGTGCTTTCCAATTGAAAATTAATGGGCATGATAGAAAACCAATGGAAGAAATCCAGGGCATTGTCCCCGGGTGGTTGTATAAATCCAAGACAACGAAGAATTTAAATGCACCTTGAAGGCTCCAAGTCCAGAAAAGAAGTAGGACATGCAGCAAATCTCCTTATTGGTGGTTTAATTGGGACTCAGGATGTAGACTACCATAAGTCACAATATGTCTCAAATATAACCTATAATGGCACATTGTTATAGAGTTTCCAATCCTCCGTGATTGACATTGACAGCAAATCATTTCCACTAAGCCAGTCTTGTGGGAATGCATGCTACTGAAGGAACAGGACATCAAAGCTATCTCAAAGTAGAGAACCAAAAACAACAAAAGTCAAATATGAACAAGAAAGAACATTTCAGGGACTATAATATCACCAGAGCCAGGTGAAAAGAAACAACATCAAAGGAGTCCATGACATCTAATCATCAATGCAGGAGGTTTTCAGGGAATCAGGTGGTAGGAAAAATTGCTAGTAGGCACTGGGGACTCCAGAAATGAGAAGCACTAATCAAGAGAAACTATCTAGGCTGAAGCGTGCATAGCTGTCATGTGGTTATGTCTGCATTTCTCATTTGAGTCAAAGGAAAGGAAGTGTCTTTAATTAGGTGCATCCGGCAGGCATCAAGTCAAATAAAATCATAAGCTTCAGTCACAGGTAGTTCTCGGCATCAATTTCAAAGCAGTGGATTGCTGGATCTACAGAATGAAGCAAAGACAGAAGAAGGGGGCTCCCTATCAAAATGCAGTTCAATTCCCTTGGAAGTCAGAGTTGTGCTTCTTTGTGCTGGGAACTAAGAAACGTCTATTGGTCAAGTGTCATCCATGGAACCACAGTCAAGGCCATCTTTCATGCCAAGCTTTGAGGTATCCACTTAGAGCTCCATCTCAGGAGCAGTGCTGAGAAAGAGGAATCTGGAAGTGTGTTCTTGTGATTGGTTCAAACGTAAGTGGGAGCCCATGTTCGCACCTAACTTGGGGTGTCACAGCTAGGCTTCTGAAGATTGAGATTAAACTATCACCTCCACCTCCTGTTATTTAAACTCTCAATGCCTCCATTACTTTATCCTTAAATAAAAGAATAAGAATACTACAGCTGGAGGCAAGTAAGAGAAAATATATGTCAGTTATCTGACACACAATCTATTATAAATGCAGTAGGTTTTCATAGATGGAAGCTACTCTAGGCAAAGCCAAAAGTCATTCTCTGGGTCAACAGAGCTGAATCAATGTGTCTGACAGATCCCAATTTCATATGTTAATTTGAAATGGCTATTAAGACAATTACCACTTGAAAAATCTGGTTAGAATACTTAATGGGTACGATGTACATTATTTGAGTGATGGTTACCCTAAAAGTCTCGATTTCACCACTTTGCAATCTATGCATATAACAAAATGATACTTATACTCTGTAAGTTTATACAAATTTTTAAAAAGAGAAAAATGTTTCAGTCAGTTATTTACCCTTGGTGAATCAAGGCCAATTTTGATCCCATTTGCTATTTACTCTAAGCTAACAGAGGCTCCAGCAGGTCCCAGTTGCCTGGGTTGAAGTCCCAGCTTCTCATCCTTAATGAAGGATGTATCGTCATGGGCAGAGAAATGACAACAATCATGGGTCTCACTTCATAAGGACTCTGGGTATTCAAGAAGCCAATTCAGTCAAAGAGCTTTGCCCAGGATCTGACATTTAAATAGTTATCACTAGAGTCACAGAAAGCCACCATCAAGGGAAGCAATCACTTAGCATGCAAAAAGTTGAATGTGCACCTGTTATTCAAGAATGCCCACTATGGCCATAAAATTTCATCTCACCTCTAGTCTAACTATAACCTTGAACCTCATATAAACAGAATCAGAAAAAAAACTTTTCCTCAATGGTCTTTCGCAAGTAACGGAATATCTGATGTCTGTGCCACTGCTCCACCATTTTATAGATTTCAAGGTGGACGACCATCTGTATCGTTTCATTTGAGTTTCACAAGCCAGGTATGTTTGTCTGCATTTTAAAGGGGAAGAAAGTAGTGCTGATAGAGGCCAGCAGCACAGCTGTTGAGAGGCAAAGCTGGGACTTAAATTCAGCTCTTCTCAACGCCAAGCTCAGGCCCCTTTCATCCAGCCAAGAAGAAAGGCAAGGCATGCAGGATTTCAGTTCTAAAATCCAGATTCACAGACATTCTTAAGAGTGAAAAAAAATAGTGATTGGATCATAATAATTTTCAACCACAAAACAAAATAAGAGTCAATGGCTTTGTTACAAAACAGTGTTAGGGAAGGCGGCATCTGACCCTCTAGGCCCATGAGCGTGATGAGGATGTTCTGATATCATGCTTACAGGGCTGCAGCAAGAGCTGTCCTCAGAAATGCATGGGTCATCTGCTCAAACACCGCATGTTCTCACTCATAGGCGGGTGTTGAACAATGAGAACACATGGACATAGGGAGGGGAGCACTACACACTGGGGTCAGTTGGGGGGAAATAGGGGAGGGACGGTGGGGGGTGGGGAGCTGGGGAGAGATAGCAAGGGGAGAGATGCCAGATGTAGGTGATGGGGAGGAAGGCAGCAAATCACACTGCCACGTGTGTACCTATGCAACAATTTTGCATGTTCTTCACATGTACCCCAAAACTTACATTCAAGATGATGTAAAATGGTTTACGCCGTCCTCACACACTCTGGTAACTCCTATTTGTAGTAGGCAAATCTCACACCTTTTCAAGATTGGTACAGCCAAGAATGAGTTCTGAATGATTGGAATTTTGAGGGGAAGAAGTCAGGAGTGGTGGGAGCCAAAATCCCTTATAATTAAAGGCCAGTTTATCAATGCTTTCATATATATGGATTAGCCAGTTTAGGTGAGGTGAAAAGTAGCCTTGTGAATATCTTTGTAACATCAGAAATCTTACAAAAATTCCATGCCTCACCAGCAAGTGCCCTTGGCTCAACAGCAGTGTCCTTCCTCCCCTTGCATTATTTTCTCAGGTCAGAAGCCTAAACAAGGCAAATATCATGAATTCTATCTGAATGGCACCACAACGTATAATCAAACAAGATGAAGACAGAGGATGGCTGGGGCCACAGTTTGGAAGCATACTTAGAAACAGTACCTCAGCATCTGGACGTCTACCCAAGCCTGACTCAGCTCCTCGCACCCTGGGCAGTGCCCTCTCATCCTCCCTCCTCTCCTGACTCCCACGGTCTCACCCTCACCCTGCAACCTGCCACCCTCTCAACTCACTGCTGGATCCTCTGCCCACAACCTGCCACCCTCTCAACTCACTGCTGGATCCTCTGCCCTCTCCTGTGGCCACTATTACTTCCAAAGCAAGAACTCTGTAACATTCTTCCGATTTTTTTCCCTTTCTTTTTACACACTTACCCTCTCCTATCTTGATGGCTTCCATGACTTTCTGTAACATCCATACAATGGGAACTCTATATACTGTTTTTCCTGGTTTCAGCCTTGTTCCCACATTCCAGCCCCAAGTAAGAACTATTTACTGGCACATCCATTTTGCTTAGCCTGCTGTACCCAAGCCCTACGGAGGATTCTTGTATACATTTCCCTTCTCTGAATCACCCAGAGGTGTCCTTTGACTCCACTCACACCCTTGTTCGCTGCCTCCAACTGACAGCTGAACCCTGATAATCCCGATCTTCACATGAACATTTAACCCATCCCTTCATTCCTACTGCACAAGTTCAAACCTTTACTTCTATTAATACTTGCTAGAAGATCTCCATCTTCCGTCTCTTCTTGACTGTAACATATGCCGAACACTGTGAGAATAATCTGCATAAAATACGTATCAGTTCACATATACCCAATAATGCAAAATGTCTGCAAGTCTTCATAAACCAAACTCCTTAGCATCTACATTCTCCCCACATCTGTCCCCACAAGCGTTTTCAGTGTTACTACCTATTACTGCATCTAATGCATCTTATCCTGCAGCAAACTGGAATCTATCTACTCTTCTTTGAACTCCCCACCCCAACTCAGGAATTCCATAGTGCCCTTTCCCTCACGTATAAATCCAAACAATAATTCAGTGCCCAACTTATTGGAAATTCCAAACTATTGTTCAGAATTTTATATGAACTATCATTCATATAAAAATTCAATCCATCGCCAACCTCAATACTTTGAGCATTTTAATTAATTAAGTTCTGTCAATGTCCTTCAACCAAAGACTACCAAGGACATACCTGCAGTTGAACAAGTTGGGTTTATGACCCGCTGCAGAAAGAGAATGCATGCGGTGGGAACTATGGAGTGTCTCAATCAGAAGGTGTTAGATGCAATTTATCATAGGATTTGAACTCTGGTTAGGCTATGTGGGGAGGGTTCAACTCCAAAGTGAATGCTAGATGCTGTCAACAAGCAGGAGCAATTCTTATCCAAAGAAGGGCCAGGCCAAAGCTGTATTGGTAAAGAGGCAGCTGTCACTCTACATATGTGACGCTAAGAACTAACAGAAAGTGAATACTTGGATTTTGCTGGTTGCAGGGTGACCTTGTTTTGGTATTAGAAAAAAAAATTACAGCCGGGCGCGGTGGCTCACGCCTGTAATCCCAGCACTTTGGGAGGCTGAGGTGGGTGGATCACAAGGTCAAGAGATCGAGACCATCCTGGTCAACATGGTGAAACCCCGTCTTTACTAAAAATACACAAAATCAGCTGGGCATGGTGGCGCATGCCTGTAGTCCCAGCTACTCAGGAGGCTGAGGCAGGAGAATTGCCTGAACCCAGGAGGCGGAGGTTGCGGTGAGCCGAGATCGCGCCATTGCACTCCAGCCTGGGCAACAAGAGCGAAACTCCGTCTCAAAAAAAAAAAAAAAAAAAAAAAAAAAGAAAAAAAATTACAAAGTGATCTTGTTTTGTCTAAGTGTGCCATGGCCTCTGAATGATCATATCTAATATCCGTGTTCTGTGAGATTGCTGACGTCCTTAAGTCCAACAGAAGGCATCATGGCCCAGCTGTAAGCATCAGATCACCTCCTAACCACCTCAAGATCCACCTGTAAGTACCGAGCAAGGTCCTGACATCAGTGGCTGCTCTTCTTTTTCTCAGCTCTGTGTCATCATGATGTCAATGTACAGATTTAAACATTCTCTAAAGCAGAGCACAGATGATGAAGAGTAAAGTGAACTCTCCCTTGCTACAGATACAGCTGGGTGATCAGGATTCCATTTGGGGACCCAATGGTGAGGGTAAGCATCATATTTTGGAATACAAAAAAGGAAAAACATGAGGACAGGACTGGGATCTGGGAAAAGGAGGTAATATATTCTATATAATCTATAACTCTCAAGAATAGTGTGACATGCAGATCAGAAACACCCTAGAGTATGTTAAATAGGACTGTCTTCATCCTGGTAAACTAGATAAAGTTTTCTGGTTAATAAAAGATGAAAGTTGTCCACTGTACTTATCCAAAAATGTAAAGGTACAGGGGCCTTAGTGAGCTAAATGTCTTCAAATCTTTGTAGGTATATTTATTTCTTTATTGCTGTTCAATTGCTATTGAAATCCTAACCATTAAGTCTTATCTTTGATCCTGTTTCCAGCAAATATTGTCAGACCACTGAAATTTTCAAGTGTCAGTTTAACAGAAGGGAGCAATGTCAACTATGTCTTTCGGGCCGTACAGACCAGAAATGCAGCTCACATGTAAGAAAATACAAAAAAAATTATATGTAAAATCCTTATAAATATAATTTTCTTTAAAAAAAATTTCACTTGGAAGAAGTCTGCATTTCCTTTGGTTTGCAGCCTATTACATATCTAGATGATCTAACTGGGTTACCAGCCCTTTGGTGAAAAAGAACGGGCAGAGGAACTTGGTTGGCAACTGTGCCATGTCTAGTCTGGGATTTCAATTGCAGTTGAAGTGATGAACATCTTCGATCTTACTCATTCGAAAAATTTATAAAGATATTTCCATGTAAAAATCTGCAATGCCTTGTCTCTTAAATAGTAATGTTTAAGGCATATTTTATAATGGCATATTTTAATTCAATTTGACAAACAAGCTTGAGTAATAACTGAAGTGCAAACTATCTTCCTTCATGCCAGGGATTCCTTCCAATACCAGTCATGTACAGCAATTATCTGCAAAGGCCACCATTGTATTGAGAACACACACAATACATGGCTCCCACCTGCCGGGAAAATGGCACACCCCTCCCCACCATGCGAGTTCCACCTTATAACGTTTGTAGCAGCTCCAACTTCTCACTTTCTTCAGCAGATTTCAATTTGCAATTTTTAAGAGGATGGGTAGCCTATCACTTAACACTGTCACCGGAAGATAACATTTCAGTAATTACTCGGTGCTGACATTTTATTATTTAATCTTAAAATCCCATCAGAAATCCCTAGCCTGATAAGCTACAAATGAAGTTTGAAAATAAAGCAACCAGCAAATCTGATTTGCAGTAATCAAAATGGCATTGTGTCAGATGGGAGCTAATTTTCAGCCTGACATGATTTCAATCTGCTGCCATTTTACAAAATGAGATCTGTTTGCTCTCTGTAAAGATGATCAGCCTCGCTGCTCCATAGCTAGACGCCCAATTTCACCTATTCTCATGATGTTCTTCCACTATGCAAACTGGTGGTCAAACAATTACATGCTGCAAAAGATGAAGATGAGAAATTTCACATTCACAGACTTGTCATGTTCACCTCTTAAAATGTAAGTTCTTGACAGGTGTTAAGATGCCTGTTTTATTTCACAATCACCCAACAATCTGAAGACACAGACCCTCTGAAGGCAGTTTCATCTCCCACGTTCAACAAGAGAGCCCTGTCAGGACTCCTAGGCTCTGCCTTGAGACTGCTGAACAAATGAAGGGATCACGTTCATTCAGCGAACAGAACGCACACATCTTTGGACTTTTCAAGGCTACTCAGGGGCTACTGCTGGACCACAGATGGATTATCAAGTCAAATGCTCCAAGTAGGCATGAATGACGTTTTAGTAGAGGACAGAAGGAAGGAAAGTGGAACAATTTCACCCCTGCATAGCTCGAGGATGCTGCTGGAGGCCAGGCGAGGTAGCGCACACCTGTAATCCCAGCACTTTGGGAGGCCAAGGCGGGTGGATCACAAGGTCAGGAGTTCAAGACCAGCCTGGCCAAGATGGTGATGCCTGTCTCTATTAAAAATACAAAAATTAGTCAGGCATGGTGGCTGGTGCCTGTAATCCCAGCTACTGAGGAGGCTGAGGCAGGGAATTCCTTGAACCTGGGAGGTGGAGGTTGCAGTGAGCCAATATCATGCCACTGCACTCCAGCCTGGGCGACAGAGCAAGACTCTGTCAAAAGAAAAAGAAAGGAAGAAAGGAAGGAAGGAAGGAAGGAAGGAAGGAAGGAAGGAAGGAAGGAAGGAAGGACGGACGGACAGACGGAAGGAAGGAAGGAGAAAGAAAGAAAGAAAAAGGGAAGAAAAGAATGCTGCTGGAATCTCCATGGAGAGAAAGAAAGAAGAGCTTTTACTAGTCCATGCCAGGAAATGGGCTGCCGGCCTCTCATTTCATGCTCTTACATGTAACTCTCCTCTCTTTTCTAAAAAAGAACAAAACTGACTCCCAGAGATGCCTGTAAATTTCCTCTGGTCTTAGTCAGTAAGCAAGGATGTTAGAGACGTTCTTTCTACCATTCTTGGCTACCTCTCCCAGTGTGGAAAGAGAAACACCAGGCAGTATATTTTCTATTTAGTTGCATCACACATGTTAAAAAAAACTCTATTTGATATTATTTTAAAACACTATTATCTCTAACTCCCTTCAATTTTAAGTTTTAAAAATCAACTAACTATAAGAAGTAGTTTGGGCCAGGCACAGTGGCTCAGGCCTGTAATCCCAGCACCTTGGAAGGCTAAGATAGGCAGATCACCTGAGGTCAGGAGTTGGAGACCAGCCTGGCCAACATGGTGAAACGCTGTCTCTACTAAAAATACAAAAATTAGCCAGGCCTGGTGGTGGATGCCTATAATCCCAGCTACTTGGGAGCCTGAGGCAGGAGCATCACTTGAACCCAGGAGGTGGAGGTTGCAGTCTGTGCAACAAGATCAAAACACCATCAAAAAAATTTTTTTAAAGAAAATGTTTGATATAATTAAGAAAATAAGTCAGAGAAGAAAGGGAGGAGAAAATGAAGTTGACTTCTGGTCTTGCAATATGCGATTCTTCTTTGTGGGGCTTCACTGAGAGAAACGGAATTCTCAGGAGACAGGTAATAAAGTATTACGGAAGTTTTTGTTCAGAACGCTGCTGAGGGGAATTTTCACACTTGTTACAACATCCAGAGCGGAGTTGGGAACAGCGTGCTCATGAGTCAGTGCATGAGTAAGCCTCTGTTCCAGCACAATCGCAGCTTGTTTAGTTTGCAAACACGAGTTGTCTCAGTGATCCACATTCCCAATAGGTAAGGGCCAGCACCACGCTGCCTCCTTACTGCATGCCCAGCTCACAGCACGTGAGCCCCAATCCACATGGAAGAAAACTGGACCCTCTGAGGGGCAGCTATTCCCGTCTCCACCTTGGCTCTGAGGGAGAGCATGGAGGTCAACCAAGCAAAATATCCTCAGGTCAAATGTAGTGGAGAAACTGCTTCACTTCAAGTATCACTTTATGAGATCCGAAAATGTTACTGTGATAGTTGATTTCAGGCGTCAACTTGGCTTAGGCCATGGTTCTTATATATTTGCTCAAACACTAATCTAGATGTTGCTATGAAGGTATGTTTGAGATGAGATTAACATTTAAATCAGCAGACTTTGAATGAAGCAGATGATCCTCCAGAATGTGGGTGGGGCACATCCAATCAGTTGAAGGTCTTAAGGACAAAGACTGAGGTTTCCCAAAAAAGAAAGAATTCAGCTCAAAACACAACACAGAAACCCTGCCTGAGTTTCCAGCCTGCCAGCTTCCCTACAGATTTTGGACTTGCGAGTCCACACAATTGCATGAGCCAGTTACTTAAAATAAATCTGTCTCTGTCTCTCTGTCTGTGTCTGTCTGTCTCTCTCTCTCTCTCTCTCTCTCTCTCTGTCTCGTTTCTCAGGAGAATCCTAACTACTAACACTGTTACCAAGAAGATTAAACAGCCCTATTCCCTCTGAATGTCAGAGCAGAGAGGAAAGAGGCACTTGGCAAAATATCAATTACTTAGAAAATCAGAGCATTAAGAGTCTACGTGGGAAAAAAAAAAAAGGCTTTTCAACACCATTCAAATGCCAAGTTGCATTTCTCAGTCACTTTTTAAGTTGATTCGTGAGTATGCGACATGCCCTTTGGAAGTTCTGGGCCAGACACTGGAGCAGCAGAACCAGGGACACCTGCGTTGGAATCTGGGCTCAGCCCCCGTCCTGGGTGTCTGGCAGCAGGCACATGACTGAACCTCTAGACGTCTGCATTTCAAACCTTGGTGTAAATGTGACACTAAAATGACCAGAGATGTGAATCACCCAGCTCAGAATCTAGAAAGATGAGTGCTCACTAAATGGTGGCTTAGGGCAATTGCTGCTGATACAAAAGCTGTTAATAAAACACATTTCCTCCCACCCCTAAGGAGGAGAGAGACACATACAAGGATAATTAATGTCGTTTCTAAGACCACACAAGTGATATTGTGGGTGACTGCTGGAACTAAGAGGAAGGGAAAGTGAGTCAGCCCCCGAAGTAGAAGTTTGTTCAGTGAGGTGGGGTAATGGGGAGCAGGCATTCCAGCTAGAGGCCATTGCACCAGCAAAGCCAGGGTCAAGCAAAACCAGACACTGGCCAGCCACACTGACTGGCCAGGGGGATGTGTGGGGACCCATTGTGCTGAGAAGCTTTCTAAAGAGCCAGCTCGCGCAGGATGGAGGCATGCACAGAATAGAAATCAGAAGAAAGGGCTGCCTTGCGCGTTCCTTTCTGACTACACTAGTGGGTTGCACACACACAAATTTTTGCCTAGCAATCACTCACATCCGGGTATCAAAACTTCCATATAAAAATCTGTAGTGCAAACACAGAAGGCATTTGGAAATTAAATGGTGAAATTTTTCAATTCTTACACAGGAAGCCAGTTGTAACCTACTGTGCATCAAGTAACAATTTTAATAGATGACACAATTCTGATGTATTGCCCTGTGCTTTCCATGCACATTAAAATGAAAAAAACGTATTCTGTTAAATTAAGCACACAACAGTAAAAGATATGCAATACAGTAAAAGCTCTGCAATGACTTACAGTAAGTTGTTACAAATGCTTAGCCTGTGATAAGATCAAGCCTGTTTTCAATTTTCTTTATTTTGTTTGTTTTTTTCTACAATGAATGTGAGTTACTCATGAAAAGAGGAAAGGGTATGTCTTTTAACCCTGCCAAGCATAAACCTAAAAAAGAAAATGTGTCATAAATGAGTGGAATTCACTTTTATTTACAAGTATGCCGCATTCTGTGAGCTGACATTTGCTCAGATGCAAAAGAAAACGTAACGATCTTTTTGAGATTGGCCTGAGACTGAGAAAAGGAAGACTTGCTGTCTAAGGGCGGTACCCACCTGGATCACAGAGGCATTTGTAGCTGGTGCCCACGCTGCGGCATGTGCCGTGAGCGCAGGGGCTGAGGGCACAGAAGTCAATAAGCTGGGCACAGGTTGGGCCTGTGAAGCCTGGGCTGCAGCTGCAGGTAAAGTGTACCCCATCCACGTAGCACGTGCCATTGTTCTGGCATGGAGACGAGACGCACGGGTCCACCTTTTCTTCACAAGCAGATCCAAAGTATCCTGTGAAAAACATACAGGAGCTTAAAAAAATTACAACGCATTTGAACATACAAATAAACAGTCTGCTCCACTAGGTATTCATCATCAATTATTTCATTCATAGTTTCCACGTATGTCATAACCCACCAAGATAGGTAAGTTGTTTTTCTCAGCTTTACTAATGCTGGGTTAAAAATATTAATCCCTACAATTCCATTTTTATTGAAATATGAGCTATATGACTGTTTAGGAGTACATACATATGTGTACATAAAAATATTTATGTGCACACATGTGTGTACACTCTAGAAAGATACCAAAAATAAATTAATGGTAATTTTCTAAAGGAAGATGAGATTTGGATCAGCAAAGGGCTTTCCTCTCTTATTTTGTACACATTAATGGGGAACACATTTCTTATTTTGCTGTCATAGATATGACATAATCCTGAATTTAAAAAATTAAAACCATATCAAATAGTAAACAATGAAAAAAGTCTCTTTTTCATCACTGTCCCTTTGTCTCCCATTACCTTCTCTACAAACAACCACTGTTAACAGTTTCTTGAATATACGCTTTTTAAAAAATTGGTTGTTGTAACAGAGAAACAAAAGTGGTCTACCCTTACAACGGAATGCTGCTCAGCAATACAAAGAAAATACCTGCTGACACATGGTATGACATGAAGGAACGTCAAGAGCATTGTGCCAAGTGAAAGAAGCTAGGCACGAAAGACTACATATTATATAATCCCATTTGTAAGAAATGTGCAGGAAAAGCAAATCTGTAGATACAGAAAGTAGAGAAATGGTTGCCTGTGGCTGAGCCAGAAAGAGAGATTCACTGCAAATGGGCTTGAGGAATACACTGGGGCAAATGGATATATTTTAAACTTGGATTGTGGTGATGGCTGCACAATTCTGTAAATTTACTTAAATGCTTTTAGCTGTACATTTCAAATGAATGAATTTTATAAAGTATAAATTGTACACTTAAATGAAATTTTATGTTATATAAAATTATGTAAGGCTGTTAATTTTTCTTTTAAATATGGTTACTATGTAGGTGATTTTTATCTTGTTTCCTGTGTATATGATTCAGCATTTCTTGTTAAAAATTTATACATATGAAACTGTGTGGGTTTCTACATCTGTGCATACATGTAGGTATGTGTATTTAGTAATGCTTTGCATAAAAACTATACTTCTTTCAATACTTTAAGACCAGTTTGAAAATTAAAGATTATTCAAATTTTAGAAATCAAAGTTAAATAATTTTACTCACATATAGTTTGTATTCTAATAGTCTATTATACTTTTCTTGTTTACATTTAAATTTATATTTACTCACCCTCTTATAGAACTCCTAGCAATACTGACAATTTTTGTTGTCATTGCTAAGGACATAGTTAATATGTAAACAAACAAAAACAACTCCCAGATTTAATTATGTGAAACAACTCATAAATTGGCATAATCAACTTGGTATTTCCCTGTGCAGTATAGAAATATAAAATTATCCTCCAAGAAAATCCAATGCTATTCAATATTTTATAAAATTCTTGGTAGCTTTTAAATCTTAGAAATCATACTAAAAATGTACCATACAGTCAGTTTTATTGACACTTGAATTCTCCAAAAAGTTTCTTGGCAGCCTCAAGTGGAATATAATTCTATCCATCATGATAGATAAAATGTTCCATTTTACTTTGATTGAAAATAAGATGCTTAAACACTTTTCAACATATGACAGTACTATATGTTACCATCACTATTTAACATGTTTTCAATAATAGGATTTCATATCTCAAATCTTCTAATTTTAGAAAATACAATCATTTTTATCTGTCTAGAAAATGCAGCATAGCTGCTCAAACTATTTAAAGGCCCATTTAATTTGCTCGAGTGTGACACTAGAAGTCATTCAATATTTTTTTTCTTAATGTGAAGGAATAATTTTGAGCAATGAATTGACCAAGCTGACCCACAGCTTGCATTTAGTTAGATTGTGGCCCAAGATTGCATCTTACAACTTGAGAAAAAAAAAATGGCAGGCGGGGGCGGTGGCTGGTGAGGAGCGGACCGGATTCTAGGTTAACCTTGTGGATGCACTGATTTCTTTACAAGAAATTCAGGCTCATGAGAAATTCCATACCCAAGGCTGGATACCAGTTTACCCAAAACAGCAGCTCAGGGTCAATCAGAAAATTCTAAATGTTAATGCCCAGAAACAGAAATCAAATTTATGAGGACATTTTGATTCTTTTTCTTCCTCCAGCAGAACTGAACTAATGAAAACAGAAGGTGATGCTTGAGAACTCTGTCAACTCTTTTAGCTGAGAACACAGAGAAGAAGAATGATCACAGGAGCTGTGTCCTTGAAAACCCTGTGAGATTAGGTGGGTGAGAACTTGATAGAAAGAATATCTAGGGAGGGTCAAAGATAAGGAAAATGAGAAACAAGAAGCTCATACCTAAGTTAGGAGCATAAAAAGGAAAATTACTTAGCACTACCAGATCCCAGTAGAAGAGTTAATATTAAATATAGATCTCAGTGAAGGTTGACATTTAAGCACTGGATTAGCAATGTCATGGGTTAAATTGCATCCCCCCAAAATTCATATATTTTTTAGTCAGCTTTCTCAGGTTGAGTAAAATTCATATTTGGAAACCCTAATTCTCAATACCTCAGAATATTGCTCTTTAGAAATAGTGCCTTTATTATTTATTATTTATTTATTTATTTATTTTTTGAGACGGAGCTTCACTCTTGCTACCCAGGCTGGAGTGCAATGACGTGATCTCGGCTCACCGCAACCTCCGCCTCCTGGGTTCAGGCAATTCTCCTGCCTCAACCTCCTGAGTAGCTGGGATTACAGGCATGTGCCACCATGCCCAGCTAATGTTTTTTGTATTTTTAGTAGAGACGGGGTTTCACCATGTTGACCAGGATGGCCTTGATCTCTTGACCTCGTGATCCACCCGCCTCAGCCTCCCAAAGTGCTGGGATTACAGGCTTGAGCCACTGCGCCCGGCCAGAAATAGTGCCTTTAAAGAGATGACTCAGTTAAATTGAGGTTGTTAGGGTGGGCTCTAATGCAATCTGACCACTGTCTTTATAAGCAGAGATCACGACACAGAAAAAGACACCAGGGATGCCTGTGCACAAAGGGAAAGATCACGTGGGGAGGAAGCAAGACTCTGCAGGCCAAGGAGAGAGGCCTCAGAAAAAAAATCAACCCTGCCAGCACCTTGATCTGAACTTCCAGCCTCCAGAATGAGAAGTAGATGAACTGCTAATCAGCCTCCAGAACTAGAAAGAGACATCTGTTGTTTAAGCCTGTAATCCTTTGTCACAGCAGCCTGAGAAGACTCACACAAACAGGGAGCATCAGAAGACAGGGAAGCAATGATTAGGATCTTGTGTTTGATTCTGTGTTCACCACACCAGCAATCTGAGCAACCATCACAAGGCCCTCTCTGTCCCATCGTTCACTGCCTCTACCTGGAAAACAGGGCAGAAACTCTTTTCTTTCCAAAGTCATTGTGGGTTCTGAAAATATACATATATCAAATTTCCTAGAACAGTTCCCAGTCCAAGGCTTGATGAATGGGTGAATAAATGAATGAAATAGAAATGCTAATAATAACAGTAACAGGCTGGGTGGAGTGGCTCACGCCTGTAATCCCAGCACTTTGGGAGGCCCATACAGGTGGATCATGAGGTCAGGAGTTCAAGACCAGCCTGGCCAACATGGTGAAACCCCATCTCTACTAAAAATGCAAAAATTAGCCAGCATAGTAGCACGTGTCTGAAATCCCAGCTACTGAGGAGGCTGAGGCAGGAGAATTGCTTGAACCCAGGAGGCGGAGGTTGCAGTGGGCCAAGATCATGTCACTGCACTCCAGTCTGTGTGACAGAGCAAGACTCTGTCTCAAAAAATTAAAAAATAACAGCAACAGCTAACATCCACTGGAGGCTGATTTGCATCATTTGATTCTAAGCCTTTATGTGAATTATTTCATTCAACTCTACCATTATAGTAGGATGTGAGAACTACAATAGCCCTATCTTACAAATGTGAAAACAGTGACATGAGAATATGAAGTAGCCTTTTCACGTCTGAATAGCTAGTAGATGGCAGAGCAGGGACACCAAGGCCAAATGCTTACAAGTCTCCTACACTGCACAGAAGAGAAGTGGATGACAAACCAATTAAGATGTTATGATGTGTAAGCAAAACCAGGACTTACATTTCTATCCTGTTTGTGTCTTGGTGAAAGATGAAAAGACTTACTGATCAAGTCAACATAAAGGAAAAAGTGAATTTTAGAAAGGGCATCACTCTAGCTTTATGTCAATATACTCAGTTATAAATAGCAATATAAGCCACATGCAATAGACCAAGTAGAAAGAAAAATGGGTAACAAGGACACATAAAGGGTCATGACTTTGGAGAGAGTCAATATTTCAATAAGGCCAAGAGAAGTGTGGAAAATGAACAATAATGAGAGCACTGGTCAGGCCAGGTCACAACTGGTCTTATGTGTTACACTTGGGAGTTTACATTTCATTCTGAGGCCACTGGATATCACCTATTTTCATTATTTATATCCCTAATTATAGGCAATGCGGAGAGTGAATCAGAGGGAGGTTGAGACCGGAAGCATGAAACCAGGTGTTTACTCAAGTAATTGAGGCTGTGAGGGCCAATTTGTAGCTATAAAGATAAAGAATGTGAAATATATTAGAGCATGATTTTGGAAGTAAAATTGTCAATTCAGGGATCACTTGGACGGTAGAAGAATGGAAGAGAGGACAGAGCCCAGAGACACAATGTAACATGAATCACAAATGCAAATGCCAGCAGGGGTCAGGTAGACAATGTTGATATGGAGACTGGATCAAGTGTAATACAATAGAGGCTGGCAGGGCCCGTGGCAAACGAGAGAAAGAAGCCCCTTCCAAACAGGACGGCCACCATAACCTGTAGCCAATTCAAAACATGGGGCCAGGTACCAGATCTTCTGAATATTCAAGAAAAGTCTGAAATCCAAATTATTGTTTGAGCCTTGTCTGTTTTATTTTATTATTATTTTATTTATTTATTTATTTTTGAGATGGGGTCTTGCTCTGTAGCCCAGCTGAAGTGTAGTGGCACGATCTCAACTCAGTACAACTTCCACCTCCTGGGTTCAAGCCATTCTCTTGCCTCAGCCTCCCAGGTAACTGGGACTAAAGGCACGTGCCACCACATCCAGTTAATTCTTGTATTTTTAGTTGAGATGGGGTTTCACCATGTTGACCATGCTGGTCTTGAACTCCTGACCTCAGGTGATCCATCCGCCTCAGCCTGACAAAGTGTTGGGATTGCAGGCATGGGCCACCACACCCAGCCGAATCTTGTCTATTTTAAAGCGTTGATAAATCATTTCTCCAGTAAATAAAACATATTTATGGGCCCTGTATATATGGCTTCTCTGTGTGAGTTAATGTTAAGGAGCTTTGGACCAAAGGGAATTGGGTTTAAACGCCATCTCAGTCCACTAAACTGTGGGACTTTGGGCTAGTACTTAATCACCCTGACTTTCTGCTTTTGTATCATGAAATAAAGATATTAATGCCTACAATTTATGTTTCTTATGAAGCTTAACTGTAAAAATCTATGCAAAGCACTTGGAACAGTGACTCTCCAGTAATAAGTGTTCAATAAGAAGCAGCAATAATTATAATTTCTGAGTTTTCAGATTGAGGGACAATGTGGACAGTGTTATTATCAAATGCAATGGAAAATACAGGAAGAGGCTTCTAGGGGAGGGTTATGAGTTCAGCTTTGTGCAAAGTGAGTTGAGATGCTTTTGCAGTTGTTCAATGGTCATTAAATATGTAGAACTTGTGCTCAGGAGAGATGTATGAACTAGAGTATGGACTGGGAGTCATAGGAACATGGGTGGAAACTGGATTCATAGGCATACAGGATACCACTTGGGGCAAGTGAACAGAGAGAGAAGAATGTTCAAGTCTGGAACTCTGAACAACTGTAGCACTTGTGAGCACAAGAAAGAAGAAGAAATCAAGAGCATATCTCATTGAGAGACCTCTCATCTTGTCCTGCATATCTCTGTGGATTTCTCTTTCTCCTAGCACTTACCACACCCTGTCTGCCTCCTCCATAACTGGTCTCTGATTTCCTTGAGATCAGGGAACATAACTTATGTGTCTTTGTATCCCTGTGGCTCAGCATGAAGCTTGGAAAATGGCAGGCATTTTACTAGGGACAAATAAATGGACAGACAGGCAGACAGAGGGATGGATGAATAGACAGCTAGCTAACTTTCAAGACAGAAAGAAGGTGCAGGTTCTGGTCAGGAATGAAAAAAGCATATATTTTTAAAAAAAAGAAGGAAAGAAGAGAAACCAGAAAAGAAAAGTGTCACTGAAAACAATGGAAGAGAAAATGTGAAAAAATGGCACTGAACCTTGCCTATAAATCACATGAACAAGCCGTCGCTAGCCTACCGCAAGATAAGAGACTGCATGGAGCAAAGGAAGCTAGCACAGCTGAGGCCACTCTAGACTACCTGACCGCCATCAGTGCAGCCAGTGACCAGCTAAGCCTGCCCAGACTGCTAATGCAATGCACAAGGATTATGAGCTAAATGAGCGGCTGTAATTTTAACCACTAAATTTTGGGGGTGGTTTGTTATGCAGCAAAAGTTAACCGATAAGATTAATAGGAGCTACAGGATTGTATCTATGTAGGTATGTAGGCCAGAGGGAGATTTTTGCTTTGCTTTGGAAGAGACTTGAAAGAGTAATTGATCATACGCTATAAGAAAACTTAAGAGACGATCAATAAATGTTTATTGAATATCAAAAGGCCCACTGTGGTTGAATTAAGGATCCTGTGTTTTATTATTATTAAAATTTTGCTTTTTCCTACCAATTC
This sequence comes from Sapajus apella, assembly GCF_009761245.1. Taxonomy (NCBI): domain Eukaryota; kingdom Metazoa; phylum Chordata; class Mammalia; order Primates; family Cebidae; genus Sapajus; species Sapajus apella. The sequence goes on along the minus strand of NW_022436950.1, from coordinate 10,469,205 downwards.
AAGAAAATATAATACAGGATGAGAATGCAAATAATACTTCATATTTTCAGTCTGCTAGCATACCTCAGTATATACTGAGGAAAGAATACACTTTTGGCATATTATCCAGTCTAAAAAAAGAAAGTGAAAAATTGCACTAAAGAGATGATTAGTATGTGTTTCTTGAATTGACTATCAAAAAGGTCCACTGCTGTTGAATCAAGGTTCCTGTGTTTTATTATTAACACTTAAACTATAATAAATAAATAAATAAATAAAATAAAGAGAAGGCAAGCTAGAGACTTAGAAAATATTTGCAAAACATGTATCTAATAAAGGACATTATTTAAAATAAAAAAAATTGTTTTTGCTTACCAATTCAAGAAAATATAATGCAGAATGAAAAGGCAACTAATACTTTATATTTTCGGAGCCTCGTAGCATACCTCAGTATATACTGAGGAGAGAATACACTTTTGGCATATTATCCAGTCTAAAAAAAGAAAGTGGGCTATAAAATGCTATTCTGTTACAAAAATGACAACGCAAAAAAAAAAAAAAAAATGAATGCAAGGTGTATCTGAATACACTTTGTAAAGATGAATGTGAGGTATGGAAATTATGAGATAATTTTCCTGGCTCACATGATTATTAATAATCACTAGAAAAGATGTAAATGCTGAGTCAATTCTGAAATGCTATTGCTTTAACTAGTAAATTATCCATTTCCTTCTATCACCTAAGCAATTGTTCATATGACATCCTTTTGCAAATGACTCACATCTCCTTCAGCCACCCTCTAAGTCACCTTCCTAAGAGAAGTAAGAACAGGTTTTGTAATTCAAAGAATGCAGAGCCCGAAAACCAAAGTTTGAATCTTCTGTCTACTGTGTGACCTCAGACTTCAACAATTTTTCTCTAATTTTCTTACCTACAAAATGGTGTTGGCTCCTACTATGAAGGGTCAAGTAAGATGACACATGTGCTCGATAGATGTTGGATTCTCCTCCCTTTAAGTGGTGGTTCTGGGGTAATCTCAAGTTGCCTGTATACCCAGAAGTTTGTGGTTAGGGAAAGGAAGCTGTCCTGTCAGTCAATCTGTGGAACATAATCTATTTTCACATTTGTATGTATTCCTCAGGGTCATGTCCCCGGGTGTCTATAAAGGGAGATTTCTGGAATCTGAAGGTGCTCACACACTGCTCTCTAAGCACACAAACAGTTACTGGGCCACGGAGTGATGCTGGTGAACAGAGGTGGGGTCCCGGGGCAGACAGCCGTGGGAAGAGGTGGGACGCAGGAGTGTCTCTGAGAACATCTCTGTACATGCTCAAAAGGACAGTCTGCTGAAGTTGTGTTTGTTCATGGCAAACACTTGCATGTACCGGGCACTGTTCCAAGTGTTTTAAATATACTAAGTCCTTTAATTCTCATATCAAGCCTATGAGATAAGAACTATCATTTCCCCATTTTCAGACGAGAAAATTGGCATAAAAAGATCATGTAACTTGCCCAACATTACACAGATAGTAAATGGCAGGTTTGAGATTTGAACCCAGGCAGTCAGACTCAGGTCCAAACTCCTAACCAGTACTCTGTGCTGTGGTACCCAACACCTGGGGTATAGCAGTATATTAGTCCATTTTTGCATTACTACAAAGGAATACCTGAAACTGGGTAATGTATAAAGAAAAGAGGTTTAATTAACTGACAGTTCTGCAGGCTGTACCCGAAGCATGGTGCCGGCATCTGCTTTTAGGGAGGGCCTCAAGGAGTTTACAGTCAATTGTGGTAGAAGACAAAAGGGAAAGCTGGCATATCACATGGTGAAAGCAAGAGCAAGAGAGAGAAGTGAGGGGTGCCACACACTTGCAAGCAACCAGATCTCATGTGAACTCAGAGTAAGAACCAAGGGGATGGCACTGAGCCACTCATGATGGATCCCCGTGATCCAAACACCTCCCACCAGGCCCCACCTCCAACACTGGGAATTAGGTTTCCACATGAGATCTGAAGGGAACAAACACCTAAACCACACCAAGCAGAAAGACCAAGAATGTGAAGGCAGGTCCTCCAGGGTCCATCCAGCCTCTGTCCCTTCCTGGCCATGTGTAGCACCTAGTTTTTATCCTAATATCCATCTCACCACTTCCCACTGTCATAGACTTTTGGTCACATAGCAACACAAAATAATGTTTACAGGGGCCAGCCACTTCTGCAGCTAGATGTAGACCTGTGACGACATTCTGAATAATAGACACAAGTGGAAATGTACTGAAGTTGCGTCTATAGATAATTCCTTGAAAGAAGTTGGCAAGTACCCTTTGCTGTTTCACAACTTTGCCCCTTCATCCATCCTACTATCTAGACTACAGATGATGGCTGAGTTTTTCCTAAGTTTGGTGGAAAACATCTATCCATACACAATATGCTCATTGAATACCAGGAAGAATAAATAAAATACACAGGAATGTCACAGTCAAACTGCTGAAAACCAAAAATTAAGAGAAAACATTAAAAGAGGCCAAAAAAAAAAAACCAGGCACAATACACACATTGAGCAATAAGACTGACAGATGACCTGTCACCAAGATCTACAGAGGCATAAGATAACAAAATAACATCTTAATGGCACTGGAAAAATAAACCTGTCAAACAGAATTCTATTTTCAGGGAAAATAACTTCTAGTAATGAAGGTTAATTAAGATATTTTCTGATAAAGAACAGCTGAGAAAATGTGTTGCCAGCAGATCTAGCCACACTACAAAAATACTAAAGAAAGTTATTTAAGCTGAATAGGAATAAAAATAGGTGAAAACTCAAGTCTATGGGAAGAAATTAAGAGCCCTGGAAATGGCACTCTCGGGGAGTAAATATTCATTTTTTTCTTAATTTCTTTTAAAGATGGTTAAAAGAAATAAGAACATTGAATTATGATGTTGTACAATACATAGAAGGAATATACATGATAATAAGAGAAAAAATAATAAGGGGAGTTAATAGAATTCTACTACAATTAGGTTCTTACATGTTGCATGAAGTGATTAAATGTTGATCCTAAGTAGACTCTCATACATTAAGGGTGTATACTGTAATTCCCAGAGCAGCCACTAAAAATAAAATGGAAACAACAAAAACCCCAAACCCAGCAGTATAGCTAAAAAGCCAGTTGAGAAAATAATATTTTTTAAATATTCTATTTCCCTGCCCCCCCATCAAAAAGTGCAGGAGTAGAATAAAACAAAGAATACATGAGAAAAATAGAAAATAAATAGCAATGAGGTAGACTTAGGTACAATCATATCAATGTTACATTGAATATAAGCTGACTAACACTGCAATTAAAAGGCACAGATTATGCAGAAGAACAGAAATCATAACAAACAGTCTATCAGACCACAGCACAATCAGACTAGAACTCAGGATCAAGAAACACACTCAAACCCACACAACCACTTGGAAACTGAACAACTTGCTTCTGAATGTTGACTGGATAAACAATGAAATGAAGGCAGAAATAAAGATGTTCTTCTAAACCAACCAGAATGAAGACACAACTTACCAGAATCTCTGGGACACCTTTAAAGCAGTATTGAGAGGGAAATTTATAGCAATAAATGCCCACCAGAGAAGAGAGGAAAGATCTAAAATTGACACCCTATCATCAAAATTGAAAGAATTAGAGAAGCAAGATCAAAAAAACTCAAAAGCTAGCAGAAGACAAGAGATAACTAAGATCAGAGCAGAACTGAAGGAGATAGACACACAAAAATACCCTTCAAAAACTCAATAAATCCAGGAGCTGGTTTTTTGAAAAGATCAACAAAATAGACCACTAGCCAGATTAATAAAAAAGAAAAGGGAGAAGAATCAAATAGATGCAATAAAAAACGATAAAGGGGATATCACCACTGATCCCACAGAAATACAAACTACCATCAGAGATTACTACAAACAGCTCTGCTCACATAAACCAGTAAACCAGGAAGAAATGGATAAATTCCTGGACACTTGTACTCTACCAAGACTAAACCAGGAGGAAGCTGAAACCCTGAATAGACCAACAGCAAGGGCTGAAGTAGAGGCAGCAATCAATAGCCTACCAACCAAAAAAAGTCCAGGTCCAGACGGGTTCACAGCCAAATTCTACCAGACGTACAAAGAGGAGCTGGTTCCACTCCTTCTGAAACTGTATCAAACAATACAAAAGGAAGGAATACTCCCTAATTCATTTTAGGAGACCAACATCATCCTGATACCAAAACCAGGCAGATGCTGAACTAAAAAAGAAAACTTCAGGCCAATATCCATGACGAACATCAACGTAAAAATCTTCAGTAAAATACTGGCAAACAGATTGCAACAGCACATCAAGAAGCTTATCCATCACAACCAAGTAGGATTCATCCCAGGGATGCAAGGCTGGTTCAACATATGCAAATCCATAAATGTAATCCATCACATAAACAGAACCAAAGACAAAAACCACGATTATCTCAATAGATGCAGAGAAGGCCTTAGATAAAATTCAACAGCCCTTCATGCTAAAAACTCTCAATAAACTAAGTATTGATGGAACGTATCATAAAATGATAAAAGCTATATACAACAAACCTACAGCCAATATCATGCTGAATGGGCAAAAGCTGGAAGAATTCCCTTTGAAATCAGGCACTAGACAAGGATGCCCTCTCTCACCACTCCTATTCAACATAGTATTGGAAGTTCTAGCCAGAGCAATCAGGCAAGAAAAATAAATAAAGGGTATTTGACTAGGAAAGGAGGAAGTCAAACTGTCTCTATTTGCAGATGACATGATGGTATATCTAGAAGACCCCATCATCTCAGCCTAAAATCTTCTCAAACTGATAAGCAACTTCAGCAAAGTCTCAGGATACTAAATCAATGTGCAAAAATCACAAGCATTCCTATATATCAATAACAGACAAACAGAGAGCCAAATCAAGAGCAAACTCCCATTCACAATTGCTACAAAGAGAATAAAATGCCTAGGAATACAACTAACAAAGGATGTAAAGGACTTCTTCAAGGAGAACTATAAATCACTGCTCAAAGAAATAAGAGAGGACACAAACAGATGGAGAAACATTCCATGCTCGAGGTAAGGAAGAAACAATATTGTGAAAATGGCCATACTGCCCAAAGTAATCTATAGATTCAATGCTATCCCCATCAAGCTACCAATGACCGTCTTCACAGAACTGGAAAAAAACACTTTAAACCTCATATGGAATCACAAAAGACCCCGCATAGCCAAGACAATCCTAAACGAAAAGAACAAAGCCGGAGGCATCATACTGCCAGACTTCAAACTATACTACAAGGCTACAATAATCAAAACAGCATGGTACTGAAACCAAAACAGAGACATAAACCAATGGAACAGAACAGAGACCCCAGAAGAAACACCACACATCTACAACCATCTGATCTTTGACAAACTCAGCAAAAACAAGCAATGGGGAAAGGACTCCATGTTTAATAAATGGTGTTGGGAAAACTGGCTAGCAATGTGCTGAAAGCAGAAACTGGACCCCTGCCTGTCACCTTACATTAAAATTAACTCCAGATGGATCAAATATTTGAACATAAAATCTAACACCACAAAAACACTAGAAGAGAATGTAGACAAAACTATCCAGGACATAGGTATAGGCAAGGACTTCATGACTAAAACACTGAAAGCAATGGCAATAAAAGCCAGGATAGACAAATTGGATTTAATGAAACTCCAGAGCTTCTGTACAGCAAAAGAAACCATCATTAAAGTGAATTGGCAACCAACAGAATGGGAAAAAATTTTTGTAATCTACCCATCTGACAAAGGGCTAATATCCAGAATACAAAGAACTAAAACAGATATACAAGAAAAAAGCAACCCCATTCAAAAGTGGGCAAAGGATATGAACAGACGCTTTTCAAAAGAGGGCATATATGAGGCCAACAAACATATTTTAAAAAGCTCATCATCACTGGTCATTAGAGAAATGCAAATCAAAACCACACTGAGATATCATCGCACGCCAGTTAGAATGGTGATCATTAAAAAATCTGGAGACAACAGATTCTGGAGAGGATGTAGAGAAATAGGAACACTCTTACACAGCTGGTGGGAGTGTAAATTAGTTCAACCATTGTGGAAGACAGTGTGGCGATTTCTCAAGGACCTAGAAATAGAAATTCCATTTGACCCAGCAATCCAACTATTGGGTATATACCCAAAGAAGTATTAATCATTCTACTATAAAGACACAGGCACACATATGTTCATTGCAGTCCTGTGTACAATAGCAAAGACCTGGAACCAACCCAAATGCCCATCAATGATAGACTGGACAAAGAAAATGTGGTACATATACACCATGGAATACTACGCAGCCATAAAAAACGATGAGTTCATGTCCTTTGTAGGGACTTGGATGAATCTGGAAACCATCATTCCCAGCAAACTGACCCAAGAAAAGAAAGCCAAGCACCATATGTTCTCACTCATAGGTGAATGTTGAACAATAAGAACACATGGACTCAGGGAGAGGAGCATCACACACAGGGGACAGTTGGGAAGGTAGGGGAGAGACAATGGAGGGTGGGGAGGGAGGGGAGGGTGGGGAGGGATAACATGGGGAGAAATGCCAGATATGGTATGCACCTAAAGTAAAATAAATTTAAAAAAAAAAAAATCTAACTATGTGCACCCTAAAAGCAACCCACTTCAGTATAAAGACACATAAAAATGGAAAGTAAGCCCAGGAACAGTGGCTCACACCTGTAATCCCAGCACTCAGGAGGCTGAGGTGGGCAGATCACAAGGTCAGGAGTTCAAGACCAACCTGGCCAATATGGTGAAACCCTGCCTCTACTAAAAATGCCAAAATTAGCTGAGATCATGCCGCTGCACTGCAGCCTGAGCAACGGAGCAAGACTCTGTCTCAAAAAAAAAAAAAAGAAAGAAAAAAAAAGAAAAAAAAAAAAGGAAAGTAAAAGAATAGGGAAAGATACATTGCAAAAAAGAAAGCATAAGAAAACTAGCATGATGTTAATATCAAAAAAGGTAGACTTTAAGACTAAGACTATTATCTGACATACAAAGGACACTTAATATGAAAAAGTGAGTAATCCAACAAGAAGCTTTAACAATCCCAAATGTGTAGGCACCTAATAAGAGAGCTTCAAAATACATGAAAGAAAAACTGCCAGCAATAGAAACAGAAACCATCAGAGAAGAAGCCCTTTCTTAGTAACTGACAGAATAAATTGACAAATGTGCTACTTTATACAATATTTAAATAACATATTCTTTTCATGTGCACATGAAATAAGTCAATCATTTTAATAGATACAGAAAAATTATTTGGCAAAATTCAATATGCATTAGTTATTTTGAAGAAGAAAGAAAAACTCTCAGCAAACTAAAATAGAAGGTAATACTTCCTGAATCTTTTAGGGCATCTTTTAGGGCAAACTAAAATAGAAGGTAATACTTCCTGCATATTTTTAGGGCAAAAAAAAAAAAAAAACTACGTATCACACCTAATGATGAAATAATGAATATTGTTCCTCTAAGAGAGAACAAAACAGGGATGTCTACCCTCAGCACTTGAATATTCAATATTTTATTGGAGGTTCTATATATGCAAAAAGAAAAATAAAAGAAATAAAAAACAAAAAGTGTGGAAAGGAAAATACGACTTCTTATTCACCAATCTATGATTTTATCCAAAGAAATCTAAAATAAAAAGTTTGGGGAACTAACCGGTAAATTTAGCAAACCAGCAGCATACAAAGTCAATATACAAAAATCAATAGTATTTCTATATACTAGTAATAAGCAACTGGAAATTAAAAACTGTTTTACTGGCATTTACAATATTATAAAAAAGTATAAAATAGGATTAAATTTAACAAAAGATATGCAAGATGTCTACATTGAAAACTATAAAACATTGTCTAGAGAAATTAAAAACACCCAAATAAATGAAGACATATACCACATTCATGGATTGGAAGTCTCACTATTGTTAATACTTAAGTTCTATTCAAACTGATTTACTGCAGTACTAATTATTTGGGATGTCTATTGTTTGTAACTAAATCAAATTCTAATTGATAAATTATGTCAGCACAATCAAGTAAGTACCTCTTATGTGTCTTATACATCTCTTGTATGTCTGTTATCTTACTTGTTAAAAATGGAAATAATAGGATAACTGTATCCATAAAGTAGTTATAGTTGTACTTGTAGAAATAGAAGGAAAAAGAAGAGAAATTGTTGTATTAAAAGTAATAGCAAACCTTTGTGTGTGTGTGTGTGTGTGTGTATGTATACATATATACATATATATATATACATACACATTGCACTTTAGGTTCTGGGGTACATGGGCAGAACATGCAGGATTTTTGCATAGGTACATACGTGACAATGTGGTCTGCTGCCTCCATCTCCCAGTCACCTATATCTGGCATTTTTTTCCCATGTTATGCCTCCCCAACCTCCCTACCCACCGCTGTCACTCCCCTAGTCCCCCGCAAGACACCTCAGTGTGTGATGCTCCCCTCCCTGTGTCCATGTGCTCTTATTGTTTGACACCTGCCTATGAATGAGAACATGCGGTGTTTGATTTTCTGTTCTTGTGTCAGTTTGCTGAGAATGATGCTTTCCAGATTCATCCATGTCCCTACAAAGGACACAAACTCATCGTTTTTTATGGCTGCATAGTATTCCATGGTGTATATGTGCCACATTTTCCTTGTCCAATCTATCATTGATGGGCATTTGGATTGATTCCAGGTCTTTGCTACTGTAAACAGTTCCGCAATGAACATATGTGTGCATGTGTCTTTATAATAGAATGATTTATAATCCTTTGCGTACATACCCAGTAATGGGATGCTGAATCAAATGGAATTTCTATTTCTATGTCCTTGAGGAATCGTCACAATGATTATTCCTGTCTTCCACATTGGTTGAACTAATTTACACTCTCACCAACAGTGCAAAAGCGTTCCTATTTCTCCACATCCTCTCCAGCATCTGTTGTCTCCAGATTTTTTAATGATCGCCATTCTAACTGGCGTGAGATGGTATCTCAATGTGGTTTTGACTTGCATTTCTCTAATGAGCAGTGATGATGAGCATTTTTTCATGTTTGTTGGCCTCATATATGTCTTCTTTTGAAAAGTTCCTGTTCATGTCCTTCACCCACTTTTGAATGGGTTTTGTTTGTTTTCTTCTTGTAAATCTGTTTTAGTTCTGTGTAGATTCTGGATATTAGTCCTTTGTCAGATGGGTAGATTGCAAAACTTATTATTATATATGGGACATTATGCTGAGCAATTGGTATCTATTATTTCTTACTTATCGCAACCACTGGCTCAAGTAGGGTCTACCACCATCTACTTTTTACAGAAGGTTTAGTTACTTAATTTTAGGGAAATAATATAGGAACACTCATCTAGTAACTGGGAAAAATTAAGATTCACTCAGGTTTGCCTGAGTCCAAATCTGTGTTCTTAAGCCCCAACCTATTTGCTGCTTCTCACAAGAGAGTTTGTGTAAAAGCATTTGACAAGTTGAAGATACCATGCTGGCATATGAAATTATGGTCAGATCAGCTGGGCATGGTGGTGTATGCCTATAATCCCGGCTACTCAGGAGGCTGAGGCAGGAGTTCAAGACCAGCCTGGGCAACCTAGCAAAACTCCAAATGCCATCTCAAAAAAAAAGAAATTATGTAAGGTTAAACCTGTAACTATTATAAATTCTACAATTTGACAACTTTGAAAACCAGGAATTACTTAGCAATAAGAAATTTTGAACTCTGTGTATTTACATAAATGTCCTGAGTCTGATTTGCCTATTGGCTCTCTATATTTCCAATATCACATGGAAGATATTTTTTTAAAATATTTATGAAATTTGAGTCCTAAGGAATACACATGTGCCACCAACTCCTTAAAAATCAGAATTCTTAAAATAATTCAGATAACAAATTAAGAGCCAAAATGCCAATAGATGCAGGCATAGCCTAGTAATCTGCCAATCACAATCAGATGTTGGTTGATTGGTGACTCTTTGCTAGAATGCATGTTACAGGTATGTTGCATGTTACAGGTGTGTTGATGTATACTTTTCAAAATTTTGAGTCATAACTAACTTGTAAACATGATAGTAATCACAGAAAGGTCAAATGTTACAAACATAATTTCAAAAATTAAAGGGAGACCACATATGAAACTACCTATATTCAGAATAAGCACTTGTGTAAGTGATCCCAAACTCAGATATAGTGCTTGTGAGTCTGCTTTCCTCTTGTGAAAATATAGAAGTCTATGAGTCAAAGCTAAAGCAAAGATGGGTAAACACATCCCTGTGTTGGATTCACAGAGTGTAGGGCAGTACTATGAGTGCTAGTAAAGGGATATTTTACAACACAAGGTGGAAAAGGTCCTGGGTCATCTGTAACTGAGATGCTCAGAAAAGATTTCATCTCCCCAAAAAACATTCTAAAAATAAACCAAGAATCTCACTCACTCTACTTTCTCCTCTTCCTCCTTCTCTCGCAATATAAATATACAGACATACATTACATACAAAGAGTTTTAAATTCAATCTCCAGACCTAGGAACCTCTCTACTTTGTCCTATTCCTACATAATGTTATAACTCTAAAAGAAATTATTTGAGGTAGCCTTTGGTAAAGTTTCTCTTTTTATTAGCATGGCTCTTTAAGAGCTTTGACTGGTCAATCTAATAATAATGATCTCTCAAGGTTAAGTGTTTTTAAAAATTCCCCTTATAGAATATACAAACTAAATTAGTTACGGTAGTAAAGGGTAGAGAATTGGAAAGGAAAATTCAGCATTCCTGGGTTCTAGCATATTCATGGACACATTTAAACTCCAAATATGAAAAGCTAGAGATAACAGAACAAATGCAATACTGCTATGTGGAATAATGTAACAGAAGTAATAAAAATAATAGTAGTATTTATGAAATGACTAAAGGATTACTAAGCTATAACAGGGGAATAATATACAGTCCTAACTGGAAGCTAATAAGCAATTATATTTGGATTTACAATCTTCCTTGAAGAATAAAAATGAAAAACTATTTGGTGATGTTAGCCAAAAAGTGCAGGGAGAAAGATGAACATAGTGATATCTCTGGTGTGCAATAGCGTAATTCAAATGCTACAAGATCTAAGTTAAGGGACATAAAGAAATGTTGGAAAGAAAACACAAGAGCACCAGAGAAAAGCTCAATTTCAAACACATGGAAACAATGGCAGCAGCCAAGAGATTTAAAACAACTGATTTTAAAACAAGGGGAAAGTTTAGAAAAGGATGAAAGATGAAAGAATTACAATAGAAAATAAACAAAATAGAATTACAAAAGAAACCTACTAAGGAATGAGGGGTAATGCAAAAAAAGTAATTTAGCTAGTCGACTTTCCTTCAAATATTGTATTTGAACCAATATTAATGTGAATATTACTGCTGAATTATTTATCATGTAAGCAGAAAAAAATCAATGCCTTTGAGATACACCCATTATGGAATCAGACATTTCAGAACAAAAGAAAACATTTCTGGAAGATTTTACATTGCAAGACAATATATTGTCAGAAAGAAATAGAGGTATCAGAAATTTTTGCAATACTAAAGGAAAATACAGAATAAAGTGACACTGGCTTTTTTTTTCTGACAGTGTAAAAACCATTCACGTCAAATAAATGATATGTATAGGCATTTAGAACTTAACTCGGCATTCCATTGCCTTGGCAAATGGTTCCAGTAGGAAACCTAGAAGTCACACCTGATTCACTTTCTTCTCTTAATCCCCATATCCATCCAATTAGTGTTTAATCCATGTTTTAGACACTATCTGCAAAATACATTGTGAACCCAAACAATTTCTTGCAGCTTGGCTGCTACCATCCTAGCCAAAGACACAATTATTAAGATTTCTCTCCTATTATAATAGTTTTCTCTTGTGAGATTCCCCATCTGTCTTACCCCTAAAACCAACTCTCCAAACAGCAATAAGAATAATTTTCTTAAAATGTTAATATTATCATGACTTCCAATAATTCCTAGAATAAAATTTGACCCCCTTTCCACGGGCTACAAGTCCCGGGTGCTCTAAGCCCAGCTCACCAATCTTACTCCACATGCTTCAGAAGCTGGCCCCACTGCCCTCCATTCAGTTCCCAGAAATAACAAGGCATTCCTCACCTTGATCCTTGCCACATGCCACTTCCACTGCCTGGAAGCTCCTGCTCCTACCTGCTTACAGAGCTGACTCCTCCTTATGTCTTAATTTTTGGCATAAATGTTAGACAGGCAGTCCTCAGATCACTTCATCCTAGGTTCATATCCCTTTCTTATTCGGTATCACAGTACCCTGCTCACTCCTTTCATAGCACTTTTTATTTTCAATGAAATAGCTGTGTATTGGTTTCCCTGTTTATCACCTGTTTCCCACCCAGAACAAGACCATAGGCTTCTTGGAGGAGGAGCCATGTTGCTTCCTCTCACCATTGAGCCTTGGCATCCAGCATAGTATCTGAGCTATGGGAAGCATGCAGTAAATGTTTGTGGAATAAATGAATGGATGAATGAATGGTATAAAGGAGAACATATTCCAACAGGTTTGTGACACAATAGAGTCATTAGGGAAAGCAAATTGACAAATATGGATGACGTTTTGGAAATGACACTGAGGGAATATGAAAGGATGTCATTAGATGTTTTGATTACAGATATATAAATGAATAACCACTAGATCAAAATGAAAGTAGAAAGTGTATTTATTTATTTGGGGATGGGGTCTTGCTTTGTCTCCCAGGCTGGAGTATAGTGGCGTAATCATGGCTCTTAGCAGCTTGCACTCCTGGGCTCAAGTGATCTTACTTCCTCAGCCTCCCGAAGCTGAGATTACAAGCACGTGCATCACATCCAATTAATTTTTAAAGTTTTTCATGGAGATGTGACCTCCCTATGTTGCCCAGGCTTGTTTTGAACTTCTGTTCTCAAGAGATCCTCCTGCTTTATTTTCCAAAGTGCTGAGGATACAGGCGTTGAGCCACCGTGCCCAGCTGAAGGTAAAATAGTTTATGGAGTATTCTGCTGAGTAGCACAGGAAAGCAAGGAGAAAGCAGAATTCTGACTCTCAAAGAGCTTATTCTTTTTGAAGGAGGCCAGAAGCACACATTTGAGATAATGAGAGAACAAGTTGAGGCCATTTTTCCTTCCTGCAAACGCTAATGGGATGATTCCACTCTGGCAGGAAGGATTGAAGCTCCAGTCCAGGCTGTCAAAATGCAATCACTGACTCTAACTGTGGCAGAAATTCAGAAGAAGGAAGAACCCCTATGGGGTGGGCAGGTCAGAAAAACCTCATGGGAGAGCTGGCTTTTCCAACTGGGCCTGAAAGAAAGCACAAGAGTTGACTTGGCAGAAGAGGACAAAGAAAGATGTTCGAATCAGAGAAGGGGTTTTGGCCAGTGTTTGTGGAAAACTTAATTGAGACCACATTTGTTCTGGTTCTAAGAAAGCAGACAGTTATGCAAGATAAAGAGAAAGCGGAATATCTAGAAAAATCAATTACAAAATCATCAGCTGTAAAAGACCCAATAGGATTGCATTTTAAATGTGACTTTGAATTTTAAAGAAAATCCATCTGAGAGAGTAAAAAATACCTTAAGGACGTTTTCTTGAGCAGAACAGAAAGACAAAGTTAGACTTAAGACAGGAAAATGAAAAACAACTAGGAAATCATCAGAAGGATGCTAAATCAACTCTCCTTTAATTTGGAATAAACAGGAGGGCAGCAGAGATAAAACTTATTTAAGGCCAGGTGCGGTGGCTCATGCCTGTAATCCCAGCACTTTGGGAAGCCGTGGCTGGTGGATTCCGAGGTCAGGAGTTCGAAATCAGCCTGACCAACATGGTGAAACCCCATCTCTACTAAAAATACAAAAACCCAGCCGGGCATAGTGATGTGCACCTGTAGTCCCAGCTACTCAGGGGGCTAGGCAGGAGAATTGCTTGAACCCGGGAGGCAGAGGTTGCAGTGAACTGAGATCATGCCACTGTACTCCAGCCTGGGTGACAGAGTGAGGTTCCATCTCAAAAAAAAAAAAATATATATATATATATATGTATGTATGTATATTTTAAAAGATATAGTTATATGAACAAAAACAATTGGCTACTGACAATGGAAATTTAGAGGTTTGGGTCTATATTTCCCTCTGGGTCTTCATTTATCTAACCTAGACTAATTGAGAGCAGCCATGCCTCAGGCCCCCCCTGCTTCAAGAATTCCCATTCTAGTGAGGAAAACAATACAATAAAAAAACAAGTAAATAGGTATCCTCAGCCAGGGCTACAGGTTCTTGAAGTAGGAGGGGGAGGAGAATGATGGGGGCTGTGTTAGATATTGGAGTCAGGGAGACCTAAGTGACACAAAGGGGAGAGAGGGCAATGTGAGGGTCCCTGTGAAGAAGGAAACAGCGTCAGATGCAAATGCTCCCTGTAGCATTGGGTGTAAGATGAATGGTCTCCCTCTGGAGGACAATTCCTAAACCTTTGGTGTGTCTGAACAACAGCAAGAAGCCAGAAGCTGGAGAAAAGAAAAAGAAGAGAGGAATAAGAAGTGAGGTTGGAGATTGAGGAAGACAGTGGCAATTCCTCAAAGACCTAGAACCAGAAATACCATTTGACCAGCAATCCTATTACTAGGTATATACCCAAAGGAATAGAAATCATTCTGTTATATTAAAGATACATGCATGTGCATGTTTATTGCAGCACTGTTCACAAGAGCAAAGATGTGGAATCCACCCAAATGCCCAACAATGATAGACTGGATAAAGAGAATGTGGTACCTACACACCATGGAATACTATGCAGCCATAAAAAGGAACGAGATCATGTCTTCTGCGGGGACACGAATAGAGCTTGAGCCCATTATCCTCAGCAAACTAATGCAGGGACAGAAAACCAAATACTGCATACTCTCACTTGTAAGTGGGAACTGAACAATGAGAACACATGGACACAGGGTGGGGAACGACACACAATGGGACCTGTCGGGGCCAGGGGCTGAGGGAGGGAGAGCGTCAGGAGAAATAGCTAATGCGTACAGGGCTTAATACCTAGGTGACAGGTTGATAGATGCAGCAAATCGTCATGGCACAGGTTTACCTATGTAACAAACCTGCATATCCTACACATATATCCCAGAACTTAAAATTAAATTAATTTTTTTAAAAAATAAACAGAATCTAAGCCCCTCTCCCATACCTGCTGAATTAGAATACGCATTTAAACAAGATCACTTACTGATTTGTATGTACATTAAAATTCAAAAAGCAAAAAATTAAAGAAGAAGTTAGGTTGGAGAGGTAGCCAGGGCATCTTGGCCCAAGACAACAGCTTGGATGAGAAATCAGCAGAGGTCTGAAAGGCAGGGAATGAAAACATGCCATCCACATTTTAGAGGGATGACTTTGCTCAACCTCTCCCTCAAAAACGCTCAGCTCCTAATAACGCCCCCGTACATCAAGTTGTGTAAAACTTGTCAAAAGCTGGTGTGCCCCCTCCCTGGTCTTCTGGCCTTCTCCTTGTCCTCTTATAGCCAAATCTGTCCACTTCTATTTCCATTGCCACACCATAATGCATTCACCATTAAAGCTCATCTTAGGTACTGCAACAGGCTCCCAACAGCTTTCTTTAATTCTTGTCCTCCCTGGATCCATCCTTCCCCCTCAGACACAGTAATTTTTTTCAAGTGTTAAAAAAATTCTCTTCTCCTGCTAAACCCATTCATAATGTCCTTCTTCATACTCTTGGGCCATGTGCAATCCACTGAGCCCGCTGCTTAAAGGCCTACCTGAGCCGACTCCTCCTTCTCTCTCTGGGCTTCTGTCTTCCCTCCATCACATTCTGCATTAAGGTTCTGCTGAACTGCATTCTGTCCCTCAAATTTCTCTGTCTCTCTCTCTCTCCCTCCCTAACCTCCCCTGCTTTTCTCTCTTCCTGGAAGACTCTTTCCTCTGCCTGCACTCCTACTCATTCTTTAGGTTATTACTTAGCCTTCAAGTCTGTTTAAACATCTTTCCCTTGGAACACTTCCTGACTCTCCCTGCAGCCCTCAGTCTAGGTGAGTGGTCCCTCTTAAAACTCTACCACCTGATTACCCCAGAGGAGCCCTGTTCGCAGCCCTGATCATAGTGCCCACACTGTCTCCTGGGGCTATTATTCCATAAGACCCATGAGGCCGAAGCCAAATATGTCTCATTCACTACTGAATCCCTTGTGATGAACACAATAACTGCTACAAGGTAAGTAATCAATAAATAGTATGTGAATTAAGTGTTTTATTAAATAATGCCATATTCATATAATAAAAGCAATCATTAATAACAATTTTTAGATTAACAACATAGAACATTTAAAGCATGCTGTTCAGTTAAAGAAGTTCATTACAAAAGCAAATCACACAGTGAAATCCAATTTTAGTTTTCTAAAAATGGCGTTAATACAAAGACCTCAAAGATGTTCACCTAAAATTTAAAGTGTTTTTCTCTTGGGGTTGGAATTCGAGGCATTGTTTTTCCGTTGAGCCCATTTGAGCATACATTTCCTTGGTCATCAAAGTAAAAAATGACACAACTGATTTAAAGTGCTGTGTCAAGGCGTGGACTGTCATGGAAAAGAGGACCCTGGTCAAATGCAGTGACAGTGGCCAGTGGTGAACAGAAAGTCCCATGTGAACCCTGGGTCACAGTGGCCAAGAGCATGGCGAAGGGTAGGCTATTTGGGAGCAGAAAGTGAGGAAGGGACTCTAAACTTGACAACTTCTTCATAGAAATTATAATCAAGTGTAATTAGGGCAATTTTAAAGAAGAGCAGTGGGAAAATGTCTTAAAATGAACTAAATTAACTCAGGAGAAACATCAGTATCTATCCTCAGCTGCCTTTTATCGTTATGATATCAGGTCACAGGAGATGAAATTAGGTTGGAAAAACATAGTCAAAAAAGGGTTTATTTAACCAAAAATAATATATGACAAAGCAATTAACAAAACACGCTTCTACTTTCCCAGCCTTCTGTCTGTCAAACGTCATACTGGGCCTGGGTCTCTCTGTATCTCCCTACCTTAAGATGCTCAGAGTCAGAGCCTCGACCTGAATAGTTCAGAAGAAGGCCCAGGACTCTATCATATGATATTTTGGTCCAAGTGAAGAGCAAAAATATCACATTAGCTTCCCCCATTATTGTGGTCTAAAGAGGGGTATGTATGAGGAGATAATTCTGCTGCAAGGAGAAATGAAAATTATATTTACTACTAGGGTGTTTATATTTCTACTGTAAAGAATCTTTGTTGCATTTAAGAGCCATGGTATAATATGAATGTTCTGTATTTAGTGTGGAGAAGTAAGCTTTTAACAAACAGATCCTCCCACAAACAACTGTTAAATCTGACAAAAAATAAAAAGCAAAAAACTATCTCAAGGCTCTGAAAAGAGAACCAAAGCAGGCAGGTTTTGGAAGGGAGTCAAAATACAGAAGCAGCAGCCAGCATGAGGTCGGTTTCATGTTTGGGGGGTTCACGCGGCCGGCTGGCTGCCACAGCCGTGACAGTGGCACAGGGAGACAAGATGTCAGCACTGAACCTACCATTTCGGTGCAAAGAGACCCGGGAAGGGAAACCAGCTTTGCAAAATTATAACTGAGAAAATTATGACAGTGAAAGAAATCAGACCTAACTCATTCCATCTTGCTTCTGACCTTTAAGGTGTCCTTGTTCATTCCTTGGCATAGGCCGAACTAACTTTGGGAAGGAATTCAGTTCATGATTGATCCTGAAACAAAATTGAGAATAGCCCTTTCCCAAAAAGATCCCCGTCTTGCCTGGGAACCAGTCTGCCTTTGCAGGATTAACAAATTAGCTGCAAGATTAGAAATTACAGTTTAGGGGGTCACGCAGCCTCTGGCTCCAAGAGTCTGAACCTCCCCAGATTGCTCTTGAGGATAACATCACTATTGCAAAGCCTAACCATCAGTGCTTCAGATATTTTGCAGACCCTGTATTCAGTGGATCAGCCAATACCACCCAGAGCAGTAATCTGGCTCAACCAGTTCTGCCATCCCACCCAGGAACAAAAAAACAGCAAGAAAAGCTCTCTTCGACCCCCTATGATTCCATCTCCAACCTGGCCAATCAGCACTCCCCACTTCCCAAGCCCCTACCCACCATATTATCTTTAAAAACTCTGATACCCAAATGCTCAGGGAGCCTGAGTTGCATAATAATAACATTCTGGTCTCCTGTACCACCAGCTCTGCGTGAATTACTCTTTCTCCATTGCAATTCCCCTTTGTTGATAATTCAGCTCTGTCTAGGCAGTGGGCAAGGTGAACCCACTGGGTAGGTACAAAAGGAACCTGGAGAAGGCACACCCTGAGGAGTGAGGGAGGGTTCTGGGCAGGAAGAGAGCCAAAGAAGGGGCCCCAAATTCTGAATATGACTCTGCTGGAGTCTCTGGATGACCCCTATGCCACCCTTAAACTGGTTACTAGAAGTAACTAAATGAGATGGGAGCTCCTGCACCCTGCAGGTATTATGAGTTTGGAATGAGTCTAGCCAGTGAGATTCGCACATTTACTTTAGTGAACATTGGTTAATCCATCTTTGTGATATGGGGAGTTTCCTCATAGATAAAATGTTATTGTCAGAACAGTTTTGAGATATTTACTCATTCATTCATTCAACAAATGTTTTGTATGTTCTACATGCCAGGTGCTCTAAGGGATACAGAAATGTTTAGCATCACTGTCCTCAACGAGCCCCGAGACCCCTGAAGGACAGTGGGTATCCATCCAAATGGCTAACATGTGAAGTAAAACTTGATCAGGGAAGAATTGATGCAGCAGAAAGAACATGAACTTCAACATCAAACAAATCTGTTTGTATCCTGGGCCCACCAGGACTTCAGAACCTCAGGAATTACCTGTAAAATGGCATAATACCTATCTTGCACAACTGTTGTTCAGATTAAATGGTGACATTTATTAATTACTTATTCTTTGTGAGGCACTGGTCTAAGCACTGCATATTCATGTTCACAGCTCCGTTAATCCTTATAACAATCCCTTTAGGTAGGCACTAATACTACCCTCACTCCATAGATGGGGAAAATGAGGCATTGAGAATTTAAGTAAATTGTTCAAGGTCAGCAGGGAGTAAGTAACCAAACAGGTTGAAACTCAGCAAGGTCTACTTGAGCCTCAGCTGTTAACTGCTAAGTTATGCTGAATAATAATGTCAAAGTGCTGGCCAGGCACGGTGGCTCATGCCAGTAATCCCAACACATTGGGAGGCTGAGGCAGGCGGATCACTTGAGGTCAGGAGTTCAGGACCAGCCTGGCCACATGGTAAAACCCCATCTCTACTAAAAATACAAAAATTAGCCAGTAGTGGGGGCAGCTGCCTGTAATCCCAGCTACTCAGGAGGCTGAGGCAGGAGAATTGCTTGAAGTTTTAAAACTGAAATGTTATAAGAATCCTAAATAATTGTCACATGCAGATCTGAACATATGCCTTTGAAAATCAAAATTTATGTTTACCTCTTAGATACCCTATCTCTTTTTTTAGATGAAAAGCATCAAGGTATCATTATTTAAGTATTCATTCATTCATCATACTGTAACTTCTGACTGCCCTCTGCCAGCGGTAAACTGCATCAGAACCATATCCAAAGGGGAAACCAAGCTAATGTGGAAAGAGGGTCCCGTTCATTTGCTGAAAGTTAGTGCAGCCATTTTCCCCAGTGCCAATTGAAAAAACCAGGCAACTAAAATTCCTTGCTGCATTTTTATTTAAACAAACAATGTCAGAGAAACTGTGCTGTGCAGAAAAAAATAAAAAAAGGAATAAAAAGAAAAATGTAGTTGTAAAGCAAAATGCAAAATTAGTGAGTGTATACCAAACACCAAACATATAAATAAAATTTTGGACAGGCGCAGTGACTCACATCTGTAATCCCAGCACTTCGGGAGGCCAAGGTGGGCAGATCACCTCAGGTCAGGAGTCCGACCAGCCTGGCTAACATAGTGAAACCCCATCTCTACCAAAAATACAAAAATTATCTGGGCATGATGGTGAGCACCTGTAATACCAGCTACTCAGGACACTGAGGCAGAGGAATAGCTTGAACACAGGAGATGGAGGTTACAGTGAGCTGAGATCATGCCGTTGCCCTCCAGCCTGGGCAACAAGAGTAAAATTCTGTCTCAGAAATAAAATAAAATTTTACTCACAATAAGTCT
The DNA here is from genome assembly GCF_009761245.1 of Sapajus apella. Classification (NCBI taxonomy): domain Eukaryota; kingdom Metazoa; phylum Chordata; class Mammalia; order Primates; family Cebidae; genus Sapajus; species Sapajus apella. Next base: position 10,448,861 of record NW_022436950.1, on the reverse strand, counting down.
CAATACCCTGTTTTGTTTCCAAAAGGTAAAAGTATATACTACTTGGAACTCCAAGGATCTCAGCTGCTATGACTCCTAAATAAAGTGGTGATTTGGGGATAATGCCAAATTTTAAAAGAACGAGAACAGCATTTTATTCAGGACTGTTAATTTCATGAGAATATGTTGCACATTTCTTATGTAAATACATGCAGTTTTATATGGTCCTAAGAGAATGCTTTCATCAAGATCATACATGTCAGGATGCGGGGGGGTGGCGGGGAAACTAAATCCCAAAACTAAGCTATATCACTCCTAAATCCTGATTGAGTACATGCCCAGGTTTTTAACAATATACATTATCTGAGCGATAACTTTTATGACATGTGTTGCTATTGCCTGTAAATCCCTTTAAGATGAAAAGCATTACCCCTGAAATTTGAGTTCAACAAAAGGATTTATATGACTAGGTTACTCAAGGCTATAAAATGAAAAAAAAAAAAAAAAAAAAAAAAAAAAAAAGTTTGGTAAACCCTTGGAGCTTGTTGCAAAGGAATTTAACCTACAGGACCTTTGGGCCAATATAAAGATTTAGACCCCAGGAGTTCCCTAGAGTCACTTAGAGGTTATGAAGCTTTTCTCTATAAACATGACTTGAAACATGATGGATTCATTGACTCAGCAAGTAGCTTTCAAACTGATATATTTGAATTGAAGACTTTTAAGAACAGGGTCCCTTAAAGGTAGTAGTCAAACTACATCTTCTTCACCAACAAAACAAAAGGTGGAAGACGCAAAATTATGGGACTTACCCAAGGTTAGATGGCTCATAACGATCATCATAATAGCTAACATTTACTCAGCACCTACTGCACCTACTATTAGCAAAGCACAATGTTAAGGGCTTTTTCCATCCTTCACACCAAATTAAAAGTGTAAACGAGTATTACTCCATTTTGTAAAATAAAAAATGAGCCTCAGAGTAGCAAAGACTTTGTCAAAAGAGGTAGGTCCAGATTTCAAACCTAAGCAGTGTGACCCCAAAACCACATGCACAAACACTCCACTCTACTGCCTTGTCACGGGGCCTAGATTCAGATCTACTGAACTCTTCCAGGCCAGAGATAGACAGCAACTCTCCATCCCTGGCTATGAGAGTTTCCAGATTATAAGATCTCTGATGTCCGATAGCAATAATCCAACACTGCGTTCTAATTGTCATAGGACTGGAAGATGTGAGTCCCCTACCTGGTTGTAACACTTGTCTTCATAACTACAGTGTAAGAGCAATTCATACAAAATCTATGTACTCCATAATCCTGTCCATAGAAATGGTGCTAGAAAATATCTTTACTGTTTTTAAAATACACTGGATAAAACGATGTGTCTTCAAAATAGTGCATAAAGCCCTGTATTTTCACTTTGGTCTCTGGTTTCCATATGCCTTCTGTAATAGGGAGATGCCAAGAAGGTGGTTCCATTTGCTCAGGTGCGCTCTGCAGGAGGGAAATGGTCACTGCTGCAGAAGCAATGGATGTTCTTTATTTCAGGAGGTTTTCATCACTACTGAGTTCTTATTCTTTATTAATGTATGTGGTGTTCTACTCTAAATTCCCAGTGGAGGGGGGATGGAATTAAGATACTGAAGTAAAGATAATGGCTAGAGAATAGTATTCAGATTGTATTTATACATGTACCTAAATATATTCATATATTTAAATATTCATATTTAAATACCAGTATGCCGAATTCCTAGGTATATATAATTAGATATCTTCAGAAGTAAAATGCATTTAGTTTAAAACTTAAGGATTTCAAAGTTCTAAACCAAATATAAAGACAATAAATTCTTAAGCAATAATGCCAGATCTTAAGTGCTTACCTTTGTCATTGCTGTTATCATTCAGTTAGGTGGATATAAGAAAACATTCATGATAATTCACTTTTATTTCTTATCATCCCCACTGTAACCAGAATCTGAAGCTACACTCTCCCAGTGTGAACCTAGTAAAAGCTAAGTCGAAACTCAAAAAAAATACAGAACCGGCTGATGAAGGATAAAAATCTCAGCGTAGAAGGGCAGACAGTGTCCCGCAGGAGTGCAGCTGTGAAGGCGACTGCAGCCGCTCTCGGGCTGCCTGACTGGGAACTCTGGGAAGGAGCAGGAGTCACAGAGACAGTACCCAGGAAGGATGCTCAACCTCTACGGGCCTGCCCAGGTCAGATGGAAAAAGGTATTTGAAGGAAACAAGATGGAGATGAAAAGGGGAAAAAAGAGAAAGGACGTGGATGTGCGCTGCTGAGAGCTCTATCCAGAGGGAAAACCCAGTTTTAACAGCTTTCCAGCCTGGCAGGAATTGTTATAACAGGATTTCACTTACTTACCAAAAATAATGATTTCTCACTTTTTTCAGATTCAAGAAAGTAAACAGCAGAGACATTGACGTTTGCTTTGCGTGCATTTTGCTTATGATTATGGTTACAAAGATAATCTTTAAAAATATAATGGGATTTCTTTTAAAGAATATATTCAGAGATGGTATAAGACAGTAGTTGGGAGCACTGGAACCAATTTCTGGGCTGGGTTTCCATTTCTGGCTCTGTGACCTGAGGCAGGTTACTGATCCTCTTGTGTCTCAGTTTTCTAATCTGTTAAATGGAAATATTAACAGTGTATGCTGCCCAGCACACAATACTAAGTTGATTCTCATTGTTTTGAGAGTCACACTAGTTAGCAAACATTGTGAGTGATATGTAAGTGTTGACTTCTATCATTAAATTATTTATCAAATATTAATCCCTCCTGTTAACATAAAACACAACCCCTAGGTAAGGTGTTGGAAGTAGGTGTGGGCAACAAGATGAATAAAATACAATTTCTTTCCTCAAAGAATAACACAGGGAAGCAAGGCAGACAGAATCAACAGAAACCTACAATGGAGAAGCTGAAAAGGAGGCAGGCAAGGGTCAGGGCTGGCTCCAAACCCCGGGACATTCTGTGACTATGAGGCACTTCTCAGACTTGCTCTCAGTGTGTCTGATGTGAGAAACATCTGGAGACCCAGGCTCTTTTTATTTTTTATTTTCTTTTTGAGACAGGGTCTTGCCCTGTCGCCCAGGCTGGAGTACAGTGGCACAGTCTTTGGCTTACTGCAACTTCCACCTCTCGGGTTGAAGCAATTCTGATGCCTCAGCCTCCCACCTAGCTGGGATTACAGGCGTGCCCCACCACACCCAGTTAAATTTTGTATTTTTAGTAGAGATGGGGTTTCACCATGTTGGCCAGGCTGGTCTTGATCTCCTGACCTCAAGCGATCCACCCACCTTGGCCTCCCAAAGTGCTGGGATTATAGGCATGAGCCACCACACCTGGTGACACAGGCTCTTTTTAAAGTGCAAAGTATTCTATAACTATGAATTACTGCCAATACACAAAAGCAAGCACTCTAAGGATAGGCCAGTGGGAGAGGCTGCTTAAAAAAATGCCAGTCACCAGGCATGAGCTCCTGCTAAGAGGCTGCTACACATTCCAGCAAATTCTTCTAAACTCTAATGAAAGCCGGCTTCTCCCTGCTCAGTCTTCAATGAAGATAAATCTTTGAATGAAAGTCTTCATAATGGAAAATGCATCTTCGTCTTGTCAATTCTAGAGCCTCACATTTTCTCTAGGCTTTATCTTGGCAGCCTGGAGGGGGAGTATGCCACTGGATAAAGGAGAAGGGTTCCTAGATCAACATCCAGGATCGTAATTGCTATCTAAAGGCCAATGTCTCTGTGTTTAGATGAGTCCAGGCTTCTTCCAGATTCGTAGAGCCATAGCCCAGCTGACATCTCCACTTAAGTGTCACAAGGGTCTCTCACAAGGGCTCTAACATAGAACACTTCTCCATTTATGTTTCTCCATGAATGGCACAACCCACTGCAAAGCCCCAGATTCTCTGCCTCACCCTCCCTCACCTTCCACCCCGCTTCTTCTCAGGCCTCCTCCATTTTCCCTCCAAAGTTCTTCCAAATCCATCTGCTTCTCTCTTTTTCAAATTCCACCTTTCTATTCCTAGCAGCCAACATCTACTTCTTGGACTTTCACAACAGTTTCCAAAATTTCTCCTTATTCCCACTCTTGTCTCTAATTTATGTTCAACATTGTTCCAGAACGAAAAGTTTGAATTCCCCTGCTTATCCATGGTTTAACAGTAACCATTACTATGAAAACAATCGTGATAAAATAGCTAGCACGTATTCAGCACTTAGCCAGGTACTGTGCTAGGCACTTCATCTGTCTCACCTCATCTAATCCTTACACTGATCCTATGACATAGGCAGAATCATCACCCCATTTTACAGATTAAAAACACCCAGATGCAGGGAGGCGTAAAATCACATGCCCATGGGACAAAGCCAGTAAGTAAATAGTAGAACTGGCCTTGAAGCCTCACTCCCCAACTCCCTCCCCTCTAGGATGAAGATGAAAGGCCTTGAGGGGCCCACCCAGCCCTGCAAGGCTTGCCCTGCATGCTTCCACCTGCTGTCACCACGATTCTTCTCATCCTCTTAGCTCAGTCATGCCCTCAACTGCACCATCTGCTCCTCTCCTCTCTTTGGGTCTTTGCACATGGGAGTCTCTCCCAGCTCTCCAAGCCCAGGCAGATCCCTTCTGTGCCTCTTCAAGTCAACTATTCCAGCATGTAATTACACACTTATCTGTGTAGGCACCATTGGAGGGGCCATCTCAGCCTTCCTTAGCATTATATCCTAGCACCTAGCACAGCGCTTGGTATACATGAAGTGCTCAGCAAATCATTAACAACCAGGAAATTGTAGTACGAGTGCAAGCAAAATTCCCAGTTTCTAGTTCATGGGCCATTGTTTATTGCCAGTGTGATTTTGTGCAAATTACCCCCATAGGAACCTCCAGGGGCCTGACTGTAACTTTCTGGTAACAACCCCAGCAATACGAAAGCATGTCGGAGTTCTTAAAGCACTTTCACAAAAATTCCATTTGGTCCCAGAACAACCAGGAAGGCTGCCCTTGACTAAACACGAAACGGCAAGGCCTTCCATCAGAGTTAGGTGGCAACTGACTAATCAAGGGTATGACAGGGCTTTAAGAACCGCAAAGAGCTCTGTGTGAGTGAAGGCTAGTGCTGCTTGCTCAGTCATCAGCCCTCTGCAACGTTTTCAAGGTTTCACGTTTGTTTAAGGGAGCTGAGCCTGCATTGCAAAAGAAGGAGAGGGTGCAGAACAGGGCTCACCAAACACATTTAACTCATCACCAGCACACAGTGGGATAGCTGGGTTGGCCACAGCCATTTCACCCCGGCCACCACCCTGGCCCCTGCTCTGCCCAAGTGAGCAGGAAGACAAGAACCTGTCCTTCTTTAGTTAACATTCATTACTCTGAAATATTTGAGTATGAGGTACTGCCAATCACAGGGATGGCTCCTTGAGAGCCCAAGCACTTAGGATATCTGGGAGGCCAATGGCCTCTCATCAACACCCCTCCTGTGCCACCGCCCTCTCCCTGTCTCTCAGCTATAGCTAGTCTAGGGTAATTGTGAACACAGAGATGTTTCCTTAGGCACTCTGCCTCTACATCTAATCTCTGCAAAGGATGTCACTCTATGTGGTTATCAATGTAACTTCTGTGGATCAGAAGCTTAAATGCTGGTTCTAAAAAATAATCTAATGTCATGTTATGTTTACGACATTAACGATTTAAAGTAATCCCTTCCATGACATTCCTGCAAGCAGAAATGAGAACAAAAATTCCTCAAATTACAAAATAATTTCATGAACACCAGCTGGATAGCTGTGATTATCTGCCTGCTTCTTCAGGTAAAACTGCTTTTGACAATAAAAGCAGCCCTAAAGATGTGGTTTTCCAGGTGACTTGAATTTTCTAAGACAATATAAAGTTGATTTAAAAACAGGAGTAAGCTTTATATCAAAAACCAAACAAAATACAAATCTTAACTGTCACCATTAGAAAGAGATCCCATCTTATAATAGCTATTCATTTTAATGTATAAATAAAATTACAGAAAGTCCTAGATTATGTCTAATAGTCAAATAATTTTCAAGCTATGCTAGCATAGAGCTAAAAAGGGGACGATCATCTATGTTTGTTTTATAAATCAAACAAAAAAGGAAGTTCTCTTGTGTAGAGTTTTGCAGAAACAAAGTATAAAGCTGATCAAATCAGCTTATGATTTAAAATGGAAAACAAAAGCTCTTTCTTAATAATAAATACTAATTACCTTCGGGACACTGGCATGTGAATCCACTGAGACTGGAAATGCATGTTGCTCCATTTCTGCACGGGTCTAGGATGCAGTAATCAATCTTGGACTGGCAAAGCTCTCCAGTGTAACCTGAATAAAACAAAATGTACATTTTATAAAATAAGCTATTCTGAACCCACCCTGAGCCACTCTAGGAACTGATGGACTCAACTGGTACCTGCCCAATGAAGGCAGTAGCAGGCTTCAGCTAAGCTGCTGCTGGACCTCATTTATTTTTACAAACTATGGTAGTTCAGAAATAATCATAGCAGTTCAGAATCATTGTTCAAAAATCATTTACTCTGCATAACTCTTTATTGCAAGAAGACTACATTTCTTCAGCGTTAGCTCTGTGTTTCATCTTGAAATACGAGTCAGAACCTTCAGAAGCTGAGACTGAGTATCACTGTCCCTGTTGATAGCTTCCTTCTGACACAGGAATTTACAGTGTTTAGCTTGATCTAATTGAGATAATGGCCACATTTCCTAGGCCACCAGAATACTTACATAAAAAGCATTAGGAAAATATCTAGGTATTAACAATTTTAATATATAATATCTTAGAACTAGAAAAACCCACCTGTGTTAATTCTGTGCCCTCTGCTCCCACTTTAAAGATAAAGAGATTGAGGCACATAGAATGCTAAGCACATTGGTATATATTTATTAAACTTATTTAATTCACAAATCCAACTAAATTCTCAGTGAAGCAAGGCTCTCATGGTGATTTTGCTGGATTTTAACATAACTACACACATGTGGTGAGGAAATAAGGCTGTAAATCTACTGGAACACCTGTGCAGTCAAAAAGCTTTAAATAAATTCCAGAATTTTGTTTATTAATTTTGAAAACAAAGTCCCAGGAGCGAAAAGTTAAAAAAATAAAATGCTAATATATTTCTCATTTTAAACTGGAAAATTGTATAGAAAGTTTGGAAAATTTAAGACATTAAATAGAGAAAAAAATGTACCCTTGGTTATGTTATTTGAGTGACAGGACAATCAACACTGTAGAGATCGTTCCTATCAAAAATTTTTAGTCATAGATATTTCCCACACAATTATGATCATACTGTAACACTTTGTTTATTTATTGGATAGTTTTAACTACATAAAAACTTGTCGTTCTGAATTATCAGTTTTGAAAGACTGCCATTAGCGCCTGAATCTGAGGTTTACAAAAAAAAATTCAGTGATATTAGAAAAGAGATGATTCACCTGAGCTTCAATTGCCTGCCAAACAGATCGTAAATTACTCATTGGAAATGTTTGTAAATTACTCATCGGGAATGTGGAAGCATTCATTTGCAATCATACTCACAGGCATTCAAGCAGCTTAGGAGATTCTAGCTAATTCAAGGTATGAGAAAAAGAGTAAGACAAGAGCGTAAACTAAAAATCCAACTAGGACAAAAGGCTATTTCCAAATTCCAGAACAGGTTAAATAAAAGCTGTAAATTCAAAATAAGGGAGAGTGAATTGTTTAAAAGAGAAACGCTGCAAATAATGGTTAGGCTAAAAATAATAATCAAAACTTACAAAAGATCACTTATTTTTATTCATACATTAACGTTAATAATTTATCCATACATTAATACAAAATTGAACCATACTCATGTAGACTTATGAGGTTAGTGTTATTAGAATCACCCTATTTTTACATATATATATATATATAATTGCATTTTAGGTTCAGGGGTACGTGTGCAGAACATGCAGGATTGTTTTGTAGATACATACATGGAAATGTGGTTTGCTGCTTCCACCCCCATTACTTGTATCTGGCATTTCTCCCAATGTTATGCCTCCCCAACCTCCCTACCCACCGTTGTCCCCCTCCAATCTCCCCTAACAGACCCCGGTGTGTGATGCTTCCCTCCCTGTGTCCAAGCATTCTCATTGTTCAACACCCACCTATGAGTGAGAACATGCGGTGTTTGATTTTCTGTTCTTGTGTCAGTTTGCTGAGAATGATGGTTTCGATTCATCCATGTCCCTACAAAGGACACAAACTCATCATTTTTTATGGCAGCATAGTATTCCATGGTGTATATGTGCCACATTTTCCTTATCCAGTCTATCACCAATGGGCATTTGGGTTGGTTCCAGGTCTTTGTTATTGTAAACAGTGCCACAATGAACATACATGTGCATGTGTCTTGATGATAGAACGATTTATAATCCTTTGGGTATATACCCGGTAATGGGATGCTGGGTCAAATGGAATTTCTATTTCTAGGTCCTTGAGGAATTGCCACACTGTCTTCCACAATGGTTGAACTAATTTACACTCCCACCAACAGTGTAAAAGTGTTCCTATTTCTCCAAATCCTCTCCTGTTGTCTCCAGATTTTTTAATGATTGCCATTCTAACTGGTGTGGGATGGTATCTCAATGTGGTTTTGATTTGCAGTTCACTTATGGCCAGTGATAATGAGTATTTTTTCATATGTTTGTTGGCCTCATGTATGTCTTCTTTTGAAAAGTGTCTGTTCATATCCTTCGCCCACTTTTGAATGTTCTTTTTTTTTCTTGTAAATCTGTTTTAGTTCTTTGTAGATTCTGGATATTAGCCCTTTGTCAGATGGGTAGATTGCAAAAAAATTTTCCCCTTCTGTTGGTTGCCTGTTCACTCTAACGATTGTTTCTTTTGCTGTGCAGAAGCTCTGGAGTTTAATTAGATATTATTTGTCTATTTTTTTGGTGTTTTAGTCATGAAGTCCTTGCCTATGTCTGTGTCCTGAATGGTTTTACCTAGGTTTTCTTCTAGGGTTTCTATGGTGTTAGGTCTTATGTTTAAGTCTTTAATCCATCTGGAGTTAATTTTAGTATAAGGTGTCAGGAAGGGGCCCAGTTTCTGCTTTCTGCACATGGCTAGCCAGTTTTTTCAACACCATTTATTAAACAGGGAATCCTTTCCCCATTGCTTGTTTTTGTCAGGTTTGTCAAAGATTAGGTGGGTTGTAGATGTGTGGCACTGCTTACAAGGCCTCTGTTCTATTCCATTGGTCTATATCTCTGTTTTGGTACCAGTACCATGCTGTTTTGATTACTGTAGCCTTGTAGTATAGTTTGAAGTCAGGTAGCATGATGCCTCCAGCTTTGTTCTTTTTGCTTAGAATTTACTTGGCTATGCAGGCTCTCTTTTGGTTCCATATGAAGTTTGAAGTGTTTTTTTCCAGTTCTGTGAAGAAGGGTATTGGTAGTTTGATGGGGATAGTGTTGAATCTATAAATTACTTTGGGTGGTATGGCCATTTTCATGATGTTGATTCTTCCCAACCATGAGCATGGAATGTTTTTCCATCTGTTTGTGTCCTCTCTTATTTCCTTAAGCAGTGGTTTGTAGTTCTCCTTGAAGACATCCATTACATCTTTTGTTAGTTGTATTCCTAGGTATTTTATTCTCATTGTGGCAATTGTGAATGGCAGTTGGTTCTTGATTTGGCTCTCTTTAAGTCTATTGTTGGTGTATAGGAATGCTTGTTGTGATTGCTGCACATTGATTTTGTATCCTGAGACTTTGCTGAAGTTGCTTATCAGTTTCAGGAGATTTTGGGCTGAGACAATGGGGTCTTCTAAATATACAATCATGTCGTCTGCAAATAGAGACAATTTGACTTCCTCCTTTCCTAATGGAATACCCTTTATTTCTTTTTCTTGCCTGATTGCTCTTGCTTGAACTTCCAATCCTATATTGAATAGGAGTAGTGAGAGAGGGCATCCTTGTCAAGTGCCAGATTTCAAAGGGGATGCTTCTAGTTATTGCCCATTCAGTATGATACTGGCTGTGGGTTTGTCCTAACTACCTTTTATTATTTTGAGATATGTTCCGTCAATAACTAGTTTATTGAGAGTTTTTAGCATACAAGGCTGTTGAATTTTGTCGAAGGCCTTCTCTGCATCTAATGAGATAATCATGTGATTTTTGTCTTTGGCTCTGTTATGTGGTGAATTACGTTTATATACTTGCGTATGTTGAACCAGACTTGCATCCCCAGTATGAAGCCTACTTGACCATGATGGATGAGCTTTTTGATGTGCTGTTGCAATTGGTTTGTCAGTACTTTATTGAAGATTTTTGCATCTATGTTCATCATGGATATTGGCCTAAAGTTTCCTTTTCTTGTTGAGTCTCTGCCAGGGTTTGGTATCAGGATGATGTTGGTCTCAAAAAATGATTTGGGAAGGATTCCCTTTTTTTGTTTTGTTTTGTTTGGTATAGTTTCACAAGGAGTGGTACCAGCTCCTCTGTATGTCTGGTAGAATTCAGCTGTGAACCCATCTGGACCTGGGTTTTTTTTGGTTGGTAGGCTATTAATTGCTACCTCAACTTCAGCCCTTGTTATTGGTCTATTCAGGGTTTTAACTTCTTCCTGGTTTAGGCTTGGGAGGGTGCAAGTGTCCAGCAATTTATCCCTTTCTTCCAGATTTACTGGTTTATGTGCATAGAGTTGTTTGTAGTAATCTCTGATGGTAGTTTGTATTTCTGTGGAACCTGTGGTGATATCCTCATTATCATTTTTTATTGCATCTGTTTGATTCTTCTCTCTTTTCTTTTTTATTAATCTGGCTAGTGGTCTATTTTGTTGATCTTTCCAAAAAGCCAGCTCCTGGATTAATTTTTGAAGGGTTTTTTGTGTCTCTCTCTCCTTTAGTTCTGCTCTGATCTTAGTTATTTCTTGTATTCTGCTAGCTTTTGAGTTTTTTTTTTTTTTATCTTGCTCATCTAGCTCTTTCAATTTTGATGATAGGGTGCCAATTTTAGATCTTTCCTTGCTTCTCATGTGGGCAATTAGTGCTATAAATTTTCCTCTAGACACTGCTTTAAATGTGTCCCAGAGATTCTGGTACATCATGTCTTCATTCTCATTGGTTTCAAAGAACATCTTTATTTCTGCCTTCATTTCATTGTTTATCCAGTCAACATTCAAGAGCAAGTTGCTCAGTTTCCATGAAGTTGTGCGGTTCTGAGTTAGTTTCTTAATCCTGAGTTTAAATTTGATTGCACTGTGGTCTGAGAGACTGTTTGTTATGATTTCTGTTCTTTTTCATTTGCTGAGGCATGATTTACTTCCAATTATGTGGTCAAATTTAGAGTAGGTATGATGTGGTGCTGAGAAGAATGTATATTCTGTGGATTTGGGGTGGAGAGTTCTGTAAATGTCTATTAGGTTTGCTTGGTCAAGATCTGAGTTCAAGTCCTGGATATGCTTGTTAATTTTCTGTCTTGTTAATCTGTCTAATATTGA
>NW_022436950.1:10252810-10437250 GCF_009761245.1 Sapajus apella | reverse complement strand
CTGAGGAGTGATTTACTCCCAATTATGTGGTCAATTTTAGAATAGGTATGATGTGGTGCTGAGAAGAATGTATATTCTGTGGATTTGGGGTGGAGAGTTCTGTAAATGTCTATTAGGTTTGCTTGGTCAAGATCTGAGTTCAAGTCCTGGATATGCTTGTTAATTTTCTGTCTTGTTAATCTGTCTAATATTGAGAGTGGAGTGTCTAAGTCTCTTTGCAGGTCGTTAAGAACTTGCTTTATGTATCTGGGTGCACCTGTGTTGGGTGCATATATATTTAAGATCATTAGCTCTTCTTGTTGCATTGATCCTTTTACCATTATGTAATGGCCTTCTTTGTCTCTTTTGATCTTTTTTGATTTAAAGTCTCTTTTATCAGAGACTAGTATTGCTACTCCTGCCTGTTTTTTCTTCTTTTTTTTTTTTTTTTTTTTTTTTTTGCTCTCCATTTGCTTGGTAAATCTTCCTCCATCCTTTATTTTGAGCCTATGTGTATCCTTGCATGTGAGATGGGTTTCCTGGGTACAGCACACCAATGAGTTTTGACTTTTTATCCAATTTGCTAGTCTGTGTCTTTTTATTGGGGCATTTAGCTCATTTACATTTAAGGTTAATATTGTTATGTGTGAATTTGCTGCCATTTTGATGCTAGCTAGTTGTTTTGCCCATTCATTGATGCAGTTTCTTCATTGTGTCAATGCTTTTTACCATTTGGTATGTTTTGGAGTGGCTGGTACTGGTTGTTCCTTCATATGTTTAGTGCTTCTTTTTTAGGAGCTCTTGAAAGGCAGGCCTGGTGGTGATGAAGTCTCTGAGTAATTGCTTGTTCGTAAAGGATTGTATTCCTCCTTTGCTTATGAAGCATAGTTTGGCTGGATATGAAATTCTAGGTTGAAAGTCCTTTTCTCTAAGGATGTTGAATATTGGTCCCCACTCTCTTCTCGCTTGTAGGGTTTCTGCTGAGAGATCTGCTGTAAGTCTTATGGGCTTCCCTTTGTGGGTAACCCAACCTTTGTCTCTGGCTGCCCTTAGCATTTTCTCCTTCATTTCAACCCTGGTGAATCTGATGATTATGTGCCTCGGGGTTGCTCTTCTTGAGGAATATACTTGTGGTGTCCTCTGTATTTCCTGTATTTGAATGTTTGCCTGCCTTGCTAGGTTGGGGAAGTTCTCCTGGATAATATCCTTAAGAGTGTTTTCCAGCTTGGATTAATTCTCTCCGTCACATTCAGGTCAACCTATCAAACAGAGATTAGGTCTTTTCACATAATCCCATATTTCTTGGAGGCTTTGTTCATTTCTTTTTATTCTTTTTTCTCTAACCTTGCCTTTTCATTTTATTTCATTGAGTTGCTCTTCAATCTCTGATATCCTTTCTTCTGCTTGGTCAATTCGGCTACTGAAACTTGTGTATGCTTTGCAAAGTTCTCGTGTTGTGATTCTCAGCTCCATCAATTCATTTATATTCTTCTCTAAGTTGTTTATTCTAGTTAGCCTTTCATCAAACCTTTTTTCAAGGTTCTTAGTTTCTTTGCATTGGGTTAGAACATGTTATTTTAGCTCAGAGAAGTTTGTTATTACCCACCTTATGAAGGCTGTTTCTGTCAATTCATCAGACTCATTCTCCATCCAGCCTTGTTATCTTGCTGGTGAGGAGTTGTGATCCCTTGGAGGAGGAGAAGCATTCTGGTTTTGGGTGGTTTCATTATTTTTGCACTGTTTTTTTCCCATCTTTGTGGATTTATCTACCTATGGTCCTTATAGTTGGTGACTTTCAGATGGGGTCTCTGAGTGGATGTCCTTTTTGTTGATGATGAAGTTATTTCTTTCTGTTTTTCAGTTTTCCTTCTAACAGGCCCCTCTGCTGTAGGACTGCTGGAGGTCCACTCCAGGCCCTGCTTGCCTGAGGATCACCTGCAGCAGCTGCTGAACAGTAAGCGTTGCTGCCACTTTTTCTGTTATCTTTGTCCCAGAAGGATACCCACCAGATGTCAGCCTGAGCTCTCCTTTATGAGGTGTCTCTTTGGATATACAGGGGTCAGGGAGATGCTTGAAGAGACAGCCTGTCCTTTATAGGAGCTCAAGTGCTGAGCTGTGAGCTCCATTGTTCTGTTCAGAGCTGCTGGGCAGGTACGTTTAAGTCTGCTGCAGCGGAACTCATAACCGCTTTTTTTCCCAAGTGCTCTGTCCTGGGAAGGTGTGGCTTTATTTATAAGTTCCTGACATGCTGCTGCCTTTTTTCAGAGATGCCCTGCCCAGCAAGGAGATAACCTAGTCACAGTCTGCCAGCAGAGTTGTTTCTGAGCTGCCACAGGCTCTGCCCAGCTGCTGTGTGAACTTCCTTGCAGTTTTGTTTATAGAGATATAGTTAGAACTGCCTCGGTGATGGCAGTCTGCCTCAGTAATGGTGGACTGTCTCTGCAATGGCAGACTGCCTTGGTAATGGCAGATTGCCTCAGTAATGGTGGATTGCCTCAGTAATGGTGGACTGCCTTGGTAATGGTGGACTGCCTAGGTAGTGGTGGACTGCCTTGGTAATGGCCGACGCCCTTCGCCCCACAGAGCTGTACCTTCCTGGGTCTAGCTGCACTTGCTGTGAAACTCTCAATCCAGACCATTTCAGATTGCTGGTCTTTGTGAGGGTGGGACCTGCCAAGCCAGATCACCTGGCTCCCTGTTTCAGCCCCCTTTTTTTCAGCTGAATGGGTGACTCTGTCTCCCATCTGTGGTGTTTTTCTGCCCAGGAATCTCTTGGTTTGTGGGCAGTAAAATGCCGTTTGGAAATGCAGTGATCACTCACCCTCTGCGTTCTCACTGGGAACTGCACTCCAGAGCTGTTCCTATTCAGCCACCTTGGATCGTTCCCCCTACCCTATTTTTTTACTGCAACTTTTAACTTCCAGGGTACATGTACAGGATACGCAGGTTTGTTAGATAGGTAAACATGTACCATGGCACTTTGCTGCACAGATCAACCTATCACCTAGCATTCCTTAGCTGTTCTTCCTGATGCTCTCCCTCCCCAAACCCCCACTCCCAACAGGCCCCAGTGTGTGTTGTTCCCTTCCATGTGTCCATGTGTTCTCATCATTCAGCTCCCAATTAAAAGTGAGAACATGTGGTATTTGGTTTTCTGTTCATGCATTAGTCTGCTGAGGATAATGGCTTCCAACTCCATCTATTTCATGGAGAATCACCCCATTTTACAAATGAGGAAACTGAGGATCATGAAGGTTAAGTAATTTGCACATAATCATATAGGGAGTCAGAGCCCTGTACCCAAGCCCTTTCACATAGCATTTATGCTTAAGGCACTGTGCATCACCATCATCAACAAACAGGTATTTAGCATGAAAGGAAAATAACAGAAAATAATGCCTAAGAAAACACATAGAGACACAGAGCTTGATACAAAAATCATCAATATTTAGCCCAGGTGCAGTAGCTCATGCCTATAATCCCAGCACTTTGGGAGGCTGAAGTAGGCTGATTACTTTAGGCCAGGAGTTCAAGACCAGCCTGGCCAGCATGGCAAAACCCCATCTCTACTAAAAATACAAAAATTAGCCAGGTATGGTGGCACATACCTGAAATCTCAGCTATGGGGGAGGTTGAGGCACAAGAATCATTTGAACCCAGGAGGCAGAGGTTACAGTGAGCCAAGATTGTGCCACTGTATCCCAGCCTGGGCAGTAGAGTGAGGCTTCATCTCAAAAAAAAAAAAAAACACCCCACAAAATTAAAAAGTAAAATAACAAAAACCATAAATATTCATCTGTAACTTAAAGCTATGTGTGCTTGGTTATGCTTAGGCTGGAGGTTCCAGTAATTATTTTTTCAAATCCCTGCCTTCAAAGATTCTACAATATGGCTAGAAAAGTACAGTACAATTATGAAAAAGATAACCAATTACAAGTGGTAGCTTCTTAAAGGCAGTGTGGCCTAAAGGATGTGAATGGCATCATGAATCGTGTCCTGAAAAGATGTCAGAATTGTGACCACAGAATCACACAAAACCCCAACCCACAGCCAGCAGCCAATTTGGTATCAGATGTGAGAGATGCACATCCCCACCAGATAGGAAAAAAAAAAAAAAAAAAAAAAAAAAAAAAAAAAAAACAGAAGAATGCAGGACTCTGTGAACTTCAAACTCCTTTCAATAAAACTTTAACAATAACTTCCTTTGTAGTTTTTACCTAAGGACTGAAAACATACTTAAACATAGAGAGAATAGGTTAAAAACCTCATGGATCTATCACCCAGCTCCAGCCATTATTAGCATTTTGTCTGTTTAATTTCATCTAGTCTCCTCATATTTTTCTAGGTTCCCCATAAGGGTATTTTAAACCAAATTTCATTTCACCTGGAAATATTCCAGTATACATTTCCAGCAAAACGAGAGTTTTTTTAAAGATCACTTTTAATATCCTCTTTAATTAATGTTTTGTTTGATTTACAAATTTAATTAAACACTTTAAACCATATTTATTTATATTTAGTAATATCAACAATTTTCTTAAGAGCTACAACCATCTGATAATGTGCAAATCTTCTCATGCACTTAATTCTTATACATCTAATAACTCACAAGTGAGGTGAATCTTAAATGCTGTTAAGTGTCCCAATACTGTATGCAAGTTTGGTACAATTTCAATCAAAGAGACTAATTTACAGTTTTATTCTCATAACAGCTTTGGGACCTTACTGGCATTCTGTGGGTAAAGATACTGAGGTCTTGCAGGACTTGAGATGGTCTAATATATTAATAACAGAGTTGTCACATTCAGAATGCCAATAGTCCCCTCCAATGAGAAATGGTCCATATTCAACACTTTATCATTGCTTTTTTTTCCCTGAGTTTTAAAGTCTTTATAGTACACATTTTGAAAACACAGGAAACATGGAACTATAGAGAAAAAGATTATGTGTAATGCTCTACACCCATAAAGTCTGAGCATATTGACATGTCTATGGGTTCAGTGTTACTGGAAATGAAGAACACTAATGGAGGAGGAGCATGTGTTGGAGGTGGGAGGAGGCCAGGAGACAGGGGTGAGATCGTGGGATTACAGGACCACTGAGCATCCTCAGCTGCAGGTGAACCAGTGCTACTGGCAATAACCAGCTATGGATCTGCAAAGCAGATGAGGGCAGCATGATTCTCTACCCACCACAGTCTGCCTGAAAGGGGACCGTTAGCAGGACAGTTGCTCAGTGCAGTGTTTCCCGAATTAGATGTATGAATCATGATGGCAGGAGCTGAAGACCTGACAATCATCCACACCAGACTCACCAAAAGGACCAGGTATTATTCTTGGCCTCCAGTGAGTTACTAGTTGGAAGTCCCAAGAGTACCATCACCAACTGTATTACTCTTATTGCAGTTGCATTGCTATCCAACTGGAAACAGCTCTGGGAGAAAAGAGGCAGAGGACAGGAGCCACAAGCATCCTGTGGCTGGATTCAGAAAATCTCAAATACCAGTGAGTCACTCTTTAGATCCTCAGAGAGCAGTGACTTCATGGAAGGTGTTGGGCAAATCACTGGTATTGACATACATGTAATACTCTGAACTGGATACATAAGATCTACACAAATCACTTTTCCTGTCTATTTTGGTTTTTTATTTGATCTCATAATCAAGGAGTCAAAACTAAATGAGTGATTAGTAGAAATTTAAATTTAAAATACCATTAAAGTTTTGCCTGGGTTCTTTCTTCCACCCTGCTAAAAGTCAATTTCTTCTCTGGGGAATAAAGTAACCATACCAACAGTGAATAATATTTTCTTATGCCACTAAAGCAATGACAGACATCCAGAGGACTCTGTAGAAGATACTCAAGCAAGACTGATAGTATAAATGCTGCAGACACGAAAGGTAATACGTGGTGGCCATTCTACATGTGTTATGGGAGAATTTGCTCTAGCACTAGAATTTGTTCTATGGGCATTTCAGCCTTGGAAATCTATGACATAAGCTCCCGTGCTTATGTCAAGCACGGGAAGGTGGGCAAGACATGGAGAAAAACCCATGTAAAGGCACAAAAGTAAGCAGAAAAGGCATGAATGTCATTGACATTTGACTAAAAATGCACAACAGTAATAAAGTCCCTCATTTTGACTTCCAAATGACAAAAATCTATACCTAACTATGGAGGCAAGTATCAGAAATTGCCTTTCTTTCCTTTAGCTAGTGGTAGCCCCTCAATGTCCACATTGCCAGACCACAAGCATTCAGGGACAACCTGCGAAGTTACTGTCACAACCACATAATATCTTTCACATTGTCTAGTCCCAGACCTCACCGCCGCTCACCAGGACTCCAGCAATGGTCGCCCAGCCCCTGTCTTCACTGCCACACTAGCTTTTTTTCAAGCCATTCTCCACATAGCAATAACCAGAGAGCACTTTTAAAGATATAATTCATATTCTATTACTCTTTACTTAAAACCCTCTGGTGGCTTCCCAAAAGGTTTGGAATAAACCCCAAACACTCTACCCAGGGGCTAAAAGATAGGGCATGATGTGGTCCCTGCCCCCTTATCTTGGCCCACTCCTAACACCGACCACCATCCTGCAGCCACCCAGGCCTCACTCTATTCCTAATCTCTCCAAGCTCCTGCTCATGGGCGTTAGTGTTGTGTTCATGCAGTGGCCTCAGGACCAGAGGAATGCAGGATTCAACAGAAGCAGTTATAGTCCTGCCCTGCAAAGAGAAGTGTAGCACGGATTTAAAACTGTCCTGCAATGGATAAATTACTGAAGAAAGTTAGCAGCAAACTTTTGTGGCTGGAAAGGAGAGGACTAGTGGAAGTGTAGTGGAATTTCATCAGTAAAATCAGGAAATAAAGATAGGAGAAGTTAGAAATGAATTACAGAGTGGAAGACCTAAGAGAAGGGCATCAAAGCATAAAAGACATCTCTAGAACTAGGTGGGGAGACATGAAATTCATGTCTTAAGAGAGCTAAAAAGAAAAGTGCAAAGTTCAACTAAGGAGGGGAGGAAGATAGTTACAATCGTAGTGGGAGTTACCAATAAAATCAGAACAATTCATGACTAAAACACAAAAAGCATTGGCAACAAAAGCCAAAATAGACAAATGGGATCGAATTAAACTCTAGAGCTTCTGTACAGTAAAGGAAACAATCATTAGAAGGAACCAGCAACCAACAGAATGGGCAAAAAATTTTGCAATCTACCCATCTCACAATGGGCTAATATCCAGAATCTACAAAGAACTAAAAGATTTACAAGAAAAAAAAAAAAAACCCATTCAAAAGTGGGTGAAGGATATGAACTGACACTTTTCAAAAGAAGACATATATGAGGCCAACAAACTTATGAAAAAAAAGCTCATCATCACTGGTCATTAGAGAAATGCAAATCAAAACCACATTGAGATACCATCTTATAACAGTTAGAATGGTGATCATTAAAAAATCTGGAGACAACAGATGTTGGAGAGAATGTGGAGAAATAGTAACACTTTTACACCATTGGTGGGAGTGTAACTCAGTTCAACCATTGTGGAAGACATGTACTGATTCCACAAGGGCCTAGAAATAGAAATTCCATTTGACCCAGCAATCCCATTATCGGGTATATACCCAAAGGATTATAAATTGTTCTGTTATAAAGACACATGCACATGTATGTTCATTGTGGCACTGTTTACAACAGCAAAGACCTGGAACCAACCCAAATGCCCATCAATGATAGACTGAACAAGGAAAATGTGGCACATATACACCATGGAATACTATGCAGCCATAAAAAATGATTCATTTGTGTTCTTTGTAGGGACGTGGATGAATCTGGAAACCATCCTCAGCAATCTGACACAAGAACAGAAAATCAAACACCACATGTTCTCACTCATAGGTGAGAACAATGGGTGTTGAACAATCAGAACACATGAACACAGAGAGGGGAGCATCACATACTGGGGTCCGTTGGGGGAGCTACGGGAGGGACAGCAGGAGGTGGGGAGGCTGGGGAGGAATAACATGGGGAGAAATGCCAGATACATGTGACGGGAGGATGGAGGCAGCAAACCACCTTGCCATGTATGAACCTATGCAACAACCCTGCATGATCTGCACAGGTACCCCAGAGCCTAAAGTAAAAAAAAAAAAAATTCAGAACAATTAAGTAATGATGTCTCTGGGACTCAGGGACTGTGGGTCTTGAAATCAAGCCCATTGATGAGTATGAGCATGGAGCTTCCTGTTGGATGGCCATAACAGGGAGAGGTGGCCTATGTGTGCTCATTTCACTGACATAAGAAGAATCACCCTGGATGCCCAAGACTCCTGAGACAGCCAAAAACCTTCCTCCCAGAAACAACCTCAGTCCTCTGAACGCCACTTGCAATTCATTTGGGTCAAGAACCACAATTAGCTTAGGATAACGTTGCTCTTCCCTTCGCGGTATGAGTCTTCTAACCACAGGAAGAGGTAGAGCCAAGTATGGAGATGATGACATGAGAACGTAGATCAAACCCGTGGTTCTGCCACTTCGCTTTGGTTTAAGCTAATCCGTGCCTATTGGTATGCAAAGAATGTGTGATGATTGAGAAAACTGTGGTGTATGAGAGAATCTATCACACTTATTATTCCAATTAAAATGTTTAGTTGAGTAATTGGTTTTTGATTGACGAATTTAAGCTGAAAGATAAGATTAAGTGAGAACCCACTGGGATGTTGAACAGAGCTTAAGAATCATTATGGTGTTTTATTTTACTTCTCACAAGGGAACACACACAAAAGTTCATTTCCAACTGTCTTCTCTGTGCCCAAAGGCCATTCTGGGGTGTCAGAAACCTCACCCTCCAGACCCTGTGGTCACACCGCAGGGCTGTTTCCTCTGACTCTGCAGCCTTCTGTACCCACCCTCTTTCATTAGTTAGCTCTAAGCTCAGAAGTCGCTTGCTCAGACCTCAGCCTTTTTGCCCTTGTTTATTCTAAAACTTAGCTCTTATTTCTACTTGAAATTCACACACATACTTGTTAACTCCCCACCCAGAAGGTGACTCATGGGAGCAGGGCTTTATCCTTGCAGGCCCCTGTGGTGCCCCAGGGCTCCTGTGTGCTCATCACACTATACTTATCATTACCTGAGCTAATTTTCTTTATTGGTTTCCTTCTGAGAACATAAACTCCCTGAGAATCAGGACTTTCTCTGCCTTGTTAATCTCTGGACCCTCCAAACTTAAAACATTTCCTGCACAATTATTTGTTGAAGGAGTGGATCTACTTGCTTAAAATTTTGGTCCCAAAATCAATTATTTTTCAACTTAGATTTAGCCTCCCCCTAAGCAATAATATGGAGAATGGCCTGGTTAAAATGTGCTAGCTGCTCATTTTCCTAATGCACATCAAAATAAATTCAGAGCTATTAAAGTAAAAATACTGTTATCTCAAATATCTGCCATCAAAAATCACCTTGGTGCCCTCATGGTCTGTACGTCAACTTTGGAAACACTGCAATGAACAACTGCCCTGCTAAAGGGTCCCTCCCTTTCCAGGCAGACTGAGATCAGTAGGACACCTAGCTGCTCTCTTCTGAACTTCAATCTCGCTTCTCCAGCTAGCATTCAGCACCTCCCACGGGTCTCTGCAATACAGCAAATCAACAAGACTGAAGCAGAGCTCTTCATTTTGTTGTTGTTCAGCAGCCCATATTCAGACTTAATTCCTTAGGTCAGTGGTTCTTGACTGGGGTAATTCTTCCCCCAGGTGCCACTGGTAATGTCAGGAGACTATTTATTGTCATACCTCTGAAGGTGTGACTGGCATCTAGTAGGTAGAGCCAGGGATGCTGCTGAACATTCTACAATACACAAGACAGTCCCCTACAACAAATAATCATCCAGGCCAAAATGTCCTGATCACCAAGTATGGGAAGTCCTGGTTTAGGTCAATGGAACCTTAGTCCTTCAGACTCTAAACCTCTGTTTTTGTTTCAGAGCTTCTTATCTTCCGTTCAACAGAAACTGCTCTTTGACAAAGCAGAGAAACAGCACCTTCAGAATATTTTTAAAAATCAGCATTCCTAGGAATATTTATAATTCCTAGCAGAGTCAAGTCCATTGTAAAATAAATTGACTCAAAGCCCTAAGAACCTGAGGAATTTATAATTGTGAGATTCTATGAATAAGTAAAATAATTCATTCAAAAACGACAACTATTGAAAATACTGACCTCTACTTTTAGGAAATTGCAGAGATTTTATTGTTCCTTTGAAGAACACTGTAGCATAACAAAGACAGAAGAAAAGTTGTGACTCGGGATATATGTGTGTTAAGGATGCCCTCTGAGGACATATGGCACAGCTGGGAGAGCTCCCAAGTCAGGCTTCATGCTTTTAAAGAGTCTGACCATCAGCAATGATGTTACGGGAAATATAGTCCCTGAAATAGGAAGCAAAGCGTGGCAGGGAGCAAATTCTTAAAAAGACAAAAGGCAAAAGGTGACCAGACACTTTAAGGAAATGCACCCATTCGTGGGCGTTAACAGATTACATTTGGTCTAATATAGACTTGGAGTGTTTGATTTCATACTATTTCATATTTAAGTATAAAATATAATTTAAAATCTATTCAATTTGAAGAGAGAAGAATGGCTAAGTGTCCCTGTGAATCTCGACAGCATACCCTCTGAGTGGTATCTTTTGATTTCCAACATAAAAATCCCCCCACCACCCATATATCATTATCTACACAACCTGTACCCTTCAAATGAAGAAAACCTTCCAGAGGTCAATGGCAAAGTACCTTCTCATAAGCGAAGTTGGCTAAATGAGCCAGACTATGAAGAACAAGGCAATCAATCAGTTGTGGGTATTTTTTAAAACATTCTCCTTCCCTGCACAGTTGTTTTTGTGTATGATGTTTACTTCATGATTTCTCTACTGAAATAAAAAAAAATATTCTTTTGTGTTGCTTTGGCTCTCTGAGGCAGTCTAGTTGCTTCTTTGGAGAGCTGTTCTGAAGGCTCCCATGGTGGGAATTGTGGTGAGAGCTATTTTTAACGCTCCTGGTCTTTTAATAGTCTCGCCTGTGCAGTGAGGTGAGGCTGTTGGATTCGGACTGAAAGCTGATGCTACCAAGAGAACTCACCAGTCTCAGCTCTCACCCTGGGGGGATCTGAGCAGCCAGTAACAGGGCCTAACCCGTGGCTGCTGAGATGCAGTGCCTAATATTAGCACTGAGGCAAGAAATAAATAGCGGGAATAAATAGTGCACCATCAAGACGTTCGGTCTCAGAGGCATCCTATTTTAAAGTCGGGAGGCAAAAATTATTGCACAGAAAAAAGCTAGTAAGATTTGCTGGCAGGAGAAAGACAAACACATCTGGACCAAGACAAACATAATTTAAAAACCAAAGGCAAAGGAAGATATATGAAGCCCATCTATGAAAGACAATCAGTAAAATATAATTAAAATGGGAATATACCAAAAACAAGCTTGACAGAAAGCTGACACTCAGCAGAATTAGAAAAATTAATCTCGAGGTTGGGGAAAGAGTAACCACATCTAACAAAAGACAAGAGGCACAGTGGAGAGGATGGTCGCTTGGGGAGAGGAAGGTCTGGGATGGTGATGCACCAATCAGCTAAGTGAGCTCATCAAGGGGTTAACTTTGACCTTCATTTCCCTCATGAAGGAAAGAAAGATGATGATTATAATGACTCCAGGCAGCAGGTACCATTTCTATGGAGTGTACCCTTTAATCCACAAGAGCTTACACCATGCTTGGCACGTCAGGTGGCTCAATATTTTTTGAGTGAATGAAGAATTGATGGATTTTAAAACTGCAAAGCAATATGCCAATATTGTTGGATCCCTCAGTTTTTATACAGGCAATTTAGAGCAGTGGTTCTCAAAATATGGTTCCCAGCTCAGCAGCATCATCACCACCTGGGAACTCATTACAAATGCAAATTGACCATCATTATCCCAGACTTATTGTAGCAGAAATTCTGGGGGTGGGGCCTGGCAATTTGAGGTTTAAGAAGTCCTATAGGTGATACTAATACAAGGTACATGCTAAAGTTTGAGAACCACTACCTGGAAAATTAGGAGCAAGCAGTCTTTTAACATCAAATATCAATATTATTCATTTGAGAATTAAACATATAATACAAATTACAGAGGCCCATGGGTGAAAGTCAAATATTATATGACATCAAAAAGCCTTTAGTGATTGCACTGTCGACATGGCTTTTTTCTCTTTATGAGTGGGAGTTCTTAGGCTCAATTATTGCAACTGTCACTGCGTTCTTTACACATCCACTTCCCTATTATTTAAGGGCAGGTATTGATTATTTTTGTGCCAGCCTCTAGCACAGAGCCAGGGACACTATAAACACTCATTATATAGTAAACTAATAACTGCAAAAGCACCATGCATCACTCTCTCTAATATAATTCCTTTTATTCAATTTCTCTAGCTCTCAAATAATAAAGTACAATATTGACACAGGCCAGCTATACCTTTTAATCTGGTGATTCCAAAGGGAAAGATAATTCAATACGTTTATTTCATTAAGTATGTCCCGATGGTTACTCCTGAGAAGTTGAAATCAAAAGGAAGGAAACATTAGATAAGATTTTATGCCATGAGACACACAAGTTAGCAGATTGACTTAAAGTCTCCGTGTATGTGCGTTTGTGTGTGTGTGTGTGTGTGTGTCTGTTAGTTGAGTTCTAAGTTTATAGTAAATCAAACTCTAGAGAAGGTATTCATTCCCTCTTCAGAAAGAATTTTTTGTGAGTGAAAGCTCACATTTGGGGAATCTAAAAGAAGTTCAGGAACAGTTCCTACCTCAGGGAGCTTAGGCTCCAGATGAGGAGATGAGACACATTCCCATGAAACAGTCTACTGAGTAAATGAGCAGGAGAATGGTCCCAGGGCAGTCACATGTGCATGGCAGTGCCCAGGCTGCCCTCACTGATGTGCCAGGGGAACAAGGCTGGACTAGGGCCCCCAATCCATGCACCAAAGAGTTGGGGATCACTGACATGGCATCTTCAAAGATTTCTGCACAGAGTACAGACATGGCAAAGACGTGTTGCATATTGGTCTCTTCCTTTTCCCACTCACTGTCATTTCCAGGGAGCACTTCAGGTCTCTCCTCCCTTCTCCCTGGGAGCAGGTGTTCTGGTCTAGACAAAATGAGGGAACTCCAAAAGGGATGTTGAAACTGGGATGGGGAGTAAGCAACACCTTTGGAAAAGGATCAGAAAAATGAAAGCTCCAATCCTTCTCATCTTTGTTTAGAGGCTACAAAGAAGCACCCTTGGTGGCTCATTGATTCTGTGCCAGTGTATATGAGGATAGATATTTGTGCATGCATGTCTGTGTGCATGTGTGCACTGTGTGTGTATTGCATTTGTATATGTGTGTACATGTGTTTTGTGAATTTGTGTTTGTGTTTTGTGTGCATATGTGTACACATATGTGTGCACATGTGTTGCATATGTGTATGCATGAGCGCAGATGTGTGTTGTGTGCATTTGTGTGTGTTCTTGTATGAGTGCTTTCTTTTACAAGGTCAAGACCATCATTCCATTTCCTAGATAAGAAAACTTGGGCTCAGAGGAGCTAAGTAGAGTTGGTAAGTGGCTCAGCCTGGAATTACCCCAGGACTGCAGACTCCAACCCCACCCCTACTTTTTCTTCATATGTATTCTTCCTTCCCTTTTGATGAAGCTAATTTGAAAAGACTGTGAGGGCCAACCAAGGCCAGCCCTGAGGCCAGACACAGTGGGCAGGAAGTGGCCCACTCAGGCCTGGCTTTCCTGTGGTCTTTGCTCCAACTTGGCTCCCCAGAGCAGGAGATGCAGAAAGAGCTGAAGCCAAATCTCTGGCCAAGGAAGCGGTGATTAGGCTCTATGCAGGGCTTGCCAATCACAACAATAACAACAGCTGACGTTTGTTGAGGGTTTACTATGTGCCAGGTCACTTTCTGAGCACGCTACATGTATCACCTCATTTAATCTTCACCATCATTGGATTTTGGCACATTGAATGCCATCATGCCCATGCCCAATTTACAGATAGACAGCTAAGACCCAGGAAGATTAAGTAACTTCCCCAAGCTCACAAGATAAGCGTAGTGGGAGCAGGCATTGCACTTGGGTGATGTGGCCTCCCAGCCCAGCTGGGCTTTGTGGTCAGCCAGGTCCTGGCTTCATGAGTATCACATTGGCAGCTGTGAGCAAGGCAGCAGGGCCTACAGGGAGGGTGCAGTCACCCAGGTGGCAGATGCCAACAGCTTGAATCAGGGCATTGGTGATGGAAGAGGAAGAGCCAGGGCAGATGGGGACTCATCATAAATAGAGGAAACTTGGTGGTGCTCCAAAGATCACTGAGATGAGGGCGGTGAGCATAATGACTGAACTTCCAGCCTGACCGTGAAGGGATATGATGGCACCACTGATAGAAACTAGAGATGCACCAGAAAGCCAGGCTGGAACGCAAGTGTGGGATCAGAAGAAGGCAGAGAGAGGCCGGCACCATGACGAGGGGCAGGGGGCAGGATGAGAGGGGGAGGAAAGGGAGGAAGGGGAGGAGGGGAAAGAGGAGGAGGAGGAGGAGGGAGAGGACGAAGAGTCAATGGTGGTGGCAGACACATTGGTGCCTAGTCCAGGCAAAGTACTGAGGTAAGAGGCTGGGCATGAAGGGGAGTCTAGAAGCTATCCATCTTGAGGTGATAGCTCAGGAGCCATTGCCACCCAAGGCAGTGGAGAGCAGCTGAAAAGGGGGGAGAGGAAGGAGACAGTGGGAGAGGTCTCAGGAGAGTGGGTACAGTGCAGTGCTCTGGAAGCCAGGTAAGAAGGCTTCTGAAAAACCACCAACATCAGCAGGATAAGAATTAGGAAGGAGCATTGGAAATTGGTGAGAAGGGCACCAATGATGGCCTTGGAGAAGCAAAAGCACTCTTATGATACAGAGAGAAAAGCAGCGTGAGGGAGTGGGTAGAAAATGAGTTCAGATGGACCAATATGTGGCAGTAACAAAGAAGAAAGGGTGGAAGAGAAAGAAGGGGAGATGAAAGGGGAGGACAAGATGAAAGAAGAGGAGAGGAGGAAGAGCAAGGGACAAAGGAGGAGGAGAATGTGGAGGAGGTGGATATATGGAAGCAACAGCAAGGATTTTCCAAATTATTGCTTGTTTGCAGGACTGGTTTTAAGATAGAGAAGCCTGGAGAATCCTTGTGAACAAGAAGCCAGGAAAGAAGCAGGGAGGGACAGGGAATATGGCAGAAAGAGGGAGACAAGGTTAGAAGCACGTGATCCTGGAGGAAAACTGAAGAGGGAGTATAGCAGGGTAAGCGTCTTAGTGTCTCAGCAGCATTATTCACAATAGCCAAAAGTGGAAACACTCCAAGTGTCTGTCAGCAGATAAGGGGATAAACAAAACGTGGTGCTTCCATGCAATGGAATATTACTTGGGCATAAAAAGGAATGCAGTTATACATGGTGTAACCCGGATGAACCTTGGAAACATGCTAAATTAAAGACACCAGCCACAAAACTACACAACATATACTTGGACTTATCTATAAAATGTCCAGAATAAATAAATGTAGGTGAGCAGTTGCCTGAGGCTGGGGGCTGGGGAGGATGGTAGGGTCACAGAGTGATAACTAAAGCGTATCAGGCTTTTCTCAGGGGTTATAAAATGTTCTAAAACTGATCATGGTGAGGACTGCACCACTCTATGACTACACTAAAAAGCACTGAATTGTAAACTTAATGATATGTGGATTGTATCTTAACAAAGCTGTTATTTAAAAAAACAAACTAATTTTGGAGTCATCCACGACTTCCCACTTCCACTCATACCTCAACACACCAGGAGGCGTCATCAGCTGTGCCTTCAAACATATCCCAAATCCAAAACGTCTCACTACTTCTAGCACCACAGAGGTCATGTTGCCCTTATCTCTCACCTGATAAATGCATATATGTGAAAAAATAGCCTCCTAATGGGTTTTCCAATTTGTCCTATGTTTACTCTTCCCCAGACTTCTCAGTGATCCTTTAAGAGGAGTATCCATTGGCCCAGCCCAGTCCATGCCCTCAGTCGCTTCTCGTCACTCTCAGAATGAGCTCCCTGTCCTTCCTTTGTGGCCAGATCCAGGTTCCTTCTCAGCTTGCTCGGGTCTCAGCGCTGGTCCTCTGACGCACTGTGCTCTAGCTTTTCAAACACACTGGGCATACTCCTGTGTCAGAACCTTTGCACATTATCTGGGTCTGTTCAGGGTCCTAGAGCAAAATACCTTACACTAGGAAATTTACTAGATGCAGGC
Source organism: Sapajus apella (assembly GCF_009761245.1). Lineage (NCBI taxonomy): Eukaryota > Metazoa > Chordata > Mammalia > Primates > Cebidae > Sapajus > Sapajus apella. The sequence continues at coordinate 10,420,929 of NW_022436950.1, read as the reverse complement.
AGATTCAGTGTTTGGTGACGGGCCATTCCTCATAGACAGCAGCTTCGATGTGCCCTCACATGGCAGAAAAAGAAGGCAGCTCTCTGGGCCCTTTCATGAGGGTGTTAATCCCATTCATGAGGTGAAGCTCTCATGACCCAATCACATCCCAAAGGCTCCACCTTCTAATGCCATCATCTTGGTGATTAGGTTTCAACATATTAATTTTAGGGAAATACAAACACAGATCATAGCACACGTGCATAGCATATAACTACTCCTTCTGCCTGCAATACTATTCCCCTGATAGTCACACTTATTACAAGCTCATTTTATTCCGCTTCTTCACAAACATTTCCCCTTCTAGGAGGCTTTACCTAGTCAACCAATCTACAATCCTAGTCCCATTTTTCTTCATCCCTTTCCCCTGTTTTATTTTTCATCACAGCACCTATCACTCCTTGATGTCTGACAGCCTTCCTTCCTTCTGCCTCCACTTTCTCCTTCTCCTGTAGTCCAAACTGATAGTGTCTTTGATGACAAAATCCCATCTCAATTTCTGGCTTCTGCTGAGATGGCTGATTAAATCCATGAATCACACCCTGATCTCTTATCAAATGGTTGTTCAGCCACAATCTTAAGTATTCCCCTCAGAACAACTTTCCCATTTTTGCCATGATTACACACACACACACACACACACACACACAATACATATATGCATACACACACATACACTGTATACACACACCAAATGTATATGCATATCGTGTATTCATCTACCTCACTGAAATATGACTTCCATGAGCATAGGGACTTTGCTTTGTTCTCAGCTGTATTCTGAGCACCCAGAAAAATGCCTGGCACATAGTACACATTCAGTAAATAACTGTTGAATGAATTGGCCTTACTACAACTCCTTATTTTAAAGATGAGGAAACCAGAAGGATTTAAGAAACGTTAGGAGATCACACAAGGTCACACAACCAGTAGGTAGAAGTGGGTAGCGTGAAGCCCTGATGTACTATGTCACTAGTTTTGTTTTGTCTTCCTGAGCTCCAAGGGGTGCACTGTCTGCCTCTGAGACAGGATGAATGACACTGGGGCAATACATTCATAGACCATGAGAAATGCCCATACCTTCCACTCCATTCATAACTAACGGAAAATTCACAAGCCATTCGTATATTGCAGTGAAACACACTCTTTGACTCAAAATGGGCCCCAGGTGAAGGCACCTGCATCCCAGTTTCCCCCATGAGCTTTGTGAGCTTGGTCAAGTCCCACAGCCTTATGGAGTCAATGTTGCTTCCATGCTTCACACAGAGGCGAGTTCTGAGATTTCTGCCAGTCTAAAACTCAGAACTAACTCATTTTTTACTTATTTATTTACTTTTGAGATGGAGGCCTCAGTCTGTCATCCAGGTTGGAGTACAGTAGCACAATCATAGTTCAGTGCAGCCTCAAACTCCTGGGTTCAAGCAATCCTCCTGCTACAGCTCCCAAAACACCTATGAAAGCAGGCACATACCACCATGCCCCGATAAGTTTTTTTTTTTTTTATTACTATTTTTTGTAGAGACAGGGTTTCACTATGTTGCCAAGACTGGTCTCAAACTCATAGCCTCAAGTGATCCTCCTGCCTCAGCTTCCCAAAGCACTGAGATTAGAGACATGAGCCATCACGCCCAGCCTAACCCAGTTTTTAAAACCTGCATTCATGATCTGCTAATTCACTCACTTCTTGAGGTGAAAAAGGCTAGGTTTGGGGACTCACGAAAATTCTAATCAGGATTTGTTTCCATCAGGAGGTGGCCCATTTCAAACCAACAACACAAAGACACTGACAGTCAGTGTGCAAAAGAGTAAATGTGGGGTGGGAACACACGCAACAACATTCTTGTTGCCTCAGAAATAACAAGTTTTTAAAAATAGGCTGAAATCACCAATTAGTAGGAACAGTGTAGTGCTTTGAAGTTGAAAAATGCTTTGCATAATGCTAATAATATTTTGGCAGCGGTGGTTCTGAACATGTATCACAGCTATTCTTTTCAGAAAAAGAAATAGCTCCTTTGAGGGAAAATTCTATTCTTGGAATTAGAAGGCTCTTATAAAATATCAATAAATCCTGATAAAGAAGTTAAGTTTCAACTTAATCATGCATTGTGTATTTACTATGTGTAAGGCACAGGGCTTGGCACTGATATAATGGAAAACTCAAGAGTAACCGAATTGTTGCTGCCCCCAAGCCAGCTACGCATTATACATGTGATACAGGGAGAAGCCAAGAGACAGAAGAGGAAGAAGAAATAAGAGAATTGAGCCCCTACCATAAACCTGTATGGCACATATAGAATTGTATCTCATTTTATTCACCCATTCATTCATTCAGCAAATCTTTATTGAGCACCTACTGTGTACCAGGATCCAGGCTAGGTGTTGGTATATGGACTGACAACTGACCAGGTGCTTGCGTTCCTTCAATACTCATAACCAGCTGTGATGAGGTTGTTCTAGTTTCTTTGCAGCCATGGAGAAGCAGGCCCAGAGGGGTTATATAATTTTCCCAAGGAGCCCAGTGGCAGCAGGATTTAAACCACTGAATTAGAAGCTATGGCCAAGTGGAACAGATAAGGGTCTAGATTTCAGGACAGATACTACCAGGTTTGTACCTGACTCTGGCACTTAGAATTCATGTAACTTCAGGCAATAAGTTACATGAACTTCTCCAGGAACCTTATTCTGAATTGGATAGTATGATATTAGAGCTCCATGGGAAACAAATAAAGGGCTGGGCACAGTGCCTCATGCCTGTAATCCCAGCACTTTGGGAGGACGAGGTGGATGGATCACTTGAGGTTAAGAGTTTAAGACCAGCCTGGCCAACAAGGCGGAATCCCATCTCTGCTAAAAAAAAAAAAAAAAAAAAAAAATACCACAAAAAAATTAGCCAGGCATGGTGGCGGGCACCTGTAATCCCAGCTACTTGGGAGGCTGAGGCAGGAGAATCACTCGAATCTGGGAGACAGAGGTTGCAATGAGCTGAGATCATGCTACTGCACTCCAGCCCGGGTGACAGGACCAGACTCCGTCTCAAAAAAAAAAAAAATTAACATTGAAAAATAAAGAATATAGCCCAATTTTAAAGGGGCATAATTCAGTCCACAGCATTCCACCTCTGATACTTCTAAAATATGGAAGAGAAGAGAATATTTCCAAATTCATTTTATTGCTACAAAGCCAGTGTTATCCTGACACCAAAACCAGACAAGGATACTATAAAAAAATAAAATTACAGGTCAATGTCCCTGATAAACATAGAAGAAAAAAAATTCTAAAAAAAACACCAAACACTAGCAAACTGAATTTAATACCACATTAACAGAATCGTTCACCACAATCAAGTGTGATTTATCAATCATCAATCAAGGATGCAAGGAAGGAACAACATATGTCAATCAATAAATATGACACATTACCTTAAAAGAATGAAGGACAAAAACCACATGATCAACTCAATAGATGCAGAAAAAGCATTTGACCAAACTTAGCATCCTTTCATAATAAAAACTCTTAACAAACTAGGCATAGAAGGAATGTATCTCAACACAATAAAGGCCATATATGACAAGTCCAAAGCCAACATCATACTCAGTGGTAAACAGTTGAAAGATTTTCCTCTAGGATCAGGAATGAGTGGCCCACTCTTACCACTTTTATTCAACATAGAACTGAATATACTAGCCGGAGCAATTAGGCAAGAAAAAGAAATAAAAGGCATCCAAATCAGAAAGGTAGAAGTTAGACTGTTTGCTGATGACATGACCTTATATATAGACACTTTTTAAAACCCCACAAAAGGACTGCTACAATTAATAAATAAATACAGTAAATTTGCAGTATACAAAGTCAACATAAAAAAGGAAGTAGCATTTCTGTACACTAACAATGAACTACATAAAAATAAATGAAGTAAACAGTTTCCTTTATAGTAACTACAAAATAAAATACTTAGAAATACATTAAATCAAGTAGGGGAAATGTCTATATATTAAAAACTATAAAATGCTGATAAAAAAATTGAAGAAGACAAAAATAAATAGAAAGATATCCTGCGTTCATGGAATGGAAGAGTTAATATTGTTCAAATGTTCACTTTATCTGAAGCAATCTACAGAGTCAATTAAATTCCTACAAAAACAGAAGCAGGCTTCAGAAGATGGGTAAAAACAAACTACTCTGACTTAAAGGAATATGTTCTATCCCAATGTGAAGAAACTAAAAACCTTGAAAAAAGGTTAGAAGAAATGCTAACTAGAATAACCAGCTTAGAGAAGAACATAAACGACTTGATGGAGCTGAAAAATACAGCACAGGAACTTCAAGAAGCATATACAATTTTCAGTAGCTGAATGGATCAAGTAGAAGAAAGGATATCAGAGAATGAAGATCAACTCAATGCAATAAAACAAGAAGGCAAGAAAAGAAAACAAAGAGTGAAAAGAAATGAACAAAGCCTTCAAGAAATATGGGATTATGTGAAAATACCTAATCTGTGCTTGACTGGTGTACCAGAAGATGATGGGGAAAATGAACCCAAGCTGGAAAACACTCTTCAGGATATTATCCAGGAGAACTTCCCCAACCTAGCAAGGCAGGCCAACATTCAAACACAGGAAATACAGAGAACACCACAATGCTACTCCTCTAGAAGAGCAACCCCAAGGCACATAATTGTCAGATTCACCAAGGTTGAAAGGAAGGAAAAAATACTAAGGTCAGCCAGAAAGGTGAGGCCACCCACAAAGGGAAGGTCATCAGACTCACAGAAGATCTCTCGGCAGAAACCTTACAAGCCAGAAGAGAATGGGGACCAATATTCAACATCCTTAAAGAAAAGAACTTTCAACCTAGGATTTCATATCCAGCCAAACTAAGCTGCATAACTGATAGAGAAATAAAATCCTTTATGGACAAGCAATTGCTGAGAGATTTTGTCACTACCAGACCTGCCTTACAAGAGCTCCTGAAGGAAGCACTAAACACAAAAAGGAAAAACCAGTACTAGCCACTGCAAAAAAAAGAAGCCAATGATAAAGACCAATGATGCAACGAAGAAATTACACCAACCAAAGGGCAAAACAACCAACCAGTAATAAAATGGCAGGATCAAATTCACACTTAACAATATTAACATTAAATGTAAACGGACCAAATGCCCCAGTAAAAAGACAAAAACTGGCAAATTGGATAAAAAGCCAAGAACCATCAGTGTGCTGTATTCAGGAGACCCACCTCACATGCAAAGACACACATAGACTCAAAATAAAGGGATGGAAGAAGACTTACCAAGCAAATGGAGAGCAAAATAAAAAAGCAGGGGTGGCAAACCTAGTCTCTGATAAAACAGATTTTAAACCAACAAAAATCAAAAGAGACAAAGAAGGGTATTACATAACGGTAAAAGAATCAATACAACAAGAAGAGCTAACTCTCCTAAATATAAATGCACTCAATACATGAGCATCCAGATACATAAAGCAAGTTCTTAATGGCCTACAAAGAGGCCTAGACTCCTACACAAAATAGTGGGAGACTTTAACATTCCACTGTCAATATTAGACAGATCAATCAGACAGAAAATTCACAGGGAAATCCAGGACTTGAACTCAGACCTGGACCAAGCAAATCTAATAGACATTTACAGAACTCTCCACCCCAAATCCACAGAATATACATTCTTCTCAGCACCACATCACACTTACTCTAAAATTGACCACATAATTGGAAGTAAATCACTCCTCAGCAAATGAAAAAGAACAGAAATCATAACAAACAGTCTCTCAGACCACAGTGCAATCAAATTAGAACTCAGAATTAAGAAACTAACTCAGAACTGCACAACATCATGGTAACTGAACAACTGGCTCCTGAATGTCGACTGGATAAACAATGAAATGAAGGCAGAAATAAAGATGTTCTTCAAAACCAACAAGAATGAAGACACAACATACTAGAATCTCTGGGACACATTTAAAGCAGTATCTAGAGGGAAATTCATAGCAATAAATGCCCCCATGAGGAGCAAGGAAAGATCTAAAATTGACACCCTATCATCATAACTGAAAGAGTTAGAGGAGCAAGATCAAAGAAATTCAAAAGCTGGCAGAAGTCAAGAAATAACTAAGATCACAGCAGAAATGAAGGAGATAAAGACACACACACACGCACACACACACACACACACACACAAAAAAAAAAAAAAAAAAAAAAAACCTTCAAAAAATCAACAAATCCAGAAGCTGGTTTTTTGAAAAGATCAACAAAATAAATAGATCCCTAGCCAGACTAATAAAAAAGAAAAGAGAGAAGAATCAAATAGATGTAACAAAAAAATGATAAAGGGGATATCACCACCGATTCCACAGAAATACAAACTACCATCAGAGATTACTAAAACAACACTATGCACCCAAACCAGTAAATCTGGAAGAAATGGATAAATTCCTGCACACTTGCACTCTCCCAAGACTAAACGAGGAAGAAATTGAAACCCTGAACAGACCAATAACAAGGCCTGAAATTGAGGCAACAATTAATAGCCTGCCACCTAAAAAAAAGCCCAGGTCCAGATGGGTTTACAGCCAAATTCTACTAGATTTACAAAGAAGAGCTGGTACCATTCCTTCTGAAACTGTTCCAAACAATACACAAAGAGGGAATCCTCCCCAACTCATTTTATGAGACCAATATAATCCTAATACTAAAACTGGGCAGAGACACAACAAAAAAAGAAAACTTCAGGCCGATATCCATGATGAACATTGATGTAAAAATCTTCCATAACATACTGGCAAACAGAATGCAACAGCAAATCAAAAAGCTTATTCATCATGATCAAGTAGGCTTCATAGCGGGGATGCAAGGCTGATTCAACATACACAAGTCTATAAACGTAATCCATCACATAAACAGAACCAAAGACAAAAACTACATGATTATCTCAATAGATGCAGAGAAGGCCTTTGACAAAATTCAACAGCCCTTTATGCTAAAAACCCTCAATAAACTAGGTATCGATGGTACCTATCACAAAATAATAAAAGCTATTTATGACAAGCCCGCAGCCAATATCATACTGAATGGGCAAAAACTGGAAGCACTCCCTTGGAAGTTCTAGCCAGAGAAATCAGGAAAGAAAAAGAAATAAGATATTCAATTAGGAAAAGAGGAAGCCAAATTGTCTCTATTTGCAGATGACATGATTGTATATTGAGAAAACCCTATTGTCTCAGTCCAAAATCTCCTGAAACTGATAAGCAACTTCAGCAGTCTCAGGATACAAAATCAATGTGCAGAAATCACAAGCATTCCTATACACCAATAACAGACAAACAGAGAGCTAAATCAAAAGTGACCTCCCATTCACAATTGCTACAAAGAGAATAAAATACAACTAACAAAGGATGTAAAGGACTTCTTCAAGGAGAACTACAAACCACTGCTCAAGGAAATAAGAGAGGACACAAACAGATGGAAAAACATTCCATGCTCATGGTTCGAAAGAATCAATATCGTGAAAATGGTCATACTGCCCAAAGTAATCTATAGACTCAACATTATCCCCATCAAGGTACCAATGACCTTCTTCACAGAACTGGAAAAAACTATTTCAAACTTCATATGGAACCAAAAGAGAGCCCATGTAGCCAACACAATTCTAAGCAAAAAGAACAAAGCTGGAGGTATCATGCTGTCTGACTTCAAACTATACTACAAGGCTACAGTAATCAAAACAGCATGGTACTGGTACCAAAACAGAGACATAGGCCAATGGAACAGAACAGAGGCCTCAGAAGCAACACCACACATTTACAATCATTTGATCTTTGACAAATCTGACAAAAATAAGCAAAGGGGAAAAGATTCCCTGTTTAAAAAATGATGTTGGGAAAACTGGCTAGCCATGTGCAGAAAGCAGAAACTGGGCCCCTTCCTGACACCTTACACCAAAATTAACTGCAGATGGATTAAAAACTTAAACATAAGACCTAAGACCATAAAAACCCTAGAAGAAAACCTAGGCAAAACCATTCAGGACATAGGCATAGGCAAGGACTTCATGGCTAAAACACCAAAAGCAATGGCAACAAAAGCCAAAATAGACAAATTGGATCTAATTAAACTCCAGAGCTTCTGTACAGGGAAGGAAACAATCATTAGAGCCAACCGGCAACCAACAGAATGGAAAAAAATTTTTGCAATCTACGCATCGGACAAAGGGCTAATATCCAGAATCTACAAAGAACTAAAACAGATTTACAAGAAAAAAAAATCCACTCAAAATTGGGAAAAGGATATGAACAGACACTTTACAAAAGAAGACATCTATGAGGCCAAAAACCATTATGAAAAAATGCTCATCATCACTGGTCATTAGAGGAATGCAAATCAAAACCACATTGAGATACCATCTCACACCAGTTAGAATGGCGATCATTAAAAAATCTGGAGACAACACATGCTGGAGAGGATGTGGAGAAATAGGAACACTTTTACACTGTTGGTGGGAGTGCAAATTAGTGCAACCATTGTGGAAGACAGTGTGGCGATTCCTCAAGGACCTAGAAATAGAAATACCATTTGACCCAGCAATCCCATTACTGGGTATATACCCAAAGAATTATAAATTGTTCTATTGTAAAGACACATGCACACGTATGTTCATTGCAGCACTCTTTACAATAGCAAAGACCTGTAACCAACCCATATGTCCATCAACGATAGACTTGATAAAGAAAATGTGGCACATATACACCATAGAATACTATGTAGCCATAAAAAACGATGAGTTCATGTCCTTCACAGGGACATGGATGAATCTGGAAACCATCATTCTCGGCAAACTGACACAAGAACAGAAAACCAAACACCACATGTTATCACTCATAGGCAGGTGTTGAATAATTAGAACACATGGACACAAGAAGGGGAGCATCACATACTCAGTCAGCTGGGGGCATTGAGGGAGGGACAGCAGAGATAATGAGCAGAGAAATACCAGATATAGGTGATGGGGGGATGAAGACAGCAAACCACCTTGCCATGAATGTACCTATGCGACAATCCTGCATGATCTGCTCATGTACCCCAGAACCTAAAATACAATTAAAACCAAACAAAAAATAAATAAAAATTCCAAAGACATTTTCCACAGAAATAGAAAAAAACAATTCTAAAATTTGTATGGAACCACAAAAGACTCCAAATAGCTAAAATCAATCTGGAGTAAAATGAGCAAAGCTGGAGACACCACGCTACCTGATTCCAAAATATACTACAAAATTATAGCAATCAAAAGAGCATGGTACTGGCATGAAAACAGATGCATACACTAATGGAACACAACAGAGAGCCTAGAAATAAATCTATGTTACAGTCACTTGATTCTCAACAACGATGCCAAGAACATAAAATGGGGAAAGGACAATCTCTAAAATAAATGGTGGTGGAAAAACTGGACATCTACATGCAAAAGAATGAAATTAGACTCTGATCTCATATCATATGCAAAACATCAATTTAAAAATTTAAATATCAGATCTGAAACTTAAACAGAAAAAAAAAAATGGGAGAAGAGTCCCATGACATTGGTCTGTGCAATGATTTTTTTGGATATAATCCCAAAAGGACAGGTAACAAAAGCGAAAATAGACAAACAGGACTACATCAAACTAAAAAGCTTCTGCACAGCAAAAGAAGCAACCAACAGAGTGAAAAGACAACCTATCAAATAAGAGAAAATACTTGCAAATGATATGCCTGATAAGGAATTGCTATTCTAAATATTCAAACAACTCAATAGCAAGAAAACAAATGAGCCTGGATAGACTTTCTAGAGAAAAACATACAAATGGCCAATAGGTATAGTACAAAAGGCTCAACATCACTGATCATCAGGAAACTGCAGATTAAAACCATAATGAGATATCAAGTCACACCTGTCAGAATGGCTATTATCAAAAAGACAAAAGATAATATGTGTTGGTAAGGATGTGGAGAAAAACGGACTCTTGAACACTGTTGGTAATGCAAATTAGTGTAACTATTGTGAAAACCAATATTTAGTTTCCTCGAAAAAACTAAAATAGAGCTACTGTACAATTCAGCAAGCTCACTACTGGGTACATATCCACAGGAATTGAAATCAGTATTTTGAGGTGATATTTGCACTGTCATGTTCGTTGCAGCATTATTTCTAATAGTCAAGATATAGATTCAGTCTAAGTGTTCATCAACAGGTAAGTGAAAAAAGAAATGTGTATGTATATACAATAGAATACCAGGCTTTTAAAAAATTTCCATAGGTTTTGGGGGAACAGATGGTGTAATGATTATATGAATAAGTTCTTTAGTGGTGTTTTGTAAGATTTTGATGCTCCCATCACCCAAGCAGTATACATTGTACCCAACCTGTAATCTTTTTATTCCTCACCCCCTTCTCACCCTTTCCCCCAAGTCCCCAGAGTCCATGGTATTATTCTTATGCCTTTATTTACATCTTCAGAGCTTAGCTCCCACTTATGAGTTAAAACATATGATGTTTGGTTTTCAAAAAAAGAAAATTGTGTCATCTGCAACATGACTGAACTTGGAGGACATTGTGCCAAGGGAAATAAGCCAGACACAGAAGGACAAATGCTATGTGATACCACCTACATGATGAATCTAGAACAGGCAAACTCATAGAAGTAGAGAGAATGGTGACTACCAGGAAAGTGGGAGGAGGGGAGGACAGGATTGGAGAGATTTAAAAGAGTACCTAGTTGGGTCAAAGGATACAAAATCTCAGACAAGAGGAATGTATCCATGGATCTATTGCACAACAGCATGACTACAGTTTGTAATCATGTATTACGTCCTTGAAAATTGCTAAGAAAGTGGATTTTAAGTGTTCTCACCACAAAGAAATGATATGTATGTGAGGTTAAAAAACAAAGAAAAAGAAAGGAAACTAATCAACTCAAAACCCAACCTGTCATATATATGCATTTCTAGATTACCCATAACTTTTTGTACTGGCACTTGACATAGAAATTAAAGGGAAAATGTCAAAAATATTAACAAATTTGGAGTTGCAGATTCTTTGCTGAAAATATTTTCCCTTACCAAGAAACATTCTCCTCTCAAGAGAAATAAGCATTGTGTCAAGATAACAATGCTCCTGTAAAGAGACTTTGTTGAGAGTTTTTGTTGTCTGGTGACAACAACATAGTTTGAATTAATTCATTCATCAAACAAAATAATCCTGCATGATCAAACTTGTAATAATCAGAGCACAGTGGGATACATTTTCAAAAGGAAGACACACTCCCCTCTGTTCGAAGGTTTTTGTGTGTTTATCTGGTGCTTCGGAGGTTAATTGATACTAATTAATTATAAATAGTTCCTCCACAAAGAAAATGCACTTTTCCTATGGAAAAATAATTGGTTCAAGGATGTTCAGCAGCTCTCAGTTAACCAAGAAGGAGCTGCCTGGCTTACAAACAGCAGTTCCAAAGTGAATGGACAACATCCTGTTTGGAAAGCTACCACTTTGATCAAAGAAGGGGATGGCCTCTGGTGATGTTTGTGTGAGTTTGTATGTGCGTGCATGTGTGTGTGTGTGCGTGCACGTGTGTACACACACCAAGTCGCATATATTGATGTCCTATGTATCTCTTTATCTACATCCTTTGTAATATCTTTTACTTATATATTTATTTATTTATTTATTTATGAGATGGAGTCTCACTCTGTCACCAAAGCTGGAATGCAATGGCGTGATCTTGGCTTGCTGCAACCTCCACCTCCTGGGTTCAAGCGATTCTCCTGCCTTAGCCTCCCAAGTAAGTAGGATGACAAGCATCTGTCACCCTGCCTGGCTAATTTTTGTATTTTTTAGTAGAGAGAGGGTTTCACCATGTTGGCCAGGCTGGTCTCAATCTCCCGACCTCAGGTGATCTGCTGGCCTCGGCCTCCCAAAGTGCTAAGATTACAGGCATAAGCCGCCACACCTGGCCCTGTAATACCTTTCGGAAAAAAGTGATAACAAAAAAGACTCGCAGAAAATTCATTAGAAAACTCCCCTTTTGAGCATCAGCCCCCTCTTTTAGACAGAATTGTCTAATATTTATTTTACTGTAAAGAGACCTTTTGACATGGAAATGCTGATGGGATTATATAGTCTTAAATCATGCATTTGTGACAGGAAAGTACTCAGCACACCACATAGTTGCAAACACAGAAAAATAGTATAGTAAGATGATCAATAATCCTGCAGAAGTACCTGGGTTCAAATCCCAGCCCCAACAGTTACTGCTGCTTGCACCTGGCATGGCCTGGACAAGATGTGTTCTCCATGTTGTTTCCTCTTCCTAGTCAGAGACTTTAGGGAATAAGGAACTGAATTCTGGCAAATGGCATGTTGTGGAATGGATAGTAGATGCTACTAGGCACTGCCCTAAGACCATTACATAGGACCCTCCAGCTGTCCCTTTGTCTTCAGCACAATTCTGATAAATTTACCAGCAATCACCAAACTGTTTCAGAGTTGTATTAGTTCATTCTCATGCTGCTATGAAGAAATACCCTAAACTAGGTAATTTATAAAGGAAAGAGATTTGATTGACTCACAGTTCCACAGGGCTGGGAGGCCTCAAGAAACTTACATTCATGGTAGAAGAGTAAGAAGACATGTCCTTCTTTAGTTGGTGGCAGGAAAGAGAAGAATGAGAACCAAGCAAAGCCATTATAAAACCATCAGATCTTTTAAGAACTTACTATCACAAGAACAACATGGAGGAAACTGCTCCCATGAGTTAATTATCTCCACCTGGTCCCACCCTTAACACATGGGGATTATTAGCATGTAAATATCACCAATTCAAGGTGAGATTTGGGTGGTGACACAGGGCCAAACAATAACAGGAGTCTAAGTACAATTATCAAAGTTCATACGCTTGTAGCGCAACAATGCTATGGTCTTGATGTCAATTGAAAGTCAAAGTATTACAATCATGCATTGCTTAATGATGGGGATATGTCCTAAGAAATGTGTCATTAGGTGATTTTGCCATTATGCTAATGTCATGGAATGTACTTACACAAACCTAGATGATATAGCCTACTATACACCTAGGGTATACAGGATAGCCTATTGCTCCTAGACTACAAGCCTGTCCAGCATGTTATGGTACTGAATACTGTAGCCAATTGTAACACAATGATAAGTATTTGTGTGTCTAAACATACCTAAACCTAGAAAAGTTACCATTAAAATACAATGTTGTAATCTTATGGCATACCACTGTTTATGCACGTCTAAACATATCTAAACAGAAAAGTTGTCATCAAAATACATCATTGTAACCTTATGGCACACCACTATTCATGCAGACCATCACTGACCATCAGTATGCAGCCCATCACGGAGTTGGTACATGACTATACTTCTATGATTGTTATTGTTGTTAGAAGGCCCAAGATTATTCCTATATGCCTACATGTGTTATAATATGCTATTAGCCTTGAAGATATTAAATCAGCTTAGATGGTAACCACAAAATTCTTTTTCCTATTAACAAGGAAAAACAGTTAATTATGTTTCTAGAAATTCCAAATCAATGGTTAAACCATGACAGTGCAGAAATGCTGAGAAGAGAATAGGCACAATTTAAAATACACAGGTATTTAGTTATTCTGAATTCTGCTCATAGCTCTGAAGGAATAGGGGCACATTATAAAGTATCATATACTACATATTCATAGAAATGATGTATTTCTGAATATTAAAAATAAAATTATAAAGTAGGAAATTGAATCCCTATTTCATACTACATATATGTAAATCAAATTCACATTGATTAAAGACTTTGGTATAAAACAAAATTTTTAAATGTTTACTGGAAAATACAGATTAACATCCTTTAGATCTTCATGCAGGGAAACATTTTCTTAAATCAGACATAAATGTGTTAACCAGAAAAGTAAACTTTGAGAAACATAATGTCTATTCCTCAAAAGATCCCTTGAGAGGATCCAAGATGGCCGTTTAGGAACAGCTCAGGATTGCAGCTCCCAGTGAAAGCGCAGAGGGTGAGTGGACACCCCATTTTTATTGCCCACAGACTAGGAAATTCCCAGGCAGAGGAGCTCCACGTTCGCCAGCACGGCTGTTTCGGCCAGCGCTGCTGTGCCGGCCGGCGCCGCTGCTTTGCCCCGCGCGGCTGCTTTGTTGGTGCCCTGGAGCAGCGGTTCTCCGTACAAAATACACCGGTCCGGGGGCCCTTTTGGCTGGCGATTGGAGCCACGGGAAGTTGCCCATTCGTCTGTTTAAAAAGGGGACTGAGCAGAGAACCAGGACAATAGATTCCAGGGCAAAAAAAAAAAAAAAAAAGCGCCACAAACCTCAGTGCCGCTGTTTAAGCCAGCGCAGTGAGTGGCCGCAGGGGAAAACAAACAGACCCGGGCGCCTCTTGAACAGGCAACTGGAACACCAACTTAAAAAAGGAGCTGAGGCAGGGAGCCAGGCGATCAGGCTCAGCTGGCCCCACCCCCACAAAAGAACAGCAACCAGAAACTCTGGATTGAGAGTTTCACAGCATGCGCAGCTGAACCCAGGATGGTCCAGCTCTGTGGGGAAGCGGCATCCACCATTACCGAGGCAGCCCGCCAGGATGGAGGTAGTCGGCCAATGCTGAGGCAGCCCGCCGTTGCCAAGGCAACCTGCCATTGCTGAGGCAGCCCGCCGTTGTCAAGGCAACCCGCCATTGCTGAGGCAGACTGCCATTGCCAAGGCAACCCGCCACAGCAGAGAGACTCTGCCTCAACAGAGGCGGGCCACCATCGCCAAGGCAGTTCTAACTACACCCATATAAACAGGACTGCAGGGAAGTTCACTCGGCAGCGGGGCGGAGCCCAGAGCAGCTCAGCAAAGCCTCTATAGGCTGACAGTGACTAGGCTGCCTCCTTGCTGGGCAGGGCAGGTCTGAAGGAAAAAAAAAAAAAAAAGGCGGCAGCAGCATAACGGAAACTCATAAATAAAGCCCTAAATCCCTGGGACAGAGCACCTGGGAACAAAAAGTAGTTTATGAGTTTTGCTGCAGCAGACCTAAACGTACCTGCCCAGCAGCTCTGAATGAACAACAACAGAGCTCACAGCTCACCATTTGAGCTCCTATAAAGAAGAGACTGTCTCCTCAAGCAGCTCCCTGACCCCTATATATCCAAAGAGACACCTCATAAAAGAGAAATCAGATTGACACTAGGCGGGTATCCTTCTGGGACAAAGATAGCAGAAGAAGAAAACTGGTAACAACCCTTACTGTTCAGCAGCTGCTGCAGGTGAACCCCAGGCAAGCAGGGCCTGGAGTGAACCTCAGCAGACCTACAGCAAGGGGCCAGACTGTCAGAAGGAAAATCAAGAAACAGAAATAGCCTCATCATCAACAAACAGAACGTCAATCTGAAAGATTTGAGACCCAACCTGAAAGCCAGCAACTACAAAGCCGACAGGTGGATAAATCCTTAAAGATGGGAAGAAACCAGCACAAAAAGGATGAAAACACCTGAAACCAGAACACCTCTCCTCCTACAAGGGATCACAACTCCTCACCAGCAAGGGAACAAGGTTGGAGGGAGAACGAGTGTGATGAAATGACAGAATCAGACTTCAGAAGGTGGGTAGTAAGAAACTTCTGTGAACTTAAAGAACATGTTCTAACCAAATGCAAAGAAACTAAGAACCTTGAAAAAAGATTTGATGAAATGCTAACGAGAATGGACAAAATAGAAAGGAATATAAGTGAATTGATGGAGCTGAAAAACGCAACACGAGAACTTCGTGAAGCATGCACAAGTATCAACAGCCGAATTGACCAAGCAGAAGAAAGGATATCAGAGGTCGAAGATCAACTCAATGAAATAAAACGGGAAGGCCAGACTGGAGAAAAAAGGGTAAAAAGGAATGAACAAAGTTTCCAAGAAATGTGGGACTATGTGAAAAGGCCTAATCTACGTTTGATAGGCGTACCTGAATGCGACGAAGAGAATGAATCCAAGCTGGAAAATACTCTTCAGGATATTATCCAGGAAAACTTCCCCAACCTAGCAAGGCAGACAAACATTCAAGTCCAGGAAATATAGAGAACACCACAAAGATATTCGTTAAGAAGAGCAACCCCAAGGCACATAATCGTCAGATTCACCAGGGTTGAAATGAAGGAGAAAATACTAAGGGCAGCCAGAGAGAAAGGTCGGGTTACCCATAAAGGGAAGCCCATCAGACTCACAGCAGATCTCTCAGCAGAAACCCTACAAGCTAGAAGAGAGTGGGGGCCAATATTCAACATCCTTAAAGAAAAGAACTTTTAACACAGAATCTCCTATCCAGCCAAACTAAGCTTCACAAGTGAAGGAAAAATAAAATCCTTTGGGAACATGCAAGTACACAGAGATTTCGTCACCACCAGGCCAGCTCTACAAGAGCTCCTGAAAGAGGCTCTACACATATAAAGGAACAACAAGTACCAGTTCAACTAAAGGGCAAAACACCCAGCTAGCACCAAAATGGCAGTATCAAATTCACACATAACAATATTTACCCTAAATGTAAATGGACTAAATGCCCCAATCAAAAGACACAGACTGGCAAATTGGATAAAAAGACAAAACCCATCGGTGTGCTGTATCCAGGAAACCCATCTCACATGCAAGGATACACAAAGGCTCAAAATAAAGGGATGGAGGAAGATTTACCAAGAAAATGGAGAGCAAAAAAAAGCAGGAGTTGCAATTCTCATCTCTGATAAATTAGACTTTAAAGCAACAAAGATCATAAGAGACAAAGAGGGACATTACATAATGGTAAAAGGATCAATGCAACAAGAAGAGCTAACAATCCTAAATATATACGCACCCAATACAGGAGCACCCAGATACATAAGGCAAGTTCTTAATGACTTACAAAGAGACTTAGACTCCCACACAATAATAGTGGGAGACTTTAACACCCCATTGTCAACATTAGACAGATCAACCAGACAGAAAATTAACAAGGATATCCAGGACTTGAACTCAGACCTGGACCAAGCAAACCTAATAGACATTTACAGAACTCTCCACCCCAAATCCACAGAATATACATTCTTCTCAGCACCACATCGCACCTACTCTAAAACTGACCACATAATTGGGAGTAAATCACTCCTCAGCAAATGCAAAAAACGGAAATCGTAACAAACAGTCTCTCAGACCACAGTGCAATCAAGTTAGAACTCAGAATTCAAAAACTAACCCAGAACCGCACAGCTTCATGGAAACTGAACAACTTGCTCTTGAATGTTGACTGGATAAACAATGAAATGAAGACAGAAATAAAGATGTTCTTCGAAACCAACGAGAATGAAG
Source organism: Sapajus apella (assembly GCF_009761245.1). Classification (NCBI taxonomy): domain Eukaryota; kingdom Metazoa; phylum Chordata; class Mammalia; order Primates; family Cebidae; genus Sapajus; species Sapajus apella. The sequence continues at coordinate 10,403,502 of NW_022436950.1, read as the reverse complement.
ACGCAACATACCAGAATCTCTGGGACACATTTAAAGCAGTCTCTAGAGGAAAATATATAGCAATAAGTGCCCACATGAGAAGCAAGGAGAGATCAAAAATTGACACCCTATCGTCAAAACTGAAAGAGCTAGAGGAGCAAGATCAAAAAAACTCAAAGTCTAGCAGAAGACAAGAAATAGCTAAGATCAGAGCAGAACTGAAGGAGATACAGACACAAAAAACCCTTCAAAAAATCAATAAATCCAGGAGCTGGTTTTTTGAAAAGATCAACAAAATAGACAGACCACTAGCCAGATTAATAAAAAAGAAAAGAGAGAATAACCAAATTGATGCAATAAAAAACGATAAAGGGGATATCACCACAGATTCCACAGAAATTCAAACCATCATCAGAGATTATTACAAACAACTCTATGCACACAAACTAATAAACCTGGAAGAAATGGATAAATTTCTGGACACTTGCATCCTGCCAAGCCTAAACCAGGAAGAAGCCGAAACCCTGAACAGACCCATAACAAGGTCTGAAGTTGAGGCAGCAATTAAGAGCTTACCACCCAAAAAAAGCCCAGGTCCAGATGGGTTCACAGCTGAATTCTACCAGACATACAAAGAGGAGCTGGTACCATTCCTTCTGAAACTATTCCAAACAATACAAAAAGAGGGAATTCTTCCCAAATCATTTTATGAGACCAACATCATCCTGATTCCAAAACCCGGCAGAGACTCAACAAGAAAAGAAAACTTCAGGCCAATATCCATGATGAACATAGATGCAAAAATCTTCAATAAAATACTGACAAGCCGATTGCAACAGCACATCAAAAAGCTTATCCACCATGATCAAGTAGGCTTCATCCCGGGGATGCAAGGCTGGTTCAACATACGCAAGTCTATAAACATAATTCACCACATAAACAGAACCAAAGACAAAAACCACAGGATTATCTCAATTGATGCAGAGAAGGCCTTTGACAAAATTCAACAGCCCTTTATGCTAAAAACACTCAATAAGCTAGGTATCGATGGAACGTATCTCAAAATAATAAAAGCTATTTATGACAAACCAACAGCCAATATCATACTGAATGGGCAAAAACTGGAGGCATTCCCCTTGAAATGTGGCACCAGACAAGGATGCCCTCTCTCACCACTATTATTCAACATAGTATTAGAAGTTCTAGCCAGAGCAATCAGGCAAGAAAATGAAATAAAGGGCATTCAAATAGGAAAGGAGGAAGTCAAACTGTCTCTATTTGCAGACGACATGATTGTATATCTAGAAGACCCCATCGTCTCAGCCCCAAACCTCCTGAAACTGATAAGCAAGTTGAGCAAAGTCTCAGGATACAAAATCAACGTGCAAAAATCACATGCATTCCTATACACCAATAACAGACTTAAAGAGAGCCAAATCAAGAACAAACTTCCATTCACAATTGCCACAAAGAGAATAAAATACCTAGGAATACAACTAACAAGGAATGTAAAGGACCTCTTCAAGGAGAACTACAAGCCACTATTCAACAAAATAAGAGAGGACACAAACAGATGGAGAAACATTCCATGTTCATGGTTAGGAAGAATCAATATCGTGGAAATGGCCATACTGCCCAAAGTAATTTACAGATTCAATGCTATCCCCATCAAGCTACCAATGACCTTCTTCGCAGAACTGGAAAAAACCACCTTAAACTTCATATGGAACCAAAAGAGAGCCCGCATAGCCAAGGCAATTCTAAGCAAAAAGAACAAAGCGGGGGGCATCACACTACCAGACTTCAAACTATACTACAAGGCTACAGTAATCAAAACAGCATGGTACTGGTACCAAAACAGAGATATAGACAAATGGAACAGAACAGAGGTCTCGGAGGCAACACAACATATTTACAACCATCTGATCTTTGACAAACCAGACAAAAACAAGCAATGGGGAAAGGATTCCCTGTTCAATAAATGGTGTTGGGAAAGCTGGCTAGCCATGTGCAGAAAGCAGAAACTGGACCCCTTCCTGACACCTTACACTAAAATTAACTCCAGATGGATTAAAGACTTAAACATAAGACCTAACACCATAAAAATCCTAGAAGAAAATCTAGGCAAAACCATTCAGGACGTAGGTGTAGGCAAGGACTTCATGATCAAAACACCAAAAGCATTGACAACAAAAGCCAAAATAGACAAATGGGACCTAATTAAACTCCAGAGCTTCTGCACAGCAAAAGAAAGAATCATTAGAGTGAACCAGCAACCAATAGAATGGGAAAAAATTTTTGCAGTTTACCCATCTGACAAAGGGCTAATATCCAGAATTTACAAAGAACTAAAACAGATTTACAAGAAAAAAACTAACAAGCCCATTCAAAAGTGGGCAAAGGATATGAACAGACACTTTACAAAAGAAGATATACATGAGGCCAACAAACATATGAAAAAATGCTCATCATCACTGGTCATCAGAGAAATGCAAATCAAAACAACATTGAGATACCATCTCACGCCAGTTAGAATGGCGATCATTAAAAAATCTGGAGACAACAGATGCTGGAGAGGATGTGGAGAAATAGGAACACTTTTACACTGTTGGTGGGAGTGTAAATTAGTTCAACCATTGTGGAAGACAGTGTGGTGATTCCTCAAGGACCTAGAAATAGAAATTTCATTTGACCCAGCAATCCCATTACTGGGTATATATCCAAAGGATTACAAATCGTTCTACTATAAGGACACGTGCACACGAATGTTCATTGCAGCACTGTTTACAATAGCAAAGACCTGGAACCAACCCAAATGCCCATCGACGATAGACTGGATAGGGAAAATGTGGCACATATACACCATGGAATATTATGCAGCCATAAAAAACGATGAGTTTGGGTCCTTTGCAGGGACATGGATGAATCTGGAAACCATCATTCTCAGCAAACTGACAGAAGAGCAGAAGATCAAACACTGCATGTTCTCACTCATAGGCGGGTGTTGAACAATGAGAACGCATGGACACAGGGAGGGGAGCACTACACACTGGGGTCAGTTGGGGGAAAATAGGGGAGGGACGGTGGGGGGTGGGGAGCTGGGGAGAGATAGCAAGGGGAGAAATGCCAGATGTAGGTAATGGGGAGGAAGGTAGCAAATCACACTGCCACGTGTGTACCTATGCAACAATTTTGCATGTTCTTCACATGTACCCCAAAACCTAAAATGCAATAAAATAAATAAATGGAGGGAAAAAAAATCCCTTGAAGTCAAAAGACAAATTATATATTTATGATTTGTATAACTAACAAGTTATTAGTATCAAAAATAAAGAATTCTAACAAATCAACAAGAAGAGTGCATGCACATACACAGATAACGGCTAATAAACATAAGAAGAGGAGTTCAGCTTTATTAGTGATCCGCAGACTGCAGAGACCATAATGAGATACTTTTTTATACCTATCTCGTTGGCAAGTATTAAAAATTCTTACACTATCACCTGCTGAAGAAGATGTGATTCTACAAACTCACTCGTATGCTGCACATGTGAGTAGATATTAGTGCAAGACTTGGAAAAAGCAGTTTGATATGACCTCCTATAATTGGTCAATTATATATTTTATGTTCCACAATTTTACTTCTAGGTATATACCTTAAAAACCTCTAGCACCTATACAACAGAAGACATAAAAGAACAAGAATGCATAGCTGTCCCTCTTCATAGAAGAATAGATTAATGGAATTTTACATAGCTGTCAAGAACACCAACACTATGATAGATGTCTTAGTAATAACAGTATTAAGTGACAAAGTAAGTACCAGAGAATTGCATGCATGATACCCTTAACACGAATCATGCATGATGCCATTTTTATGAATTTTTAAATAATTAAAAATAAACATTTATATAAAAACATGTAAATATTAAACTGATTAAAAAGGAAAACAAAGAACTGATCAACTCAAGATTCAGGGTATTTGTTACCTCTGGAGGGAAAGGAGAGGTGAAGGGATGGATAAAGGAGGGGCCTACAAGGTTAGCTGTCAGAAACAACTTCTGTTTTTGGTGATGGTTTCACTGGTGCTTAGTAAATATGTAAAAACAGTCTACATATTAACAAGATCAGAGAGTGTCACAAACCAAGTATTATCATCAATTCAATTCTGTGCGCATCAAATCCTTTAAAAAAAAATGAATCCCCTTTGAGAACAAACCCAGATAAAATATCAAATTGAAATCATGTCAGTCCTCCACCTGCAGCTCTGATTGAGACTGCTTGCAGAAGGATCTTTATTTGTTCAACATTACTTCCAAAGAGAAATTGCAAACATCTAAAAGATTTGTCAATAGAGGAATAGCTTAAAACGTCTGTCTACATTTATACTCTTTCATTAATTCATCTCATCAACACATTGACTGGGTGTCCACAATTTGTCAGACACTATGGAATACAATCATGAACAAAATTGATCCAGCCCCTGCTCTCATGGGGCTTAACCATCCTTTAAAAAAGAGAAGACAAGTGGGTGCACTGGCTCATGCCTGTAATCCCAGCACTTTGGGAGGCCAAGGCAGGCGGATCATCTGAGGCAGGAGTGTGAGATCAGCCTGGCCAACATGGTGAAACCCTGTCTTTACTAAAATTACAAAAATTAGCCAGGCATGATGGCAGGTACCTGTAATCCCAGCTACTTGGGAGGCTGAGGCAGGAGAATAGCTTGAACCCAGGGAGCAGAGGTTGCCGTAAGCTGAGATCACACCACTGCACTTCAGCCTGGGTGACAAGAGTCAGACTCCGTCTCAAAATAAAATAAAATATAAAATTTAAAAAAGGAATACAGGCAGTAATCAAAGAGTCATACACACAAATGTATACTGAAAACAGACAGTACCGTGAAGGAAAGTACAAAGGGCTATAGAAGAGAAAAAATGGAGAGAGATTTAGCTTGAAGCCTTTAGCTAAGACTTCCTGAGAAAATGGGACATTTAACAGAGGTCTGAAACAAGAGAGATCTGGGAGTAATTAACCAAGCCAAAAGGAGACAGGGAGGAAGTGCTGTTCAAGCAAAAGGACGAAAGGGTGGATCCTGTGGCAGAGGCGAGGTCAAGGTATTATAGAAGTAAAAGGTCAAGGTGGCTGGAACCAGGGCAACGGAGACATGGGAGTGAGATACGGCTGGAAAGGCAGGCGAAAGACATACCATGTGCAGAACGAGGCCAAGGGTTTCGATCACTATCCAAAGAGCAACGTGAAGAAGAAGTTTAAGCAGAAAAGCAACTACATCAGAATCTCACTGGGAAGGGATCCCCTGCAGCCATGTGGAGAATGGAGGATCTGGGGCATGGATGAGACAAAGGCCGATGCTAACTTAGACATGAGAACTCGCTCTAGGGTGCAGCATGGTCAAGAATTGCTGGAGAAACAACAGGGGGTCATCTCAGCAGCACAGGCAAGGGGCAAATGCCACTGGTCTGCAGGTATTGGCAGTGGGGCTGCAGAAGGTGGAAGACTTGAGAATCCTCTAGGTAGTAAAACAGAGAGCATTGGAGGTGGAAAAAATATGAAGAGATGGGGAGAGGGAGGCACCTAGGGTGATTCGTAGATGTCTGGTTTGAAGAAATGGGTGGAATGCTGGAAGGCAAGCTGCGTAGGCCTGGGAGCATGATGAGTTCAGTTTGGAGATGACTGAGCTTAAGGTGTCCTGGGACACCTAAATGGAGATGCCATGTAGGCTGTCAAGTAAGTAGGTCTGGAGGGGACTCTGACCTGGAGATAAAAATTTGAGAGACACCATGTAACTGTTAAAATGAAGTCACTCCATACAAACTGATATGGTAGGATGTCTGTCATCTACTGCCAAATACAGACTGAAAAAAAGAATGTTATGGAACAGTATGTATAATACAATCACTTTTTAAAAACCTGTCGAAAAATAATCATCTGGCCTGCAAGAGAAATATACACAAGCTGACCTACACACACACACAGACATGCACACACATACAAAGAAAGAATATACCAAAAGATTAACCTATCCCTATGACCCAATGAAGTTTCGGTGGGAATAGATATGTGAAGGACTTCCACTTTCATAAATTTCTACGTTATTGGCTCTCTTGTTTCTTACAATGAGTAGTTACAAACCCCAATGCCCACTTCGCTCCATCCCTTTTTTCACCCCCAACTCCCATCTTATCCTGAATCCCCACCCAGTGGCAGAAGCTGGCAAGAGAATGGGATGGAAGGAGGAAAGATGAAGTCAGCTTTGCACATTATTTTATAATAAAACAGGAACAACTTGGTGTTTGCTCTTAAGATGCATCAACGTAGCTGTGTCAAAACATTCCCTGGTAAAATGCCATTCCTGCCCCTGAAGGGTTTGTAATCAAGTTGGCTGAGCAGTAAGTCAATTAAGATGATTGTCAGAGCATGAAGTCAATGGGCACACTGTCCACTGCACTCTCCCTAGAGGCCCTCAGTGCGCTCTGAGGATTTCAAAGTCTCATGTAACATCCAAGAACACAGCACACTAATCAAGAAACGTTAAAGACTTCCCATTGGGGAGAACAAGGTAGCAGGAACTTGAGCTACCAAAGGTACATGCATGAAAGGAAATTAATATAAACGGGAAGATTAGGTGGCTTTTGTGGTTTATCCTAGGTTTTTCTTAAGTTATTTAACATAATCACCCTGCACAGTGCCAGCCCACACTCAGTACATATTTGTGGAACTGTTTTTAAAATATCCAAGCCTCTACTGGACCGAGAATATCATCTTCCCAGAACAAAAATGGTCTAATACGGAAACAGAAGCATTCTAATGTCAAAAGCCAAGGGACATATTGTGTAGTCCCATGTGAACTTTCTTCTTCCATTCCCTGAATGCATAAAGCATGGACTGATAGAATCAAATGAGATCTTGAAGCTGCCTTGTTCAACAGCTGGGCATAGCATTGTTTAACCATCCTTAATTAAGGAGCGTATGCTGAAAATGTGGAGCCAGCTCAAATGCCCATCAATCAATGAGTAGACAAAGAAACTGCGGCATATACACATATACAATAAAAAATTCTCAGCCATAAAAAGGAACGAATTAGACTGGGCACAGTGTCTCATGCTGGTAAACCCTACACTCTGGGAGGCCAAGGGAGGTGGATCACCTGAGGTCAGAAGTTCAAGAACAGCCTAGCCAACATAATGAAACCCCATCTCTACTAAAAACACAAAAATTAGCTTGGTGTGGTGGTGTACTCCTGTAATCCCAGTTACTTGGGAGGCTGAGGCAGGAGAATCGCTTGAACCCAGGAGGCAGAGGTTGCACTGAGCCAAGATCACACCATTGCCCTTCAGTCTGAGAAACAGAGTGAGACTTTGTCTCAAAAAAATTAATAATAATAATTTATGGCATTCACAGCAACCTGGATGGGATTAGAGACTATTACTCCAAGTGAAGTAACTCAGGAATGGAAAACCAAACATCGTATGTTCTCACTCACAAATGGGAGCTAAGCTGTGAGGATGCAAAGGCATATTCAATGAACTTTGGGGACTCAGAGGGAAGGAGGCAAGGAATAAAAAGACCACAAATTGGGTTCAGTGTATACTGCTTGGGCGATGAGAGCACCAAAGCCTCACAAATCACTGCTAAAGAACTTACTCATGTAACCAAATACCACCTGTTCCCCAAAAGCCTATGGAAATTTTAAAAAGTGCATGCTGACATACACCTAATAACTGTGAACCATGTGTATACGTCATACCTGGAAGGCAAACACAAGTGAAATTCCTCCCATCTTGTTTTTCGTTTGCATCAATACAGCTCGCGTTGTTCCGGCAAGGCTTCCTCTGGCAAGCATCATATTCTTCACAGAAAGTGCCCACGTACTGCTCCTCACAGGTACAGGAAAAAGTTGCCTAAAACACAAAAAAAAGCACAGTGTCTGTTACCTGGCACCTCTCAATGGTGTGCTTTGTCTGTGAGACTCAAAGTTCAAAAGAACCACCCCCTTTTTATAATAAGCCATTTAATCAAATCACTTATGTCATAAACGGGTTGAAATCATCATTTTGAGAAAAAGGGTATGTTTCTTTACAGTCTAATCTCAAACACATTTTTTCTATTTCTTTGTTCATATTTATCCCCGTCATTTTCAATATTCCTAAAATAGAAATGAAATGAACTTGTTTTAAGCTAAAATTGAAGTTTTGCTGACCAGACATGGAAATGACAATTTTGCTAGAACAGATAGATTGTGTTACAGCCATTAAACTAGATGTCACTCCAACCAGCTAAAATCCTTCAACATAGATAGCATTTTCAACAAAAACGTCATCAAATGTCCAACCCAGACCATCCTTCCAGAGCACTGAGAAAATGCACTGAATCACTCCATCAACTGGCCTCAATGCACAGCCATGCAGATTACCTGAGTGCAAGGGAAAATAGAAGGAGCATAATTAAAGTAACCATTTCGTTTGGCTTACGATATTAACCTTATCTTAGTAAAAGACCATAACTCGGACACAGAGAATGGAATTTGACTTGAAGCTTCATTTCTGAGATAGCTGTAACATGCAAACGAAACTGGGTTTCTGTTCCCTTCTCAATGCCAGCCTGGGGGTAGTGGCGTGTCTGAAATAAACCGCAAATCTGACCCTAAAGCCTAGGCAAGGCAATATAGATCATTACAGAAGATTGTTATGAGGAAGGGAGGAAGGGAGGCAAAGGAGAATTACATTAGCAGATTTTACTACTTAAGAAAATCTAAACAAAACAGACAAAAGCCCCCTGCCCAGCTCATCCCCAAGCCTGGCACATGGGGCAGGTGTTCAATCTCTACCATTCCCCAGCCATTGTCCCCTTACCCTCCCTGCCTCGCCCTGGCCTCAGCCTCCTGCTGCTAATCTAAGAAAGAGACTCTCACCTCTTCTCCATGTACTATCAACTCAGGGTCTCCAGTCAGTATCCCCATAAGCACAAGCCACTGCCTGCCTTCCCCTCAAAGAGAAAAGGGTTATCCATTCTTCTCTTTAATATGTTGTTGTCTCTCAATCAAGTTTCATAGTTCTTGCACATTTCTTGATAAATTTGCTCCTGAATATGTTTTTGTAGCTATTAATAACAAGATGTTGTCTTCATCCTATTCTTAATAATACCCATGATACTTGCTAGTTATTATTACTCAGGAACAAAATGCTAGGGTTTTGTTTCCAGTTATCAAACTGAGCTTTCAGTACCAGAGTTTTTAGTTGATTCTCAGGTTTTCTACATAACACAAAGCCAAATAATAATAATAAATCCATAGCCATTGCAAATAGTCATAATGTCATCTTTTCTTCTCCAGTTCTCAAGATTATATTGGCAGCTCTTCCAGAATAATTTTGGCCTCAAAGGGGTGTTTGTAGAATTTACCACTAAGTAGAATATTGGAATGACTGTGAAATTTTATCAAATGCCATTTTAGCTCCTATAGAAATTATGTATTGTTTTCATCTGTGATCTATTATTACATGAATTTAATATCTAGATTTCCCAGTACTGACTCAACCTTATGCTTCTGGAAGGAATATCCACTTAAGTCATTATGCAAAATGGTTTTAATATGGCTGGCTTCTATTAGTAATTATATTTCTAGTGCCTTCCATTTTACTCTCCCTCCACCCTCTTTCCCCACAGACTTTTTTTTTTCTAAGAAAAAGCTGTCCCTTGCACATGAGATCATGTTTTTCACACTAGAAGGATGCCCCTTATAACAAGTGACTGAACAAGTGTGCAGACCCCTGTCCTCAGAAACCAACCAAGAGGCCAGACAATAGAATATGACATTTCGCTCAACCAAACTGCCAAATTTTATATAGGCATCTTTCTTTTGTTAACAGAATATGTTTTTGTTGTTGTTGTTGTTAAGGGATAATCAAGTCTCCTTAGTTTAATAATATATTCTTCAATTATATCTTAGAAGCTTGAACAATTAGAATTTTTAAAAATAGCCTTTCTTCTTAAGCTGGAGCTATATTTTCTGCCTTCTGTTTCTATCATCTCTCACCTCTTTGTGGTAAATGGAAATTCCCTCTTCATTCTAGCAGTAAAATGAGGATCTATCTGTTTTTTCATCATGTTTTGAGTTTTTCCGTTTGGTATTGTAGCTGGAAGCTAAGAGAAGCTGTCAGAAAGGTATTTTTTTTTTTAAACGGGAAATTCCTTTTTTTAGAACTGTCTTCTAAGGACAATCTTGTCCTTGCTCAAATGCATCACTGAGTACACATTTGATATTTGCATGAGTCCTGTTTTGAGCCCTCTGTGTTGTCAGAAGATTTGTGACCATCTTTGAAATGTAAATGCTGTGCCCGCCCAGTGCATACAATTCCAAAGCAGGCCTCCAGATTATGATAAATTACTATATGTCATTGGTCTTGGCAGCTGTCCTCTAAAATTTACTTGGTTTGTATCCAGACATTCCATATTGCAGATAAATTTGCTTGGTTATTTGAGGGATACATTTAGCATGTAATTCATCTAGTATGTTTCATGGAAAATATGCTGCTTATGGAAATAAATTATTAAAAGCCTCAAATCAAATATCTTCAACTTAGTTTATTTTATTTTATTTTTTTTGAGACAGAGTCTCACTCTGTGACCCAGACTGCAATACAGTGATGCCATCTCAGCTCACTGTAACCTCTACCTCCCAGCTGCAAGTGATTCTCACGCCTCAGCCTCCTGAGTAGCTGGGATTACAGGCACCTGCCACCACACCTGGCTAATTTTTATATTTTTAGTAGAGATGGGGTTTCACCACATTGGCCAGGCTGGTCTTGAACTCCTGACCTCAGGGTGATCCTCCCACTTCAGCCTCCCAAAGTGCTGGGATTACAGGCCTAAGCCGCTTGCATCCAGCCTGTTCAAGTTAGCTTTGATTGAATTTAGAGATAAAACAGACGCCATTCATTTGGTTTTGCTTTATTACAAGCAGGAACCTGGAAAGAAACCTGAAGAAACTGTTGAAACAATTGCTTTTGATAAAGTAAAACACAAAAGTGATTCTTAACTTTTGACTGATAGATGAGGAAAGAGGTTAACAAATGTTCAACATATTCATGACCATACTATTTTAGTTAAATATTTATATATTCTCTATCATAGCACCCATAAGGATAGATTTCTCCCTGTCTATTTTCTAGGAACAAAGAGCTTTCCTATAATACTAAAAATTTTGTTTTGATAGTTTTAAGACTGTTGACTTGTAAGAGATCATGAATGTTTATTATAGGAAACTATGTTAGCACATCTTTTGTGAAAAACCGTGTTTGAGATGTTCGACTCACTGCCTGTGATATCACTAATCAGTTATCTAGGTCCAAGTAACTCTACCAGCATAAGGGACAAAGTAAACTTACTTAAAATGAGCACTTTAGCTAAATTACAGAAAGATACTTCCTTGTAAAAGTATCGTTTAAGTACATGGAAATGTACTTTTCAAGTAAAATGAACAACGACCCTCAGAAATTATTTTAAAAACCCAATATAGAATCTCAATTTTCCTCAACAGCTTGAAGTCAAATATACCATTTGTACATTAATGAAACTTTCTCAGTCAGTCAGTTGTGGGCAGACATAGTGCTAGCTATCGGGAAGCTGAGGGAAGACAATTGCTTGAGAATAGGAATTTGAGGTTGCAGTGAGCTATGATCATGCCACTGCACTCCAGCCTGAGTAACAGAGTGGAACACTGTCTCTAAAAAAAGAAACAAATTAATAAAAGAAACTTCTAGAATAAAAAAATCAATCACACATGCTTTCAATTATTTGTCCCTTCAACAAATGTGTCTTAAGCACATACTATGTGCCAGGCACTGTTCTAGGAGCTGAGGGTCATAGAAGTGAACCAGACCCTGTCCTGAGGATTATATTCTAGTAGGGTTGACTGACAATGAAGAAAACGAATGAGAAAATGGTATAGTAAATTAGTTTATAAATGCCATGGGGAAAAAACAGAGAAAGGGAATAGAAGTAGAAGGGCTGTTACAAAGGCTATGATTTAAAACAGAATGTAGAGAGAAAATGACAACAGGGCCAAGACTTGCTGGAGATATGGAGTGGCCATGGAGGCCCCTGAGGAAAGTATTCCAGGTAAGGGGAACAGCCAATGCAAAGACTTCAAGGTAGACCATGCCTCACGTGTTCAAGAAAGATCCAGAAGCCAATGTGGCTAGAGTACAGCAAATAATGGAGAGTAGAGTGACAGGGGTCACTGGGTGTGCAGCCAGATCAGATGGAGGTTTTCCCAGAACACATTTGGCAATGTCTGGACATACTTTTTGGTTGTCACAGCTGGGGGCTTGCTGCTGGCATCTGGCGGATAGAGCTCAGGGGTGCTGCTAAACACCTTACGATGAACAGGGCAGGCCCCACAGCAAGGAACTATCCAGTCCCAAACGTCAGTGGTGCTGAGCTTGAGAAACCCTGATGGAGGCTTTGTAAGCTAATGTAAAAACTCTGGCTTGGTATAAAATTTCAGAAAGGATAGTTCTTGTGCCAGAAAAGACCCAAAATTGCACTGTACATAGTAATGTTGCTTTACGGTAAATTACCTGTTTCGTTACGATAGTTTATTTTATCCAGATAACACCCAGACCCTGAACATAAGTAATCCCACAGCCATCTCAAAGCAGAAGTCGGATGATTGTTTATTCGGGGAAATTATGTTTGGGTCTTCCATTTTCACATGATGATGTCAGTCCTACCATCTTAGGTGATCTTCCAAGTATGAGAGGTATCATTACTCAGCATTATAAAATAACTGGCTCTTACCTGATAATTTAACCTGAACTGGGTGTCATTCAACATTTATTCATTAATTCCATTCATTCAACAAACATTTTTTTGAACCCTGCCATGTGTCCAGCAATACTGTGCATACTAGAGATATGGTGAAGGTCAAATGGACACAGTCCTCACTCTAGTGGAAGCAAAGGACATGTTCTACATCAGATAACACCCTAGAGGGACAACAAATATATAGTTTCCTGTCACATTGCATAAGTGCTATAAAGAGGTGTAAATTGATATGAGGAAACAGAAAGTGGCAGTGGGGTGTAAATAGGCTTTTACATCCATCAAAGTCTAGTTGGAAAGACTGATGTCTTGGAAGAATCGTACATACGTTGAATTCACCCCTTCCTCCAAGTAGTCAAGGCTTCTACACTTAAATCAAGCTCAACCATCAGAAAACTGAAGCTTGGACCATATTCTCTTGTTCCTTTGGCAGAGCTGTTTTCATCGAGTTGTTATTTCACCTCACACTCTCAATTAAATATTGAAGAGCCCTATAAGAAACATCCCTGTTAAACCTAATATCACATTTGCTATGAGGACATTGAGAACATTATATATCATATGTCCCTTCGTGCACCACTGATGAAATCTTAACCCAAGAAAATTCAGTCATTCAAGTGCCACAGTTTTGCTAGTCTTTAGAACGGATGTTTCATCCTTAAGAACAATGCAAATCACGTAATCATTCTTTCCCCCCGCCTTTTTGATTTGGGCATAAGCTCAGGGTCTAGTTGAAGTTTAGTTTTAACACTGGGCTCCATGACTACATGACTATTACTCCTTTCTAACTTAGATATTGCCTTCTAATTTATGTATTTCCTGATTCTAACTTTTGGGGCATTTTCCTATTTCAATACTTGATGTAACACAGAGCCAAATCTCATGAATAAGTCTAAACTCTCTAACACAGCACTCAAGGCCCTTGACAATCTGGCCCCAACCCACCTTTTCTGTCTTATTCTCTGTAATTTTTACCTCTCTCAGTAAAGCCTACTTGTTGGTGAACAAATCATTCCAGTGAGATAAGTCCGCTCAGCAGCTATATTTCTTGCTTCATGGATCAGGACTTATAATTCTATTTCACTTTCTCCCTTAAAGAACACATACAGAAAATATACTTGTCTTTTTTTTTGATATCCCAGTGACAGTAGGAACATGAAACACTCAGCTGACTAGACATTGAATTTCATTGTTTATAAAGCTTGCTTAAATGAAATTATTGCATTAAACTTCACCAGGTCTGTCAGGTGGGTATTATACCAGATCCATCCTATGAATTGAGAACAGAATCAAAAAAGAGGTCAGGTAAATTATGTCAGGTGTCCCAGCTGGCAAGCAGAAGGTCAAGGCTTGAACTCACATTGTCTAATTCCAAATCCTTTGTCATTCACAGCTGCATACTGTGCTCTCATTACTATGCTGACCTTGGGTTCAGAAGATGTGTGTGGGGATGCCCTTTACCCTTAAGGGTGTCTGCTAGGTCAAAACTCTAGCTAATGAGTCGATAACTAAAATAACCCCAGCGATGGTGGCATTTTAGTTCTCACTCCCCATTTCTGTGGTTTTTCTACCTCCTCCCTTGCTGTCAGGCTGCCTTCGTTACCTCTGCGTTACTGACTGTCCCTCTGGTTCACTGACTCTAAGTTCTTATAGTCTGAGAATACTACTGAATGTATTCAAATAAGGTGTCAGGATAGAGTAAAAACTATCCTATCTGGTGGTTGAAAGTACCTCTTATACATAAAGCGCCTAATCACTCATGAACAGACTTAGAAACTTCAGGCAATTCTTCACCAGAATTGGAAGTCCTTGATGTCTGGGACTCTAGCTACTCAGACATAACAGATGCTTAGGTGTTCATTGAAATAATCTGATGTCATAATAGGCTGCTTTAGGGGTAGTCTTGCAGGAGAGTTCCACACAGGCACAGGGTCTTCTCCATCTTCTTCCTTGTCTATCTCTGATATCCTGGATTTTGCTGTAAGACCATCAGAGTCATTCTTTGAACACATGTTTATACTAACTAGGATAACTGAAACCAGGATTAGGAGGACAGTCCCAAGCCAAGAGGTGACTAACAGGCCCCTAAATCTCTGATCATGAGATGGAGATGATTCAAACCACTCCTTGCTAAAGGACCCTCCAGGCCAATTTAGATTTCCATCGTGAGCCAGCCTAATTCCAAACAACATCTGGGTTATTCCTAGTTAAATGTCCAAACATCTGCTAGGTCAAAATTCTGGCTAATGAGTTGATAATGGTTGAAAGTAGGTGACACAGGCACGGTGGTCTATCAGTTACTCTATTTTTATAAATGTTTGAAATTTTCCATAATAAAAAAATGTTATTTTTATTTTAAGAACCTGGCTAAGCACCAAGAAGAAAGATAAAACTTGGAAGCACTGGAATTCCATTTGAGCATCCCACAGCTGGCTCCTCCCCGTGGGATCTGCCATCGCATCTGCTGCAGGACTGCTGAGAAGAACATTGTGAGCATGTGACTGGGTCCCTGCATATGAAGTCCCACTCCAGAGATTTATTTCATATCCAAGTGCCAGGAAAAGCTCTGCTTGCCCTAAGGGACTGACATGTTTCCTCCTTGTGGACAACATAAATCACATAACAGAGCATATTTCCCTCCAGACAACCCGGTCAGTTTGAAGAAAAGGCTCAGCCATTCCTATGCCAAGGGAAGGTCTGGTTGCTTCTTGGCTTCCCCAGTGTACTGGGGTCATGTCGAGGGCATGCCCAGCCCCAGCCTTAGCGGGAGGAGAGGAATTCCTGCTTACAGACCCTACAAGCAAAAAGCCAGAAGACCTCTCTAAACCAGTTCCCACATACTGTCAGCATCAAGTAGACTCTGTTTCCTAACATTGGAAAGCTCTGGAATCATTTCACTCCTAGTTAATGGAGGAGTTTCAGGAGGCTGTCTGTGAGGATTCCAGGAGTAAGAGCTTTCTGCAGCCACTTTTACCAAGACTTTATGTTGCCCTAAGCAGCCACCAGTGGGAGGAAGGCAGTGTGTCCTGGCTAGCTCACGTAACAGCACAGCATTGGTCAGGGTCTCGCCTGAACTGACCATCACCCCAAATGCACTGACCCTGAATCTGTGCAGAGGCCATGGAGACCTTGTCCTGATAACCCTCAGCTAAGGATCTATTAACCCAGCTCCAAGGCTGCAGGAACTAGATAAGACAGTCATTTAGGTCTGAAACTACATAGGTGACAGACACTAAAACCTAGACACAGAACAGTAACCACTGCGTAAATTTTCATTTGATTAAGCATAGGGGAGCTATGAGTAAAGGGTCAGAAAACCAGTCTAGCATGCTTTTAGCCAGGTAGAGTTTAGCCTCCTACTAAACCCAGATTTAGTATTTCAAGAAGCAAAAAGGACTATGTGGATGTAAAATTTGAGACTACCTGAGAATTCCACTTACAATGTAAAAATGACCATAAATGCCTTTTCCTGAACCCAGACCACACAAGAACACCTGGAACCTAGCCATAGAGACAAATTGTTGCCTCTTTGGGGGACCACAGTGCTCAAAAAAACCTATGAATTACATGTTTTAAATTCTTGTCTTTTGGCTGGGTCTTGTTGTTCTATTATTCATTACACATTAATGTAAACAGCACATTCATATCACTTATAGCTCATAATTTAATTTCCCCATTATTCTTAGATATACTATCATTCTTTTATTTGGGTTCATTAGTAGCTTATTACAAAAAGAAAAGACAAACGTAGAAACATGCAGATCATCTCAGCATTAAATTCAGGACTTGACATTCATGAATTCATAGAATTCATTCCTTCAGCTTAAATGTTAAATTTTAAATAATAGTAAAAATAATGAGAGTCCTGCTCTTTCCTTCCAAGGACATTGAAGTTTACCTAACTACTCAGGGGAGAAGAAAGCAAATGTCTTTTAGGAAATGCTGTAGAAGGCTTTCTTCCTAAAACCAGATATATGGGTTGGCAGAATGGAGATGTTCAAAAGCAGCTTCCAGCTATATCCTGGCAAATGTGTTCTCAGCACTCTTGGAGTGGTTATAATTAGGCATACGATTTCCATGTAATCAGACTTGATCTTCGATTCATACACATCTGTGTATTTATTTGCCACAATGTTCTAATCCATTAACAAAAGTAAAGTTTGACTTTAAAAAAAAAATGTCACTGAAAATTCACCTTTTATTGAATTTCCCTGAAAAAAGAGCCTGTTCCCACAAGAAGACAACATATCATTCTACTTATTTTAAAATTCCATTTAGCCCTCTAGTTATTTCCTGTGTTATATCAAAAGAAAATGGTAAAAAAGAATACTTTAAGAAATGAACATTTTTATGTGTCAATTACTAATGAGAAGAGTTAAAGAATAGAGAACCTGCCCAGCTTCTTCCTCAGGCTCCCTTCGATGGGAACAGAAATGATAAACCAGTGAAGCAGTGGTAACTATTCCTAAAGATGAGAAGCCGATGGGAACAGGGCGGAGGACAAAGCTATCATCTACTGACGAAAGCCCCGCCACGTGCCAGGTATCACAGGAGGCTTCTTTCATTTAATCCTCCCAGCAGTCTTCCAAGGTAGGTATGATTTTTCCGTTTCGCCAATGAAGAAACAAATCAGAGAATTTAAGTAGCTTGCTGAAGGTCACACAACTCATCAGACACAGAGAAGCTCAGATTAGGTCTCATCATGAAGACCGTCTTACAATTTAAGACATTCAGAGCCACAAGATAGGAGGGACAGGACTCAGACCACATCCTGAGAAAGGTGATGAGGGGAGCATATTGCACTGGGTGGGAATGGGAAGGGGGTGACCCCCAAAGGCCTCGTCCACTCTTAGGTCTGGTGGCCCAGGGTTCCAGCCCCATGTAGGGCACGAATCCTCTCTATGGCTGTCCTGGCCCCAGAGATCTCATGTCCCTCCAGAATGCTCACAACACATTGTGGGATTCTTTCCTACTCTTTCTGCATTCGTTTGCTAGGGCTGCCATCACAAAGTATCACAGAGTAGGTGGCTTAAACAACACAACTTTAGGCTGGGCGGTGGCTCATGCTTGTAATCCCAGCACTTTTGGAGGCTGAGGCAGGAGTATCACAAGGTCAGCAGTTCAAGACCAGCCTGGCCAACATAGTGAAACCCTGTCTCTACTACAAATGCAAAAATTAGCTAGGCATGGTGATGGGTGCCTGTAATCTCAGTTACTCAAGAGGCTGAGACAAGAAAATTGCTTGAACCCAGGAGTAGGGGGTTGGGTTGCAGTGAGCTGAGATCGTGCCACTGCACTCCAGCCCAGGCGACACAGCAAGACTCTATCTCAAAACAAAAAACAAAAACACAACTTTCTTTCTCATCACTCTCAAGAACACACAGCCTGAGATGACAGTGTCGGCAGAGCTGGTTTCTCCTGAGTCCTCTGTCCTTGGTTTGCCCATGGCCATCTCCTCCCCATGTCTTCATACGGTCTTTCCTCTATGTTTGTCTACATCCTAATGTCCTCTTCTTAAAAAAGACAGTCATATCAGATGAGGGCCCACCTGTATTTCGCTTCATCTCTTTAAAGTGACCTCATTTCACTTTACCTCTTTAAAGAGCCTACCTAAATATGGTCACGCTTTTAGTGCTGGAGAATATGACTTCAACATACAAATTTGGGGGACGGGAGGCCACAATTCAAACCATCCTAATTCTTCTCCCCTTTTCTGCTTATTCCTCCAGCTATTTTCAGAGCAGCCTTCCTCAAATGCTGCTTTTAGTCCTTCACAGATACTTGATGCTCACTGCATTCACCGGCTTCTCCTAGAGGGTGCACCATATTCCTCGAACAATTGCTGATTGCTGTGTGAAGAGGTTAGCATGACATGTGCAGACACATAAAATGTAGTTCATGTGCTCCAAGAACTGCCAATCTAGTTAGAGAAAAAGTCTGTGTCATTTTCATCATCATGATCATCTTCATTGTGAATATTTATTACGCCCTCTAATGCTGGGCCCTGTACTAAAGACTTTGCAAAATGCAGTTATCCTCAAAGCTGCCTTTGAGATTGCTATTATTGTTATTCCAATTTTATAGCTGAGGTAACATGTACAGAGAGGGTGAGTAAACTGATCCAGTCCCGCCAGCTCGTAAATTGAAAAGCTGATATTTGAATCCAGCTAGTCTGATGGCAGGACCTGCTCTTTACATTAGAAGAACATGAAACACAGATGGCAAAGCAGCGTAGCAAAGGAAAACACTACCTTGCTTGCTGAGACCCTGTTTCTGGGTCTTCTCCCTTTTTGACTATGGGCAAGTAATTTATATTATTTATTGCATAGCTTCCTGTTGGGCCTCAATTCTGTAGTAGGAGAAAGTAAAAGATGTGCTATAACCCAAAGATGCTATTATTTATGTTCTGTTTTAAAATTTAACTGTTGAAAGCTCTAAAATGACACAACTGATATTCAAAAACACCTATCCAGTAACAAAGGAGTCCGAGTAGACACGAATACAATTACCATATCATGACACAGGATGGTTGACCGGCCCTCCTTCCCAGTTCCTGGATGAGTGAGGCAATGAAATCAAATCAAATCACAGGCTAGATTCAGGGACCAGGCTGTATACAGAGATTAGAAATTGGGCTGGGGTAAGATCCTCAAACCCCCCCCCGGTCTCTTTTTTCCCATTAAGATTACCCAGCCCTTCCCAAACCTTGGAGATGGGGAAGAATCAAATGCTCAAACAGCTGTGGAGACCAGGCAGGAGCTACACCTGCACCCGGCCCAGGTAAAAGGGCAGAACCCCGGATCCCTTACAGAGAGCCCCCAGCATCCTGTTTCAAACACTGATTGCTCTGGGTAGATCCTAGGTCAATCCTAAGTGGCAGTTTTTGTCCTTCTGGTGCTGAGCATTGAGTTCTCAAGATGTCTGTCACCATCTAAAACTCAAGATCCTAAGACAGGGAGATAGATGTGAAGAACTCCCCTATGTGACACCCCCTTTAATGACGAGGCCGCTGTCTCAGCATCACTCCGATGTGCAGTTCTTCTCTCTTCTCCCTTCCTCTATCCCTGTTTCTCTGCCTCTCCTTATTCCCCTGAGGCTCCTTAACATATGTGGTTCATAACATCACAGGCCACAGCTAAAAGATATACATGTGTCTCCATGCCCATCTTCAGCCGGGATGTGGGCCTTCTACCGTGTGTCTTAACTTTAACCCAGCTTCACTTTCCTAGTCAACTTATAATTCTTTGCTCAGTCTTCACATGGACTTTGCTCTTAATAGGTTATTTTATAGTTTATATATGTTTGTGTATAACCTCAAGTCTGATACAAAGAGAGAGACTGTAAATAAATTTTAAAAGTAGAACATTGCATAAAGCTGACATAAGGAATCATTTTAGTCTTCCTAATGGAAAGTGAATGCCAGAATTATAGCCCATTGTTCTCCTAGAGAAGTAATAATATACACTTAAATCTAGAATATTCACATAGTCTAAATTCCAAGAGTTTTATGTAATCCTCGATATCATGGAAGTTTACTAAAAAAATTTCTTCAGTATCTGAAGAAAAACACTTTGCATTTTATGTCCATTGTCTCTGATCTAATCAATGCATTTCTTACTTACCTTATTTTATTTTATTTTTTTCACATGAAGTTTTGCTCTTATTGCCCAGGCTGGAGTGCAATGGCACAATCTCGGCTCACTGCAGCCTCTGCCTCCCAGGTTCAAGCAATTTTCCTGCCTCAGCCTCCCAAGTAGCTGGGACTACAGGCACGCACCACCATGCCCGGCTAATTTTTTGGATTTTTAGTAGAGAAAAGGGTTTCACCGTGTTGGCCAGGCTGGTCTCGAACTCCTGACCTCAGTTAATCCACCCACCTCAGCCTCTCAAAATGCTGGCACTACTTCTTACTTTATTGAATCTATACCCACACAAATTGATACAACATCAGCAAAGGTGGGAAGGTCCTATCATTCATCTTAATTAAATGTTATCTCATTAAATCCTTGTTGCTTTCATTATTTTAATATTGAACAATAAATGTGTTTCTCCAGATTAATTAGATAAGAATCATTTTAATAATCTCTGGAAGAAACTTAGCAACATATCTAACTCAAGAATGGCAAAAGAATTAGATAAATTCACAAAGTGAACCTTGCTTGCTTTTGAATTGTTTTTATTAATCTAAAATATTCACACAAAGTGATTTCTTTTGTGTGATACTTTAATCCTCCAATTCTGAGTAAGAAAGGAAATCTGCATGTGACTTTGAATTTAAGAACATTAACACTCGCATCTTCCTCTCAAAAGTGCCTTGGTTAATATATCACATTTTAACCATTATGTTTGTAGTTTCTTTTCTAACTCATTTATAATCCCTAGACTAGGATATTGAATTCAGGCTTTTCATTCAGAGAAAATGGAACCCAGGCTTAATGCCCTGGAGCAGCAGTCCCCAGCCTTTTTGGCACCAGGGACTGGTTTCGTGGAAGACAATTTTTCCCTGGACAGAGGTGGTGGGGTAGTTTGTGGATGAAACTATTCCACCTCAGATCATCAGGCATTAGCTAGACCCTCATAAGGAGTGCACAACCTAGATTATTTGCATGCATGGTTCACAGCAGGGTTTGCGCTCCTGTGAGAACCTAATGCCTCAACTGATCTGACAGGAGGCAGTAACGCTCGCTCACCCGCAGCTCACTTTCTGCTATGCGGCCTGATTCCTGACAGGCCACCGGCTGTACCAGTCTGTGTTCCAGGGTGGGGGACCCCTGCCCTAGAGCCCCTGTGTCCCCATCTCATGATGGGGATGGTGAAAATGTCTGTCCCGGGGCCGTAGGATGTGGAAATCTTTGGGCCAATATAGATCCATTTAGGTGCTAGAAAAAACATTAAGTCACCTCCTCATTCACCTGCACAGCCTGAGGCAAAGGCCAATCACCTTGCAGTGTGGCCGCCATCTACAAGGCGATTGGCCATTGGCCTTGGCCTCTGTGTGGAGGCCAACCTCAAATTCTTTTTGCTAAGTATTAGTTACAGAGGCTCATGTTAAAAAAAAAAAAAAGATCCTATGAGTTGGCCTAAGTGCCTCCTGTCTTCAAAAGCTGCATAACGGGGCCTTTGCCGTAGAATGAGGCTCAAGCTCGTCCATGTCATCAGGTGAGGGATTCTCCCAGAGCCTGCAAAGCTCCTCTAAACGTGGCCTGGTTTATTTGGCATAACCTCTGCCTCAGAAGAATAATTTGAATACCACCAGCTTCCCCTGTTTCTGAAATGAAACCCAGACATGAGGCTCAGATTTGGCACACATCTGACGATTTTCACCTCCCCAAATCCAGATCCCTGTTCTTACAGCCAATACCTACAAGTTTGTACCTGCATTCTAGAATGATCTCCTAGTCTCACTTTTACTGAAACCAACCCCCAACTGAGCTGAGTTGTTCCAGTTTTAGTAATAGGTAACACCTTAATGTGTTGCTATTTTAAGGACATTTGCATTTAAATAGAAAGCCATGCCTTTATTATATAGGAATTAAGTTCAAAGAACAAAGCTCCAGGAAGCCTGCCAGGCTGGTGTCTCAAGAAAATTCGGGATAAAGAAACCACCCTAGATGGCTTTGAATCTTACCCTAGTGCCTTCTGCCCAACAGCATAGGCAACTGGATTGTACCGATGTTTGAGTTACTTCTATTCGGTTAAAAAAGAATCTTTTGTTCGGAAGAAAAACGTCATGATAACACGTTTCAGGTTATTTTCTCCTATTATGACTCCCAGCTGGTGGTAATACATTTTTCTCTATTTTTTAGAAGACCTACATATCACCTTTCTTTTTGGGGTGGGGAATGATTAGATATTCACAAGTGTTTCTGGCTAAAATTGATATACATGCACAATTTTATATTTTCACTGTAAACTGAAATACATTTAGCTGAGTAGAGCTTCAAAGCAATGACTAAAAAGTGAGGCAGAGGGCACATTTCTGTGGTCAGCTGCACCAACACCTGTCACAACACAGATCTTAAAAAAAATATTACAAGCCAGTGAATGGAGCATGTACTAGTGACTCAAGCTCAGAAATTTAAGTATCAACTTTCTTCCAACAATTATCCTGCAAGATTAGAACTCCAAGAGGGAAATCAGATATGAGTCTGGCCCCAGTGATTTCCACTAAAGCCAATTAACATCCCTTGTGTTGGCCAGAAGAGTCCTGGGTCACTCAAAAGAGGATTAGCGGTGGCAGAAACTTCCTAGGATAACAGGGTCAGGATGCCAAGTGCAACGAGGCCCATGAGAAGGTGCCTGTTGACGGAGGCAACCGATGGCTTCTTTCGTGGTTTGCACGTCACATGTGCCACCTTTTATTGAGAAAATGCTCCACAAAGTGCTTCCACATATGTGATCTCATTTCATCTCCATTAGGAATTTTTCCAGCATTTACACAGATTTGTGGACTTGTGCAGCCCAGGACCTCCCACCCACCACAGTCCTATGACATAGATGTTTCTATTATCCCCAGGATCTGTTAGGTATACCAAGGTTCTCAGGAATTTAGAAGTGCAATTTCAGTAAATGCTGGAGTCAGACATTGAACCCTGATCTCTACCCCGCAACTCTGCTGGCTTCCACAGGGCCACAAAGCCACCAACTTCATCAGATGATTTTGTACAAATATGGAAGCCCATGCGGACATCACCTGGACCGAGGACAGGAACTCATAGATATCTGCTGTCCCCTTGAATTCTCTCTCCAACTAGGCAACGCAAATAAGGCTTTCCCATGCTTCTTACTGCTCTAAACAAAACTGAAAATGTTAGTGCCTTTGCAGTACTGAAAATTTTTCTAAATTCCAACCCTTACTGAGATTGTGTCACTGAATTCCCTAGAGCCTCAGTGTTCCATTGGATAATTCGGGTAAAAAAAATGTCCATGTCCCAGGGCTGTGGCAGGTGCGAGATGCTTCCTACCAGGGCACAGCAGTGGGACTGACGTCTCATTAGCAGTCTGTGGATCTGAACCAAGCTAATGTCAGGGAGTATACGTGATTAAATTGCAAAATGGATTGTTCTTCTGGTAGAAGATGGATGTATAATATTATGCTAATCTAAATATGGAAGCCCATACTTCTCACAGTTTCATTTATTTTAGCAACCTGAGAAAGCCCTTCAGGCAAAAGGCAAGTCTGCCTGCTGCTTTTGATTTTAGATACCACAACATAGTATCTTTTTTTTTTAATCCCCAAATCTACCATGTGTGAAGAAATCCTAACAATAGAGGAACAAGCTTCGGCTGAAAAATCAATGAAAATAGTTCAAGCCTGACAATAAGTGACTAGATCCCGCAGGCTTCCACTGTCTGTGGGGAAGCTCCACCCTTGATCTCCTTCAACTCCAAGCTAGCCACGACCCTTGCCACTCAGCCACTCATCTTGCCAAAGGCTCGTTTTCCATCCAAGGCCTCTACCACATGTCCTCGGAAGATTGTTTTATCATCACTTCAGTTGGTGCTTTCATAACATATAACTCATCCCTTTACCATTTTACCTTCAACTCAACATTAATACTTCTGGCATTAACATTTAATTTGCCTAATGTGTATGATTTTGCTCAACTGTCCCTTACTCACACCTGTAGTACTTTGCTTACCAGTACTTACATCTATAGGAAACCAAACTGAGACCAGAGAATTACAACAAAAAACTTCAAGGTATACTAACCAGAAAGCATATAAAGAAATGAAGAAGAGGCCAGGTGCAATGGCTCAGGCCTGTAATCCCAAACACTCTGAGAGACCAAGGCGGAAGAATTCCTTGAGCCTAGGAGTTCAAGACCAGCCTGGGTAATGGGGATACGCTGTCACTACAAAAAATAAAAAATAAGCTGGATGTAAGTGGTGTGCATGTGTGGCCCTCGACTCAGGAGACTGAAGCAGGAGGATTGGTTGAGTCTGAGAGGTCAAGGCTGCAGTAATCACACCACTGCACTCCAGCATGGGTGACAGAGTGAGACTTCAAATCTTAAAAAAAAAAAGAAATGGAGAAGGTTAATAAAAAGGAAAAATCAAAAACACACTAAAGAAGTTAAAAAAAAAAAGCACTTATTGAACTGAAATGTGGAGATAGAATGAAGAGAGGAAAAGCAAAAAATTTTAAAGTTTTTCTGCAGATCTAGACATAAACACATGTGCATAATTATTTATGAAATATATAAATGGTATTCTATAAGCAGCTACAGGTACTTAATCTGTTCATATATTTCAATGTTACCCCAGATACCTGCCAAAATATTGTCACTGTGCAGAAACAAAATGCATAAATGACAGCTCTGATATTCTACATAATCAATGACCTTTGGACTCTGGGACATTCCACATTTGCCAGGGCCTCTTCAGATTCTCAGGAACGCTGTCATGCTAGAGTCCCTTGAGCCCTTCTCTCTCCATTCAAGCCCCAAACGATATCCCGTTGCACATATCACATAACCACTTCTGTCTGAGGACTGGGACGCAGCTCAAATGTTCCGCCCAGAAATTGCACGGAGGCCAATCAGAGTCACATGGAAGAGGGATGCCTGTGTTCACGGCAACGGCCCGAGAAGGCCTGTAGCAAACTTGCTGGGTTTGTCCATTACTGAGCAGCTGCAGTATCCCAGGGGGAGCTTTCTCATTCCCTTCTGGAGTCAGCTTCTCTATCCCTTATTGACTTGGAAATATCCTATTTAACCACAGAACTATCATTAAACTAGAAACTCTCCTCTGCTGTGCAGTTGGAAAGGACTAATGCCTGTGGCTCAATTAAATGCTGATCTTAGCCTTAAAATACTCATTATGTGAAAGAAAATTGAGCATAGAATGATTCCCCTGTTACCGATCAGTAACAGACGTGTGGGTTTAGGCCAAGTTTCTTGGGATTATTCTTGGAGTGCAAGGAAAAGGCAATCTAAAGGAAGAAACCCACACGAGCGTTCATGACAGCCTGACAGATGCTGGGGGTGAGGTGTGACCTGCCCTTTCCTCACAGTGGTGGTGGCTTCCTTTTGGGTCAAGGCAATATTAGCGTACCATCTTCTCTGAATTTGCCTTATTTTACATTGCCTAGAAATAAACCAGCCTTGTAAAAGATTCTCAGACAAGGCATAAGGCATAACCTGAGAATGAATAGACAAGCCAGCTCTGCCCTAGCCTAGGCCAATATTCAAGACAGCCCAGGAAAACTCAATCATCTACTTCCCATCAAAGCAAAGCAATCCAGTATTTCCATGAGTGCTGCTCTCAAGCAAATCAACAAAGTGATGTCCACTATTGTTTCTCGCCCTGTAACCCAGATCTGCCTCATGGACAAACAGCATATGGTTGGAATTCAATTTGGTTGGGGAAACTCATTTTTTCCAAAGACATAAAACACTATTTTTTTCAAAACCCTTTGATTAACATAGCATCATTGGTCGTTAGAGAAATACATGTCAAAAGCACAAGATACCAATTCACACTCACAAGGATGGCAGAATAAAAAAATAAAATAAAAAAACACATGTTTGTATGTGGAGACATTAGAACACTTGTACATTGCTGGTGGGAATGCAAAATGTTTCAGCCACTGTGAAAAACACTTTGGGAATTCCTCAAAAAGTAAAACAGAATTATAGCATGTGACCCAGCAATTCCACTCCTTAGGTATTCACCCAAAAGAACTGAAAACAAGGACTCAAACAAATACTTGTATAGACATGTTCATAGCAGCATTAACCACAATAGCCACAAGGTAGAAAAAACTCAAATGTCTATCAGAGATAAATGGACCCTGTGGTATATCCATACAATGGAACATTACTCAGCCATGTAAAGTAGGGAAGCACTGATACATGCTACAACATCCAGAAAACATTATGCTGAGTGAAAGAAGCAGACACAAAAGGTCCACTTAATATTATTCCATTTATATGAAATGTCTAGAACAATAAATCCACAGAGACAGAATGCAGATTGGTGGTTGACAGGAGTTGGGGGAGGGGATGAATGGGGAGTAACTGCTTAACGAATATGGGGCTTTATTTTGGGGGTGATGAGAATGTTTTGACAGAGGTGGTGGCTGCATGAAACCAAATACTTAATACCACTGAAGAGTCCACCTTAAAACGGTTAATTTTTTATGTTATTTCAATTTCACCTCCATTTCTAAAATGTAAAGTACCTCTGTCGAGCCGTTTGCCTGACATCACTTGCTCAGAAAAGGAAGGTGTCCTCCCCTTCTCTGCAGCTGTCCTCACCTCCGTTGATTCCATCCCCTCCAAGATCTTCATCTGTTAATTACACCCCACCTAACCATTCCGACGGCTCCTGCCTCCCCAGCTGCCAGTTTCTTTCCCTTGGCCTATTTCAATGTGATGCATCCTCTGCTCGAGAAGCAAAAGCCTTTCTTTTGACCAAATTTTCCACTCAGTAGCATTCCACTTTATCTTTCTTTTCAATGACAAACTTATCAAAAAAGGGAAGCCACACAGGTTGCCTAAGCTCCTCCTTGATTCCCATAATCTGGCTTCCTCCCCACTGTCTTCCCAACATAAAGATCCAAAGGCAAATTCTCAGGCTTTCCTGCAAGAAGGTCCCAGGCCCTGCGTGGAGCACAAGACATGAAGCCCAGGGAAGCCAACTAATCTTCGGAAAAGTAACTGCTCAATTTCCTTCTTTATACTGTCTAGAAAGCTTGCAACAATGTTTATCAGAAAGGTTGGATTTAACCACTTTAGAAGATTTCTGTAATTTTAATCAGCTGCCTTTCATTTTATCTTTCAACAGGATTTGGTGGAATGTTCGGTTCGTTTCTAACCTGGCCCTCTGTGGGTTGCTGGCAGAGAAGGAAAGGGGGAGAAAGTGGCTTGGGAATATTAAGGGAGACTGCTGATCGCAGGTTGGGCCTGGGGGTGTGGGTGGAAATGGAGGAGATGAGGTTGAGGGGATCAAGGAGAAGACAAAGATGGGGAACTTGTCAAATCGGCTTTTAGGAGATAGACTCAGAGCTGTTACAAGGAAACCATTCAAGGAATCACCACAGAGGAGAGGCTACAACATGGATTTTCAAAGTCAAAGACAGAAAAAACTGAATTATTCAAAACCAAATTCAGGGTGCTCAGAATAATGGGTTAAGGTAAACAAAGTAAAAACAGAGGTCTAGAAAAAAAGGGTTAGAGGCAAGTTCTGAACCAGAAAAGAGGATCTCAAAATGTGATTTCCAGGCCTACGAGGGTGTCCCTGAGATCCTTTCAGGAGGTCCATGAGGCCTAAACGATTTTATAATAATATAAAGACGTGATGTGCCTTTTCCACTCTGTCGACACAGACACCAAAGATGTAAAAACAATGTTAAGAAAAAATGCTGATGCCTCGGTAGGAGCCAAAGCCACGGCTTTGAGGCAGTAGACTGGGAATCATCACCATTATTAGGCATTTGTAGAGAGGAAAATAATGTCAGTTTCACCTAGAATGTCCTTGATGCAGCAGTAAAAATTAAAATTTGATGAATGAACTCTCAACCCTAGAGTGCACATCTTTTTAACATTCTGTCTGACAGAATGGAATGTGCGCACGAAACCCTCTGCTGCACACGGGAAGTACCACTTGGTCAATAGTTCGCCATGACCTGAAGTCATCTATTTTTTATGGAACATCCTTTTTCCTTAAAAAAAAAAAAAAAAAATACATTGAAAGACAAACTATGCTTATTCAGGCTTGGCTATTTGGCAGACATTTTCTCTCAAATGAACAAAGTGAGCCTGTCACTTCAAGGAAAATAACCAACAGTTTTTGTTGTGTGAGATAAAATCTGAGCTTTCAAAAACAAATTAGGATTCTGGAAAACTTTTATTTCCCGTCACAAGCTTCACAGATTCCCAATATTTAAAGACTTTTCTGATGACCAGCTGCGATTTTTTGATGTTGTAAAATGAAATGCGTCAACAGTTGGAAGCTCTGTATAACTCAGTGATCCAATGTTTTCCAAAGAACTGATGTGTGATGTTATCAAACCCATTCATGGGTAAAAGATCCAAAACACAACGCAGACCAATAGATTGTAATGGAAGAAGCCAATCAAATGTAACGGAACAGACAGGAAGCGTTTGATATGGCTTCAGAGTCCACATTCAATTAACATTTGAGAATCTATCACATGTCAAATTTTGGAGTATTTTAAAGAATATCCACAGATATCTGAAAGGCTATTAAAACATTTCTCCCATTTTCAACTAAGTATCCATTGAGGCTGAATTCTCTTCTTAGACTTCAAGGAAAACAACATATTGCAACAGATTGAATGCAAAAGCAAATGTAAAAATCCAGCTGTCTTCTTTTCAACCAGACATTAAAGAAATTTGTAAAAATGAAAACAATGCCACTCTCCTGTTTTATTTTGTTTTAGAACTATAATTATTGTTCACTGAAAAGGTATTCTTATGTTAACATGTGATGAGTTTATTGGGTTTACTAATAAATGAATTTATATATATATATATATATATTTTTTTTTTTTTTGAGATAAAGTCTCACTCTGTTGCCCAGGCTGGAGTGCACTGGCACAATCTCAGCTCACTGCAACCTCCACCACCTGGATTCAAGCAATTCTCCTGCCTCAGCCTCCCGAGTAGCTGAGATTATAGGCGCCCACCACCACGCCCAGCTAATTTTTGTATTTTTAGTAGAGACAGGGTTTTGCCATGTTGGCCAGGCTGGTCTGGAACTTCTGACGTCAAGTGATCCACCTGCCTGGGCCTCCCAAAGTGCTGATTACAGGCATGAGCCACCACACCTGGCTATATTTTTTAATTCCTCAGTTTTAATTTAATGCATTAAATATCAATAGATATAACCCAGTCAACAAAAGCTCTTTGGAGTCCTCAATCACTTCTAAGAAAGTAAAAGATCTTGAGAAAACCTCTATGCTACATAAAGCCAAACAATTTTGTAAATAAAATGACTAACACAGTACCCAGCAGACAGATCTTAAGTCTGTAACTCAATAGGCAGAAAATGGGTCAAGTTCTGAAAACAAAAGCACTATGGAAGTCCAGTGAGGGGTACAGTGTTTGTCCAGAGGGCCTATAGATCTCAACTAATACCTTGGAGGGAGCATCCAAATCCAACCTGCCTGCCATTAAGACTCATTATTTGCCAATGCCCAGAGTCTAACGGTGCTTTGAGAAAATGCTGCTTTACTATACCCTAATAGCAGCATCCTCAGACACATGCGACTGGTCACTCAGAAGCCACCTGACACCCTGCAACATGGAAGGAGATGCCGTAAGGTCAGACTGATTTTTTATTTCCTGAGATGCAGTCTTGCTCTGTTGCCCAGGCTGGAGTGCAGTGGCAAGATCTCAGCTCACTGCAATCTCCATCTCCCTTCAAGCGATTCTCCTGCCTCAGCCTCCCGAGTAGCTGGGATTACAGGTGCGCACCTCCATGTCCAGCTAATTGTATTTTTAGTAAAGACGGGTTTTCACCATATTGGCCAGGCTGTTCTCAAACTCCTGACCTCAGGTGATTTGCCCAACTCAGCCTCCCAAACTGCTGGGATTACAGTCATAAGCCACCACACCCAGCCCAGACTGAGTTTTTAAATCTAAGATGAATTCAAAGAAGGAATGGAGCAATTATCATGTGACAAACTAAAGGGCTAATATCATCAGTCTTCAGGGAAACAGATGAGTCCCCTTATAATTTAAATCCATATTTGGAGTGTGTACAGAGGACAGAAGATCATGGTGGGAAATGCTAGAGGGAGTTTTTCCCTCAAAATCTAAAAGAAGTCCCAACCTGCATCCAGCGATCATTGGCTAGATGCTTGATTACAGGATGAGGAAGGCTGAGGAGGTTGGTCATGGTTCATAGGAGATTTAGGCCTCAGATAAGCAGGGAGGCGAGTGAATTCCAATGCTAGTTTTCTGACATGAAATGTCAGGGCAGCAAGGACACATCTGTGTCCTCACCCTGGTTTGGTTGGGGCGTAGTTTGCACCTGACAGAGAAGAGATGCTCACAAAACACTGGACAAGGGAATGAAAATGAATGAATCCTCCAAGGTAATAAGTGGAAGAGACCCCGCTTTGGGAAAAAGCAGATGGTTTTCAGGTCCCTAAAGAGTGGCAATGAGGCAGGACCCCCATATGGGTGCTCACCCCAGGTACAGCCATTTATTTCCAGCGCCTCCTATATACACACCAACTTATCAACTGAAAAATAGGACAAGGGGGAGGAAGAACAAGGAAAGCTGACCCACCAGGCTCTAAAGCAATCATTTTCTGCTCCCAGGCATAAAAGTCTAGTCAGAGGCTTATTTCTGTATGTTAAACATTATGAATTAAAATCTAAGAACAACAGTTATGTCCCCAGGACACTTATGACATGTATCCCTCCTCTTTGTGAAGACTTAAAATCTGTAGCGAATGAAGCATGACATTGGGGCCACCCACAGACAGTTCCTGGCGGTGTTTAAAGGCTGCAGACGACACCCATGGGAATTCTCACTTTCCCCAAATTACTGATTTCACCTGGACCCTCATTTTCTCAAACTTTGCTCTGCAGACAGAAAACCCCAGGGAGTTTTGTGCCCCAGTACAACACGTGCCAAATAAGACCATGGAAGAGAGGTGGCTGAACCTTCTACGTCTCTCTGAAAGATCATGTGACCCCTGCCTTTAGTGCCTTGGTCTAGGCTCCGTATTCCCCAGTCTGGCAGCATAGGCAATACCCACATTGCATCTCGGGGCCATCCCAGACTCACTGGTCACGTTCTGCATTTTAACAAGATCCTCCTATGGTTCATGTATGCATTAAGGTTTGAGAATGCTGTACCAAAATGCCATAAGGTCAGCCCCCAACCCTTTCAAAAAAAAAAATCAAAACTGTACTTCTCCCTTCTGCCTGTTTTTTTCTTGTAGCAAACATTAAAACTTTACATAAGGCCACTGAATGGGCTACAAAGGCTGCTGCTGAATGTCCTCCTAGAGGACACTGCTGGGGTGAAAGACATTAGAGGCAGTGTTGCTCAGCAGGAGGAACCCCAGAGCAAAGTCCAGAAATCTCCCTTCATTCTTGCGTTTACCATGAATTAGCTCTTGGGCCTTGGATAAATGGCTTAAACTTTTCTTAGACCTTGATTTCCTGGTGTTTAAAATAAAATAGGTGAAGAGGCCTCTAAAATCACCTTCTACTCTAAATACTCTGACCCCGAAAATGTCACCAATGATGTAATCCAAACCCTAATATCATTAACATGCCACCAACATTCCCCAATGCCTCTATAACTGTTCACAGGGGACAAACATTTCAACCTTCTGAAATAGAAACATGACAAGATGTCTATCCTTTGGGAGGTAATCTTAGAATTATTTTTTAATTTATAATAAATGATTCAAATATGTACGGCATTTTCTGTGCGGGCAGTGATACAATCATCCTTCTGTTCTGCTACATAAAATGCAGCAATGGCTTTTTAATTACATTATACCAAGAATTATAATTCAAACACAAGTCAATGAAATTTTAGACAAGCTTATCCTTTACCCATTAAAAAAAGCAACAGCTGGGCTGCCCTTACTTTTATGATCTCTATAGTTAATGTGTTTCTAATAATTATTATTGTATTTTTATTACTCATAAAAGCACTTTCTCTCTCAGAGGTCCACATAGCAGTTTCTGCAAGTAAAATCCGTGAAAGAGATCATCCTGCTATTCGCAAATAAACGTATCTCAGACATCTTTATGCTAGCATTAAGTCTGGAGCATCTACTCTCTGACCCAAAAATGTTTAATGAACATCGCCATAGCTATTTATTTAGTCAAGAGAAAAGTTTCACCCCACCTCTTAGAAAAATAATTTTTTGGCGGGGGGATGGAGTTTTGCTCTTGTTGCCCAGACTGGAGTGCAACAGCACCATCTCGGCCCAACACAACCTCCAACTCCCGGGTTCAAGCCATTCTCCTGCCTCAGCCTCCCAAGTAGCTGAGACTACAGGCACACGCCACCACATCTGGCTAGTTTTGTATTTTTAGTAGAGACTGGGTTTCTCCATGTTGATCAATCTGGTCTTGAACTCCCAACCTCCGGTGATCTGTCCGCCTTGGCCTCCCAAAGTGCTGGGATTACAGGCGTGAGCCACCTCACCTGGCCCAAGAAAAAAGAATTCTTAGAATAAATTAGTCTCTTTTCTCTGTAATAACACTTGCCACTGGTTCATCAAATATTTCCCATCCGCGCTCTCACTCTGCACCCCCTCTCACTATGTTTCCTTCCCTACTGAACGGAGAAATTCCTCCAGGGTGCTGGCAGAACCGTGGACACCTAAGCCCACCACACACTGAACAGAACTATTACAAAGTAACTGTATCTCCCGATGTCCTCCTTGCAAGCTGCAGTTTTGATGCTGAAGAGGATGCAGGGAAGGTCCTTCCTTTGATTCTTTGTGGGCTCCCTCGACTCCCCTCCCATCCTGTTCCTTTCTTATAACCCAACCAGGTCACAGTGCCTTTTCAATGTTTCATGAGGACCTTTGTGTTGCACTAATGATGTAGCGGAATGAGCTCTCGGGGAAGTGATGGGTAAGTGAAGATGACATCTTCTCTTGCACTTCTGCACATTCCCACTTCCAAACCTGAAGGGGAGTTCACTGATGCTTTCAAACCAACAGAGGATAGCATCAAAGATCCATGGGTTCATATTATCCTGACCTACTTGTTTTTGAAATGATAGAGAAGAACCGGCAATGCTGCTTAAAATGTTCCTAAGGAGTTACTACAACTTTCTGGGTCACACAATCTGTGAGATGGCCTTAGATCGGAGAATATTTTCTCACTCATTATTTTGTAAAACTAAATTCACCATTTACTTTCCACACTCCCATATTTAGCAAGTAGCAAACTCAAAGTACATATCTAACTCAAAACTCAGACAACTGGATTCCTATCTTATGTCTGTTCTTTTGTTTTCATAGACAGTTCCTGAGCATCCCCTGTTTGAAAAGCACCATGCTAATTGTCACGACAGACACTGAATGAACCAGGCACAGCCACTAATGTTGAAAAGCTCACCTTCCGAGATTCCAGAGGAAGTTCTCTGTGATCTCACATCTGAGTCAGACATTTCTCTGGACTCTCAGAAATGTACTTGCAAACCTCTCCCACAGCACACTGCTCTCTAAAGTATGAGTTACTCATCCAGCACTCTGTCCCCACAGCCTTCTAACTGCTTCTTGGAGGCCATGTCTTGCTAGACCAAGTGTATATCCCCCAGAGTCTAAAGGGTACCAGGTACACAGCAGGTGCTGAATAACTCTGCAATGAAGTGAATGCAAAATATAATGAATATAAAGACATATAAGCATAACTCAAAAGTCATGTGCTCTCAATAACAAAAAAAAATTCTGCAGGACTTCAGAGAAGGGACCGACTGCACATTGGGGATTAAGGACAGCTTCTGGAAGCAGGAAGATTTTGAGCTGAGCCTGAAAAATAGCTGGGGAGGTAGAAGGGTAAGTGGTAGAGGATCAGAGGGAGCAGGGGGAGTGCGGCAGATAAGCATTCCATCTGGGGAACAGCATGAGCAAAACCACACAGATCTGAGGGTGGAACTGGGGGTACAGGGGTTGTGAGGGGGGCGGGGGTCAGACACTGAAGAGGCTGCTCGTACATCAGCTATGGCGTGTGTGTCACTGTGAACGAACCTTGAAACAGACAAGCCCAAGAAATGATAATTTATAGGGAGCCCTACAAAGAAGGCACATGCTTTTGGAACAGGAGAAAATAGACATAAGGCAGACATGGACCTGAAAGGACAGTGTCTCCCACCTTGGTCACTCTTGCTATAGAAAAAGGACAGTGGGTATTATCAAGCAATAGACAAAGTAACTGGTTCGGGTCATTCATCATTTCCAATAAACCAAACCCAACTGAAAGAACTCAGTCATAGGAAGAGTAGGACTTCCCAGATCTTGAACCTTCAAATTCTAAAGGTAAAAGGAGATATCACAGAAGCCAGGTCTCATCAGCGATCAGAAATGGAAGAGCTTCTCTCAAAGACAGTCACATCCCTGGGCTCTAGAAGGCTTGAGGATGATACCAGCTCAATCCTCTCTCAAAACGAAGTCTCAGTAGTCAGCTCTGGTATCTGATCCTAATAGAGTAAGGATGGTGGATTCCTAAGACAAGAGATAGAGAGGTTTCTAGGGAGCCTCATCAGAACAGAGGCCTGATCCCATTTTCCTATCAACCTAGGCCAGAGCCAACCAACAGGAAAACTATGGGATCGTTACTGAACATTATATCACTGCCCAGCATTTATCTTTATTACTAACTCCATGTGGACTTGAAATGATTAACAATTTAATTCTTGGATGAAAAGAGGTTGTGCATGTCCTTTGGGGAGTCAGCAGGAAGGGGGAGATGAGAACCGTTTTTGGGAGGCCTCTGTTTTCAGAATGGTTGTCCACAATCTGCATGTGAATTTGGCATCAGAATCACCCTGCTACCCACTAACAGGCATCCACATCTGGGCAAAGGACCTGGAATATAACTTTTTGCCAGGGGAAAACTTATCTCTGCAGGGAAGGGATTCAATTGGGTAGAAAGGGGGCAACAGAGAATTAGAATTCACCACCACCATCTTGTGGTAGTTAATTTTATGTATCAACTTGGCTGTGCCACAGTGCCCAGATATTTGGTCATACGTCATTCTGCATGTTTCTGTGAGGGTGTTTTTAGATGAGGTTCACACTTAAATCAGTGCAGTTTAACATACCTAGTGTTCCATTATTGGAATGCTAAGCCTGTGGGAATTATTTATATCCTACTGCTCAAGGTCATTGCCAAGGTCTGATTATTCGTGCATGCAAAAATTCAAAAAATTGTATCCTCCAGCATAAAAGGGTTAAGAAAAGCAGATCACCCTTCATAACGTGAGTGGCCTCAACCAATCGGTTAAAGACCCAAAGAGAACAAAAAGCTGACCTCCGCTACGCAAAAGGGAATTCTGCACACAAAGAGCCTTTGGACCCAAACTGCAACTCTTTCCTGAGTCTCCAGTCTATGGGCCTTCCCCATTGGCTGGTAGCCTAACATCGTTGGTGACCAGGTTCAAAGAGAGATCTAAAGTTTTTTTCATAAGGAGAAGGAAAGATCAGAATCAACCCTTGGTAACACAGAAGCAGTTTTCAAGAACAGAGCGCTCCTTGCAGTGTTGATGTAAATGTTTAAAAGACCTTCCCCAAATGTTTATAGAGACCTTCCCCAAAGAGCAGCCAGCTTGAGCTTTGTCACAAGCCACCCACCAGCTCGGAATTGTGAAACATGCCCTAGTCCAAGTGCATCCGACAGAAAAGAAATGAGTTCCATTACCAAATGCAAGTGGGCTGGAAATAACAGAATTGCTTTTATTTTGATGGATGATCTAATAAAAAGACATAAAAATGATTAGAAACAATAAAATTAAATCACAAAATACAGTTCTATTTGTTTTGTGCAATGGAGTGGATTCTTACATTGGGTGGAAGGTTGGACTATATAACTTCTAATTTTAGGAAGCAGTAAAAAGAAAAAAAGACGTGATGACAGCAGTCTTTCATTGCTAGCAAGCTACTTTTAAGACACAGAAACAGCCATTGCAACAATCACAAAAAGTCACAGGAACCCAAGTAGATACAAAAAAAAGATTTTCTATTTCCTCTGCTCCTGCCTTAGGGAGTTCAAGTCCCCTCAGATGTTTCTCTAACATAACAATGTGTACCAAAGTGGTGCGTCTTAGAATGAAATGGACATGGTCATTCCAGTCTAATAGTTTGCTTAGAGTCACTGAGGGGTAATAACAATGGCTCAGATAAGATTATTGCCACATTTTCCTTAAATTCACTGAAGGGCAATACAGAATCAACAAGAGCAGAGGCTCTACTAGAAACACCTGAGGTGGAGCTGGGAGGCAGCCGCGGAAGGAGGAGGTGTTAGCTCAGAGGCACTGGAAACTCTTTGAAGGCGCTGCTACCCCTAATGGAGATGTGTTGCCTCTGAAATGATCTCCTAAAACTAGTTTGGATTCTTCACCACAGCTTTTGAGTCACTCTTTTCACATTTAACAAGGCTGGTCAAGTTACCTGTCAGGTGCTAAATACCTCCCTCTATTGCCCTTCTAATGAGTCCATTCTAAGCTTCCAGGCAGAGCCTCCTAGCTAGAGCTGGCCTGCAGAGGAGCCCACAACATACATATGTTAAAATAACATGACAGCCAGGCGCAGTGGCTCATGCCTGTAATCTCAGCACTTTGGGAGGCTGGGGTGGGTGGATCACAAGGTCAAGAGACCGAGACCATCCTGGCCAACATGGTGAAACCCCGACTCTACTAAAAATAAGCTGGGTGTGGTGGTGCGCACCTATAGTCCCAGCTACTCGGGAGGCCGAGGCAGGAGAATTGCTTGAACCCGGGACATGGAGGTTGCAGTGAGCGGAGATCGTGCCACT
Source organism: Sapajus apella (assembly GCF_009761245.1). Classification (NCBI taxonomy): domain Eukaryota; kingdom Metazoa; phylum Chordata; class Mammalia; order Primates; family Cebidae; genus Sapajus; species Sapajus apella. Next base: position 10,366,195 of record NW_022436950.1, on the reverse strand, counting down.
GCACTCCAGCCTGGGGACAAAGAGAGACTCCATCTCAAAAAATAAATAAATAACATGACAATCCCCTTAGAGATTAAAAATTTCTCCAGAAAAGCTACCCATAATAAAAAAAAAAGCTCACAATTGAATCTCACCACTTTGTCAATCAAAAATTCTGGATCCTCTGACAGGACACTTCTCTTGTGCCAATATTAACTTTTTCAGAGCTGATCAGACCTCAAAATTATTCACTGGGAGGTGTGAGTTGACATGCGGGAAGGTCTGTGTGTCTCCTCCTCCTCTCCACAGGCTTGCCCAGGAGGCAGGAAGGCCTGCCCCCCTCCACCCCATGCCAGTGGCTTTTCTTAGTCTCTCACCCTTCCTCTCTTCTGGCACCTCCTTATCAAATACATTCTCCTTGGCTTCCTCTTTTTTCCAGTTATTTTACCCCTCCCTAGCCATGACTGTCATAGAAAAACACTGAGTGTCCTTCACACTTTTTCCCCATAAAGTATGTTGATACATGAGGCTTCTCCTCAGGAAGAAGAGCAGACCAGTCCAAACTGGCAGAGACAGGAGGGCACAGGATGTAAGGGTAGGCTTGGCCCCCTGAAAGGATCCCCCTGGTGCTGCACCTCCTGGCCTCACTCCAGTGGCTCTCCTCACTCCCAGAAGCAGGGAGAGTTTGAGCTTTGGTGTCCATTTCTGTTATTTTTCGAAGATATATCAGAAACGATTACTTCCACCACTCTCTTGGGTTCTTGACCACATTCTGCCTCCTCCAGGGAATATCATATGGGAAAATGCTATATATTTTTATTTATTCACTTATTTTTTGAGACAGAGCTTCACTCTTGTTGACCAGGCTGGAGTGCAATGGTGCTATCTTGGCTCACTGCAACTTCTGCCTCTGGGTTCAGGCAATTCTCCTGCCTCAGCCTCCCGATTACAGATGCCCACCACCACAACCGGCTAATGTTTTGTATTTTTAGTAGAGATGAGGTTTGACCATGTTGGCCAGGCTGGTCTCGAACTCCTGACCTCAGTGATCCAACTGCTTTGGCCTCCCAAAGTGCTGGCATCACAGGTGTAAGCCACTGCACCAGGCCAGAAAATGCTATATTTAAGCAGCTGCAATATTATAGCTAATAGGAAAATCACAGGTTTTCCAAGATGACAAGAACAGTACTTGAAAGCTTCTCCCAATATTCCGTCAGTCCTATTTCTCCGACTTGTCAAAGTCCACCCTACTAGTACCCTATGTGCTGACATTCCCACGAAGGCATCACCAAAGAAAATTTACCTGTGCTACCCTCAAAATCAGTCTCAAACAAACCATGCTCTTTTGGGGTTTGTTAATCCACTGTCATTGAACATCAACTCCAATAGAAATATCTGCATAACTAGAGAAGAAAATAAAGAAAAGTTGCTGGAGATAGATGTAGCAAGTGGTGAGGGGAACAGATGTCCCCTAATGGACCAGGTCCCTTCATGAAGTATGTGAGGTATGAAGTCTTCCTTGTCAGAGATCTTCAGATGGACCCTGGAGTCCACCTGCAAAAATCTTTTAAGGAAGTTCTAGGCCAGGTGCAGTGGTTCATGCCTGTAATCCCAACATTTTGGGAAGCTGAGGCAGGTAGATTACTTGAGGTCAGGAGTTTGAGACCAGCCTGGCCAACATGGTGAAACTCCATCTCTACTAAAAATACAAAAATTAGCCGGACACAGTGGGACATGCCTGTAATCTTAGCTAATTGGGAGGCTGAGGCAGGAGAATCACTTGAACCCAAAAGGCGTAGTTGCAGTGAGCTGAGATTGCACCACTACACTCCCAGCTTGGCTGACACAGTGAGACTCTGTCTCAAAAAAAAAATATGTTTTAATGGAGTTCTATACTGATAGAAGTTGACCTCAATGACTTCCGTGGTCCTTTGTTCATCTGACTCCCAAACTCCTGCTTGGAAACAGAAAACAGGAGGCAGAGGAGGAAGCTGTACTCTTGCCCCACAGCCCTGTCATATCTGCTAAAGAAAAAGCGGAACAGGGCTCAGGGTTCCCATAGCGTTTCTGATGCCAGCTCCATAAAGAAAAAATCTTCTCATCCATGCCTCTTTTCTGTTCCTTCTCTTACTTCCCTTTGACATCTGTAACTCTATTATCATCGCCAGGGAAATGCAAAGACTAAGGAGGGAATTACCATGTTGGCACACAATGGTCCCCAAAACGGGCAAGTCAGTGGCTCTGTTTACCTTTTCTTTCTTCCATTTCTCTTTCCTGTAGTAATGGATATAATGACCACTACTTCTCACAAAAATCTCTACTTTATACCAAAGCAAGAGGATCACTATACAAATGTATTCCAATTACTTTGAAAATCATGTGGAGATTTAAATATCTACATGTTGCATACTGGCATATAATTGAAGCCATACATTTGGGGGGCTTCTTTAGCAAATGTGCTTGTTTCCTTCCCTTCCACTCTTGCTAATGTATACAGTGTAATTTCCCCATCCCAGTCATTTTAATACCATTCATATTCAGATGAGTCCCAAACTAAAATCTTCAGCCCTGATGTCTCTAAATACTCACATCCTAATTCCAACCACCATTTCAAACTACTCCCTTAAGTTTATGAGAAAGGGATTTAATTGGGTTGAAAGGGGGCAACAAGGAATTCGAAAAATAGAGAGAATGTGATGGTTACATTTTATATATCAGGCCGGGCACAGTGACTCATTCCTGTAATCCCAGCACTGTGGGAGGCCAGGGTGGGAGGATCACTTGAGGCCAGGAGTTCCAGGCCAGCCTGAAGAAACCCCATTTCTACTAAAAATACAAAAATTAGCCAGGCATGGTGGTGTGTACCTGTGGTCCCAGCTACTCGGGAGGCTGAGACAGAGGAATCACTTGAACCCAGGAGCCAGAGGTTGCAGTGAGCCAAGATCATGCCACTGCACTCCAGCCTAGGTGACAGAGCCAGACCACATCTTAAAAACAAAAAAGAATTTATGTATCAATGTGGCTTGATATGGATTGACAGATAGAGGGATAGATAGATAGATAGATAACAGACAGACAGATAATAGACTTAGATAGATAGATAGATAGATAGATAGATAGATAGATAGATAGATAGAGATAGATAGATATATCAAGGATGAAAGGGGTAAGAACACATATATACTTATGTATTTATCCGGGTAAATATTCACGTAGATGTGTGTATTTACAAGCTACCAGACATCCCCTTACCTCTGACGGCTTCGTGGTGCACTTTCCTTTTCCCGAACACTCCAAGTCATTTGGGTGGCTCTCCCCGGGCACACAGGTGCTGACCTTCACCACCAGAGTTAAGCGCAAAGCCACAATAGACTTAGTAACAGAATCATTCACAAAACCTGAAAGAAAATGAGACAAAAGGAAATTACCAAGCACCTCCTTTTTAAAGGCAGTGTGTTGAAAGCTCTACCAACAACCTTTCTACAAGACTATGAATTTAGTGTAGGCAGCACTTAAGTCTGACAGAACACAATGCAGTGAGGCACTGGAATAAAGCCCATGACCACCATCCACTCAGACCTCAGGGCTTTAGGGCAGGCTGGCCCTCCCGAGCCTCACGAAAAACACCTAAAGCCAAGCAAAACCAGCAGCGGGCACGTGAGCCACCACCACAGATTCTTTCGCTTTGCCCCGACCCTTGCCCTCTGAGGGCTGCTTTGTCTCTCAATTCCATCCCTGTGCTGGTGTCTTAGAATTCAACCTCTGCTTGTGAACTCCAGACTTCTCCCAAACAGCAGCTTGCCCGCATGACCCAAGTCCTCCTCCTCCTGGCTACTTCAGAGTCACGAGTACTGGAAATCCTCAAAGGCCCCACCCAGTGATCACATGCCCTAGGCTCAGTCTCCTTGGAATGGGAAAGCAGCATGGACACACATTCTCTGTTGGGTTTACTGATAATTAGTAAGATATTCATCTTACTTGATCACCAGTCTGGCTGCACATTATCAAGTTAGGCCATATAGTTTTAGCCATCTAATACAATGGGACTGATCATGGTTGAATATGGATTGCAGTATCACTGACACGCCATATTTGTCATTGGATGATGTTTATGTCCTAGGGCAGCTATTGATACATAGTAGGTGGCAATAAATATGGAATAAATAGATGAATAAACATAGCCTCTAACTGGAAAGGAGAAATAAATACTGTAAGTACTTTTCCATCGATGATTAAATTATTTTCACTGTGAGCATTTTTTCTAATATGAACATTCATTTGTATCTAATTTTTAATTTTAAAACAAAATATCAAAACTCATGAATACGATTTTTAAAAGTTTCATCGCTCTGTCAAGAGCAAAAGTTTAAAATTCTCAACATTACGAAGCCACATTCATAGATAGTTTTACAACAAAAAGTTTTTAAGACCAAGGGAGTTACTAAGGAGTCAGTGGGGAGAAGGTAGAGAAAATAATTTATTCTAGGGCAACTGAAATGATCTCCATTACCAGGAAAAAGAGTATATTTGGATCCCTCATACCTCACACTGCACAAAAGTAAATCTAGATGGCTTAAAAGAGCTAAATGAGAACTAAAAACCTTTAAAACTTCAAGCGGAAAATATAGGGAGATATTTCATTGATCTGAAGGCAGAGGATTTATTAAACAAGATGCAAAATAACCATAAAGAATAGATAATCAATTTAACTTTACCCAACTTTAAATTATACATACATAGCTACCATAAAAAAAGATGGTAGACAAGACACAGGCTTGAAAATAAAATTTATAACGCATATAACCAGCAAATGCTTAGCTGTCAGAATATATGAAGAATTCTTTTTGCAAACTGCTTTTTTCTCAACGTTATTTATACTTCTATAAATATTGAAATCTATGAAGCATTAAGTAACACGGTTATGGCCAGGCGTGGTAGCCTGTCTTGCTCTGCTGCCCAGGTTGGAGTGCAGTGAGGCAATCTCAGCTCATTGTAACCTCTGACTCCTGGGTTCATGTGATCTCCTCCTGCCTCAGCCTCCCACGTAACTGAGATTACAGGCACCCACCATCGTGCCTCAATAATTTTTGTATTGAGGCGGAGTTTCACCATGTTGGCCAGGCTGGTCTTGAACTCCTGACCTCAAGTGATCTGCCTGTCTTGGCTTCCCAAAATGCTGGGTTTATAGACATGAGCCACCACAGCCAGCCTATAATATTTTATTTAACTTTATTAATAATATATAGAGCAAATACTGCAAAACATTTATTAAATCTTGTGTACAATGAAATCTTATATTCATTTCCATAGTTTTATGCTTTTCTTTTTTTTTTTTTTTTTTGAGACAGAGTCTCACTCTGTGGCCCAGGCTGGAGTGCAGTGGCATAATCTTGGTTCACTGCAATCTCCACCTCCCAGGTTCAAGTAATCCTCATGCCCCAGCCTCCCAAGTAGCTGGGATTACATATGTGCACCATCATACCCAGCTAATTTTTCTAGTTTTAGTAGAGACAGGGTTTCACCATGCTGGCCAGGCTGGTCTCAAACTCTTGGCCTCAAATGATCCTCCCTCCTCAGCCCCCCAAAGTGCTAGAATTACAGGCATGAACCCCCCATGCCTGGCCAATTTTATGCATATTTTAAATATTCGTAATCAACTTTTTTGTTTAGATTATTATAGTCCAGGCATCACAACTTCAAACAGGCTTTGACTGGTTAGGAAAAATATTAATAACCTGAAATCTAGAATACACAGTCCCAAAATGACTTTGTGGTCACCTTCTTTATACATTTCCTCACCATTTGTTCTTATAAGTACGTTGCATTGAACAATAATAATTAACTGGACAGAAACAGAGCCTAAGCTGGTTCACCTTGCTTGTATGATACCTAGTATCACTTCATTAACTGATGGTCACATGACAACATGCTGCTTCTGTTGACAACAAATTAGCAAAACTTCCCAAATATTTTCAATGTTCTCAATTTAGAATTCCTTGCACACTAAGGTGCTGCACATTCCTAAGGCCTATTATCACAGGTTTACTCAAAGTATTGCTTGACACACTCAGGGTCGCTTTTCACACTTTTAAAGAAATGGGTATTTTGAGAAATTTGGCTAAAAAGTCAAGACAGGCTTCCTACATTGTTTCCTTTTTCATACTTCTTTTAAAAGTTTTAAGCCAGGCGCGGTGGCTCACACCTGTAATCCCAGGACTTTGGGAGGCCAAGGCGGTTGGATCATCTGAGGTCAGGAGTTCGAGACCAGCCTGACCAACATGGAAAAACCCCATCTCTACTAAAAATACAAAATTAGCTGGGAGTGGTGGCATGAGTCTGTAATCCCAGCTACTCAGCAAGGCTGAGGCAGGAGAATTATTTGAATCTGGGAAGTAGAGGTTGTGGTGAGCTAAGATCACGCCATTGCACTCCAGACTGGGCATCAAGAGTGAAACTCTGTCAAGAAGAAAATGTTTTCATAAATGTAAGACTTCTCTCACGGCCTCTGGGCTATTTCTGTTTGTTTTACATCTTTTGGGGAAGATATAAAAATGATATCACAAATATCTACAATGACTAAAAATCCTTCTGAAAACAGATTGAGCCTCTAAAAAGATTATTAGGAAGTGCCTACCTTAAATAAGTATATATAGGCTTGGCACAGTGGCTCACGGCTGTAATCCCACACCACTGGAGGGTGGTGCTATGGTTTGGCTGTGTCCCCAATTTCATCTTAAATTGTTGTTCCCATAAGCCCCATGTGTGGTGGGAGAGACCCAGTCCGAGGTAATTTAATCATGGGGGTGGTTACCCTCATGCTGTTCTCATGATAGTGAGCAAGTTCTCATGAGATCTGACAGTTTTATAAGGGGCTCTTCTCCCTTTTTCTCAGCACTTCTACTTGCTGCCACCATAGAAAGACGGACATGTTTGTTTCCCCTTCCACTATGATTGTAAGTTTCCTGAGGCCTCCCAATCCCTGTGGAACTGTGAGTCAGTTAAACCTCTTTCCTTTACAGATTACCCAGTCTCGGGTATGTCTTTGTAGCAGTGTGAAAACTGACCAATACAAGTGGAGTTCTCTTAAATTGGGATCCATACCATCATCTGCCTATACTGTTTTGTGTGGCTTTGAGCCCATATATTTGCTCCCAGGAGCTTTAGAAGCTAGGTCTAGCTAGACCCCATCTTCTCCTTCATCTGGGCAGAGGACTATAAAAAGCTATTGTCCCAAGCTTGCAACAAGGCCACCTGGATGAAATCAATTGCTGTGGCCATTTGCTTTGGAAATACGCCAATGCATGAAGAACCACCAGGGTTACCTCATCCAGGCCACTGCATGCTAGAGGTGAGAGAGAGTCGATACCCACCATTTACAATGCTAAACAGGGGCCATCCTGTGGCAAAAAAAAATAAAGCAGGCTTTGAATTGAGGAGCAAAAGGAATCTGTGCCCTCTGGATGGGATTCTGAGGTGCAGTGATTCCTGGAGATCCCTTTAGTGCCAAGGGGTTGGCACAAACCCGATGAGGTCCTCTAGCTCTCAGAACTGCTTACAGTAGCTGTGGTTAGTTGACCCCTGGGTTATACCTGTGTATTTCTTGGGCATTCAGTGAAATCTTGTTAAAGCTAAGCCAGTTCCCCACATTCTATGCAGAATTAGGGGGAGAGGTGTCTCCTTTTAGAAGTCAGGAAATCAAAGGCACTTATATATGGAGAGAAAAAAGCCCAGCAAAGATGTCATCTCATGAGAACTAGGCAGAGGAACACAGTGGAGCAGTGGAGACAAGACAAAGGGCAGGGATAAGACCAAAAATGGAACAAACCGAAGACTAAAGATTGGTGAAGGGAACCCATCAAGGAAGAACCCGAGGAACTGTGCCAAATGAGAAACTGACATGTCCAGCCTGCCCATGCTAGTTGCCATGCCAGGGCAGATGGGTTCCTATGTGGCTTAGGAGCCCCAGGCAAACACCCTGTGAAAAGCTACAGGTTCCTCCGTTCTTCAGCCTCTACTGCACATGCCAGTTTCTCCTGTGGGCCATGTACTGGCTGAGAAAACAGATACTGCCAATGACAACTCTATTCATAATTGTCTAGCATTTATCTCAGGCCTGTGAGGTCCCTCAAATCCCATCACTGAGGCTTTGGAAAACATTTACCCTGATTCTCCTTGGGACAAAGGAAGACATGGCTATGACTTTAACCAGACCAGAATGTAAATGAACAACGTATGATTAACACCTCAAGTATCTAGGAGAAACGTTCCCCCATTACCCGTAAAAGGTACTAAGACAATGTTCTGGAAATGTCTTAAGTAGGAATAATATCCCAAATAAGCTGACCAAAGAATTTATCTTCAAAACTAAGATGGCTTTCAAAATGCAACTTTTTATAATTACACCTGGACACAGGCATAAAGTGAGACTCTCTCAGGGAGTGGGAAAATATAGTCACCCTGCACTTAATGTCCCAGGGAGCAGCTGGAGACGGTATATCTGCAAAGTCTTACATCAATGTCAGGGATGTTTGTTTTTTGTTTGTTTTTGTGTTTTGAGATGAAGTCTTGTTCTGTCACCTAGGCTGCAGTGCTATGGCACAGTCTCAGCTCACTGAAACCTCCACCTCCCAGGCACAAGAATTCTCCTGCCTCAGCCTCCCAAGTAGCTGGGACTACAGACATGTGCCACCATGCCCAGCTAATTTGTTTGAATTTTAATATTTTTTGTAGAGATGTGTTAGTCAGGATGGTCTCAATCTCCTGACCTCATGATCCGCCTGCCTCAGCCTCCCAAAGTGCTGGGATTACAGGTGTGAGCCACAGTGCCTAGCCACCAGGAATGTTTTTAACAGGCAGAAGATGGATTCAAAAAAGCAGTATGAAGTTCAATTCAGCCAGGCATGGTGGCTCACACCTGTAATCCTAGCACTTTGGGATGCTGAAGCTGGAGTATCACTTGAGCTTAGGAGTTCAAGACCAGCCTGGGTGACATGGTGAAACCTGGTCCCTAAAAACTTTTAAAATGGCCGGGCACAATGGTTCATTCCCATTACCCTAGCACTTTGGGAGTCCAAGGCAGGCAGATAACTTGAGGCCAGGAGTTTGAGACCAGCCTGGCCAACATGGTTAAACCCCATCTCTACTAAAAATAGAAAAATTAGCAGGGCATCATGGAATGTTCCTATATTTGGGAGGCTGAGGCATGAGAATCACTTGAACCCGGGAGGCGGAGGTTGCAGTGGGCAATCGTGCCACTTCACTCCAGCCTGGGTGACAGAGTAAGACTCCATCTAAAAAAAAATTAAAAAATAGCTGGCCGTGGTGGCACACACACCTGTAGTCCCAACTACTCAAGAGGATCACTTGAGCCCAGGAAGGGGAGGCTGCAGTGAGCCATGATTGCGCCACAGCACTCCAGCCTGGGTGACAGAGTGAGACCCTGAGAAAAGAAAAGAAAGAAGAAAAGGGGAAGGGAGGGAGGGAATTAATTCATGGGCAGCAAGGTTGTGACAGGAGATTAATAAAAGTCAGAGTGAGTGGACACATTCCTCAACCAAGTAGAGCATTAGGAGACAAATGTCTCTTGATGTCTCAGTAAAGAGGCACCACAGGTCTGACATAGAATGGTACTTTATGTCCATAGAGAACTAGCTGCCTTCTGCCTAAGATTTTTTACTGAAAACTATTTAAACTGGCTTTGGAAAGTAATGAAATTAATGATTTAGGCAAAAATGTATCTTCTGTGGTGCTTTCTACTTCCTCTGCTATGGTCAGGAACCATGTAGACAGCTTTTACGTCTCCCAGCAGTCTTTCACATCTTGTTCACCCCAACTCTGTAAAGATTTCCACAATTCTCCCTTTGTGGGGAATACTCCTCCTTCTTCCAGTCTTACAGCCAGTGAGATCCAGCTCAGAGCCCACCTTATTGATGAGCTTTTCCTCCATATTCCTGCCCACCCTGAGCTCTACCATGTCTATCTGTGCTCAGGCATAAAACATCACGTACTGTTCCTGACCATTTTGCATCTTGGGTGGCTTCTTATACCACCTTTACTGAAGCTTTCTTGATGGCAAGGGAAAAGTCTTAGACAAGTGGTGAGTAGGAAGTCAAAATACAGGTACATTAATAGCCAAAGCATCAAAGGCAATTCCCAAATGAAAGTTTTTAAATTGTATCATCCAATATGTCCACTTTGAAGAACAGCAATCATTTTGATGTATAAATTCCAGTTTACAAAAAAAAAAAAAAAAAAAAAAAAAAGCTTACCAACTGGTGATTACCTTTGACAGAGAAATGAATGGAGCCTGCTAGAATGCTGGGACGTTACCAGTTCTTATTCCAAGTGACACTTTTACACATAAAACAATAAAGATAAAATCAGATATCAGTTATTAAGGTATTTTCATACCTTTGCTTTGTTCTCTAGTTTCACATCAAATTATTTTTTAAGATCCATACCATAAGAGATGATACAGATCTTAAAATGCTCACCAAGCATTTAGACCACATAATAGTCTAAAATGATATAGACAAGGCTTTCTTCCAATGATTAGTTTTAAAGTTCCATTCAGCTATTAGACTTAACCAGCAATAATGCAAATGAATATGAAGTTAAAAATATACAAGGTATAGTTTTCTAGGTAATTTGCTTCCATTTCCTTGATGAATACTTACTGAACTCACATCCACCAACGAGACACCATTGTAGATTCTAAGGTTACAAAGGTAAGTCACCCTTGGTTTCTGCCACTCCAAACTTTCAGGCAAAAGTAGTAGTTCTTAACTAGTGTTGAAATTAGTAGCTTCAAAATCTTGAAAGAACTTTTTCAAAGTCTGTATTTTCAGGCCCCAAAGCAAGTGATTCAGAATCATCTTAGATGGATCCCTGGCAGGCATGTTTTCGTGAAAAATGCCCTAAGTAATTCTGATGTGTGCTTCCGGTTAAGAACCACTGGTCTGGTACAAAAACTAATCTAGGCCGGACGCGGTGGCTCACCCCTGTAATCCCAGCACTTTGGGAGGCCGAGGTGGGCGGATCACGAGGTCAAGAGATCGAGACCATTCTCGCCATGATGAAACCCTGTCTCTACTAAAAATACAAAAACTAGCCGTGTGTGGTGGCATGCACCTGTAGTCCCAGCTACTCGGGAGGCTGAGGCGGAAGAATCGCTTGAACCCAGGAGGCGGAGGTTGCAGTGAGCCAAGGTTATGCCACTGTACTCCAGCCTGGCGACAGAGCAAGACTCCATCTCAAAAAAAAAAAAAAAAAAAAAAAAAAAAAAAACTAATCTAAGTTACATGAGTGATTCGTATTACTATTAAAGTAACAATCACTTCGAATTAAAGGCAACCTTATGCACACCTAAAATTAGCATATTTTACTCATCTATTTTTGAAATCTAGGTGATGCCATCTTTAGACAAAATCGATACTCACAAGTTCATCATAAGTCTCTGAAGTTCTTAGAGACAACTCTGAAAACGGTTTCTGTATTAGCTTTATTTGCTATTAAGACTGTATTTTGGTTCTAAAATCTGTTAATAGATGATTAAAGAAATCAGTCTTTGCAACAGCGTGTCACACATTCCCGTGTAACTCCTAATTATCTTACCTAATCCCCTAAAGTGGATCAACAGGACAATCATGTTATTTGCAGCAATGTACTGCTCATACAATGAGAACAGTGGCTGGGGGGCTCCTTCCAGGTAAAAATGTCATTTCAGTAAGTTGTTTGTACCTCCCTTTGATCATATCTAGGGGGAAAAATGCCTGTATTTTCTTATAATGAAAAGTAATACTGTCCGGTTTAACTTTCATCAAACTGCAGCTAGGTCAGAAGCAAAGTAACCCTCAGGAAATTCCACATACCATGAGCAGGAGCTGTGCCCCTTACAAAGGGGCTGCAGGAAGAATCTGAAATGAAATAGAATTCATTCAAAAGAAGGAAATTCTTCGGAGCTTTATAAAAGAGTGATCCTTTGAGAGTTGTTGAAAAGCCAGTGTGAGTTCTTTGACACAGCACTCAAACTGACAGACACTTTCAACACACTATATAAGAAATGTAGAGCACACGCTCACTTTTTTCTCTTCTCTTCCTTACCAGTAAGAAGTCAATATACGTGGCAGAGTTGCTGCTGCATAGAGGTCTGTATAGAAAGGCTTGTCTTCATATTCAGAATTCTAAGGTCCACAGACCAACTAATCAGAGACAAAAACTGGTGAGCAATGAGAATGACAGTCTGGATGCATTTATGAAGCTGTTTGAGAATGGGCTTTTGTCAACACCTGCACTTTCATCGTCTTTTTAGGCTCAAGAACCGGTGCTGCATAGGAGGCAATGAAGGTGCCCCAATAAAGCCTGCTGTGAATTACAAGCAAGAAAGAGAAATAGAAAGAAGAGACGTATAAAAGAAAGAAGAAAAGGCAAAAGAAGAGAGAGGAAAAGAGGAAGAAAGGCTAAGCAGGGTGATGGGAAAAGAAAACCAAACCATAAGATAGATACTGAGTGAGACAGAAAAGAAACGGCGTGGGGGGCACTAATACAGAAGACCAAATGGAGGAAAGCAAATGCAGGCTTGTTGTGGAAGACAGTGGCAATTCCTCAAAGACCTAAAGTCAGAAATACCATTTAACCCAGCAATCACATTACTGAGTATATACTCAAAGAAATAGAAATCGTTCTATTATAAAGATACTTGCACATGTGTGTTCACTGCAGTGCTATTCACAATAGCAAAGACATGGAATCAGCCTAAACGCCCATCAGTGATAAACTGGATAAAGAAAATGTGGTACATTTACACCATGGAATACCATGTAGTCATAAAAAGAATGAGATCAGGTCCTTTGCAGGGACATGGATGGAGCTGGAGGCCATTATCCTTAGCAAACTAACACAAGAACAGAAAGCCAAATACTGCATGTTCTCACTTATAAACGGGAGCTCAATGATGAGAATACATGGACACATCGAGAGGAACAACATACACTGGGGACTTTTGGAGGGTGGTGGGTGGGAGGAGGGAGAGGATCAGGGAAAATAACTAATGGGCACGAGGCTTCATACCTGGGTGCTGAAATAATCTGTACAGCAAACCCCCATGACCCAAGTTTATGCAACAAACATGCACTTATACCCCCAAACTTCAAATATAAGTTTTTTTTTAAATAAAAAAAAAAAAGAAAGGCTTTCTGTGAAAAAAAATTCAAAGGTTTTTACACCTTTTGTTATAAAAAGGCATTCTGTCATCTTCTGATTTTTTTTATTGCACTTTAGGTTTATTGCACATGTGAAGAACATGCAAGATTATTGCTTAGGTACACACATGCAGTGTGATTTGCTGCCTTCCTCCCCTTCACCTATATGTGGCATTTCTCCCCATGCTATCTCTCCCCAACTCCCCACCCTCCACTGTCCTTCCCCTATTTCCCCCCAACAGACCCCAGTGTGTGATGCTCCCCTCCCTGTGTCCATGTGTTTTCATTGTTCAACACCTGCCTATGAGTGAGAACATGCAGTGTTTGATTTTCTGCTCTTGTGTCAGTTTGCTGAGAATGATGGTTTCCAGGTTCATCCATGTCCCTATAAAGGACACGAACTAATCGTTTTTGATGGCTACATAATATTCCATGGTGTATATGTGCCACATTTTCCCTGTCCAGTCTATCATCGGTGTGCATTGGGGTTGGTTCCAGGTCTTTGCTATTGTAAACTGTGCTGCAATGATCTTTTGATTTTTATAACCTTATATTCCTCACTGCAACCCACAAAAAATATAAAATTAGAGTTATTTCAAAGTTTTTATTAAAAACCTTTGGTTAAATCATAAGTGTATACCGTCTAAGTCTGTGATTCCAATTATGAGGCTGAAACACAGAGGCACCCAAAATGGGCAGATGACGCAGTCCATGTAAGGACTAGGCTGAAGGATGGGGTTGGAGGGAGAGCAGTGTAGGATGGCAGAAGAGCTGAGTCCATTCATTCAATGTTCAACAGATGCTTGCTGAGCACCAGGTAGGAGGTAGCATTTAGGTTGAGCCCTGAAGGCAAGAATGAGTCAGCAAGAAGAGCTGGGGAGGTCAGTGTGTCAGACAGAGTTCCAGTGACCAGTATCTTAGCTGAGGACAGAGAAGCAGGGGGAGCCAGACCACAACGGGTCTTATGAACCTTAGTGAAGATGTGGATTCCTTGCCAAGCACTATGGAAATCCATTGAAGAGTTTTAAGCAGGAGGATAACACATGATTGGTGCATTTTCAAAGACCACAAACCACAAAGAACAAACAAGACTTTCATATGGATTGGCTGTGAGGTATAAGGGAAGGGAAGAAATTACACATAGTTTAAGCAACTTTGTGGGGGCATGGTGGTAGGCAAGTGAGTCAAGATTTCCATCGTTAGCATGCTAAATTGGAGAGACCTCTAAAGGAAGCATTCAAGTTGGTGGTTTCACATAGAACATGGGTAGTTCGAAACATCAGGGCTGAAGATTCCAGGGTGGCATTCATCTGAATATGGATGGTATGAAAACCACTAGGACAGGGAAAGTGCACTGAGGGAGAGAATAGAGGGTGACAAGACCCAGAACCAAGCTCTACAGTCTGACAGCCATAATCTAAACAGTCTGGCCTAGCTATCAGACCATGGTCATACTAGAAAAATAAACTAAAACATAAATATCTTCATGATTTTCCCAATGCAGAGTTATAAGGAAAGACAAGATCTCTGTGACCCAAAGAACATAAACAGCTTCAAGAGGTCAGATCTTCAGCAACGTTAGCATGGAAGAGGGAGACTTTGGTCCACAAGGAAGAAGAAAAGCCTCCAAGACTCTACACAGCTCAACTCAACATTTAGATGCTGGAGGAAAAAAGAGAGAAAAAAGGGAAGGAAAGAGGGATGAGGAAAAATGACAGTGCTGGACTTGAGAGGTTCACTTCTATTTGCTACACAACTGGGTGATTTCCCTAATGAGTTTAAAACTGTAATGAAGGGAAACTGTCTCCAAAGATTATCCAGGAATCTGTTAGCACCCTTGAGTAACTGGTTATGATGACAAAGAAAAGTTGGGTTTCTTTCTCTCTCCCTCCATTTCCACTCCCCTCCCTCGCTGCTCCCCTAACACACAAATAACCACTCTTGCTCTGCCCTTGCCCACAACTCCAAGCTGTGCTCATTAGGATGGCAATGAAATGTTCTGCCATCATTATGGCCCTTTTAAAATCAAGACTTTGCCAAGCCCACCTCCCTTGGTGCAAATGCAAAGCTGAGAGCAACCAAAAGGGGCTCCAGTTAGTATCTCGGGAATGAAGTGGTCAAGCATCAGTGGAAGCACAAAACACTGGGCTTCAGGCCATTACCTGTTGGTTTTACTGCTTGTCTCCTTCAATATTAACACTAAGGGGTCTTAAATGGACTTTGTAGTTAACACCTCATTGGGATTAATAGCAAATGGGATTTGCTTTTCTCACTTCAGTCATTTGGCTAAAGACTATTTTCTTTTCTGTTAAAGGGAAAGCATACATGGAAAATAGAAATTCTGACCATAAATACTTGAGCAGTAGGTGTTGGAAACAGATTGTGCTGAGTTTTCCTACTAAAACTCAACAAGTCATTTGGCACAAACCAATAACCTGTAAAAATTGTTCACAGTCCACGAAGTCCCATGGCTGGCACCAGATAGGCAAGAAAGGTTTGCAATATCACAGATTCCATCCCTAGATGGAGACCCAGGGACTTTGCATTAACCCGGGCATGGGGAAGGCAAACACCCACAATCCCACATCCTACTCCTTGGAGGCAGGGGTGAAACGGCACACCTGTGCCGACTCCCTCAGAAGGTAGGATGAGGTCGGTGCAAAGATAATAAGCCGGTCGGGATCCCCCTGGATTTGTGACTCAATACTTGTGGGCTGGGAAACAAAACTGGAGAAATAAATCATCTTTTGACAATGTCAGGCCAGGTGCAAAAATTGCTTGATGCTGAGAGCAAACCTGAGCCAGGACCCAGTCCAGAGCAGCAGTGATTACACGAGGCTTACTAACATGCCTCAGCTGTGTGGACTCGGCTTCCCTTCCATTTCAACTAAGCAGAATGCAGTCCAAACTAGGAGGTAAAGGGTGGGGACATTAAATAAGGATTTAAAAAAGTATCCCCACACCCATGGACTATCACAGTTATGCCTCATTCACTGAAGAATGTCACTTGCCTGGTCACACCAACCATCCCAGAATTTCATTTAGAGTCTTCACTTTTTGTAAAAAAAAAAAAAAAAAAGGCTCTTAAAAGTTTCCATCTAAAAGTTACTTGTGATTTGTTTGCTTGCTTGGAAGGCAAGTTTAGGTGCTTAAAAGAGCAAATCACTTTTTGGAAAACTGACCCATACAGAATCTCTCATTTTCTCTGGGTTCCTAAGTAAGGTATAGCCAAAAATGCTTTCCAAATTAGAAGACACAGCAGTGCATCCCAGCAACAGTCCAAATATTTTTATCCTTGTCACTCATGTAAACCATCAGGTAGATTATACCTAGCCAAATGATTATGAAAATTACATATTAAGTAATATCATTTGCTCTAGGGAAAAAAATTGTAGAGATAATGTGATGATATCCTAGCAAACATACAACCAACTTGCTATCACCTGAAGATAGATTGACTTTTCTCAACAAACTGTCAAATATAGTGATCCTTAACAACTACTTTCCTACTTTGTCAGTATTCTCAGGTACATTCTCTATTCATTCAGCAGATAAAATGCTAAAACTTATTTAACATCAAAATACAGGCTTAAAAAGTGAACAAAAAAAAATCACTCTCCTATATTGAGAGTCCTTCCTAGACTGATATTCTACACTTTTCCAAAAGAAATTTCTATTCCCACAGTAAAGCGTCATTGGCCACAGTGCTATATTCCTTTGTTCAAGATGGTCTTCACCCTACCACACTCCTCTCTCCATTAATATTATACTAAAGTATATGTCCTAAGTCAAACCATTTGTCCCAGTTGAATATTTGAACTGTGGGAATAACCACTAATTGCCTACTGATATCCATTCTCCTCACATGCTATAATAATGGAATGTGGAGTTTTTGCTGTGAACTGGACCACCCAGCTAGAATACGTTTCTCCTCAGTGACCAGTGAAACCGAGTTCAGCAATGCTGTGTTATACGTTTATAAGGACCGAGTATGTGCCCCTTCCTATTGGCTAAAATGCCAAAGTGACGGTGACAGCTGGGACAGCCAGTTTGCATCCAGAGATGGAATCCGTGTGCTGAGAGTACACAAGTGTCTTCCATCGGTCCTAGGCCAACTACCTCTTGATGGTAATAGGGGGAAGAAATTAACTTGTAGCTTGTTCAGGCCACTGTATTTGAGGTCTCTCTATCACAACAGCTTATCCTATTCCCTAAACAATACAGGCCTGTAAATGAATCACACAAAACTCCTCCTGGTTCACATCCTATCACCTCTGCCATCTGGCCCAGATGGAATCACCATTAGCTACTACATAGAGTCATAAACACAAAATACTAACTCCATCACATCCCCTTCTCCATCCTCTGCCTTAGCAGTGGCAAAGCAGGGTAGTCATCAAGGTGGCTCACTTTATATTGAATAGGGAGGAGGGGAGCATCAACTTAGCAAAAGTATCTAATGTCATTCCTCTGATTATATAGGGATACATGAAATATGCATATAAACATGTACATTCTATAATTTGATTTTTAACACATTATGTATTCTGTATCGAGTATGTTTCACATCACAAAAGTGGTAATTGCCTACGATATGTATTCATTAATTCATAATTAATGAATGCTTCCTGATTAATGGCTTTACTATGAAAATTTAAATGAGATAACAGGATCCTGTGCTCATACAAGGGTAATGGAAAGATAGCACCAGGCTCTGCCACCATATGGCCTGAGTTCTCAACAGCTCTGTGACTTTGAGAGAGTTCGTTACACCCTTCATGCCTTGGATTATTTCTTTCTAAAACAGAAATAATAGCACTATCTATTTCCTGGGGTGGTGGTTATGATTAAAGGTCTTAATATCAGCATAGTTTTTAGGAAAGTGCAAACATTACATAAGGACACTATAAATCATCACTGACATCATCATCATCCTCACCCCATAACCATCAACATCATCACCCCATCACCAGCAACATCGGTGACCAACATGTATTTAAAATGGAGTCTTAGCTTATTGTGTTTGGGTTGCTGTAATGAACGACCATAAACTGATGGCTTTAAAACAAAGGAAATGTATTGCTCACAGATCTAGAGGCTGGGAAATACAAGTAGGTTGAGTGTCTGCCGAAGGCCGGTTCCTGGCTCATAGATGGTCATCTTCTCACTGTATCCTTACATGACAGGAGAGGTGATGGAGCTCTCTGGGGTCTCTTTCCTATTTAAGGCACTAATCCTATTTATGAGGGCTCTGCCCCTGTGACCTCATCACCTCTCAAAAGCCCCAGCTGCAAACACTCCTTGTATTGGGTGTTAGGATTTCAACATATCAATTTGGGGAGGACATAAAAACTCAATCTATAGCAGGTCCTAAGAGGAACTTTGAATTATTATAAGTCTGAGGAAGAGGTTCTTGAAAAGTTTGTTCCCCTGAGAAAAGAGTAATGCCAGGATGAAAGCTCAGAAGTCATTTAGAGAGTCCTCTAACCAAGCCCTTCTCAAGTCAAACCCCTGAAATGGAATTTGCTTAAATGATTGCTAGTCTTTAAAAATTATTGCTAGAATTTTAAAATAATGTCCAAATAAAAGTATACCATACATTCAAATGTAAGTAAATGGCTTTTACTATCTGTCATTTTGAAAAATTCATGACCCATCTCTCCTTTAAAAAGCCCAGGCTCTAGGTTTTTACTTAATGTTGTAAAAAATATGTGAATAAACAAGATATGACTACAATTCATAGAACCTGAAAGACTTTTTTTAAAAAGTATAACCAGAAACTACAAATTTACAAGAAAAAAACAACCCCATCAAAAAGTGGGTGAAGGATATGAACAGACACTTCTCAAAAGAAGACATTTATGTGGCCAACAAACATGAAAAAACTCTCATCGTCACTGGTCATTAGAGAAATGCAAATCAAAACCACAATGAGATACCATCTCATACCAGTTAGAATGGCAATCATTAGAAAGTCAGAAAACAACAGATCCTGGAAAGGATGTGCAGAAATAGAAATACTTTTACACTGTTGGTGGGAATGTAACTTAGTTCAACCATTGTGGAAGAAGTGTGGCAACTCCTCAAAGATCTAGAACCAGAAATACCATTTGACCCAGCAATCCCATTACTGAGTATATACCAAAGGATTATAAATTATTCTGCTATAAAGACACATATATATGTATGTTTATTGCAGCACTATTCACAATAGCAAAGACCTGGAACCAACCCAGATGTCCATCAATGATAGACTGGATAAAGAAAATGTGGCACATATATACCATGGACTACTATGCAGCTATAAAAAAGGATAGGTTCATGTCCTTTGTAGGGACATGGATGAAGCTGGAAACCATCATTCTCAGCAAACTATCACAAGAACAGAAAGCCAAACACCATATGTTCTCATTCATAAGTGGGAGTTGAACAATGAGAACACATGGACACAGGGAGAAGAACATTACACACTGGGGCCTGTGGTGGGGTGTGTGAGGGAGAGCATTAGGAGAAATATCTGATGTAGATGACGGGATGATGGGTGCAGCAAACCACCATGGAACGTGTATACTTATGTAACAAACCTGCACACCCTGCACATTTACCCCAGAACTTAAAAAAAAAAAAAAAAGCATAACCAGAAACTAATACAAGAGAGATTGGTTGGCATAATGGTATAAAAATATTCAAATTATAAAGTCCTTTTTTGATGCAAAATTTACAACTAGATCTGTCAAATCTCCCTATATGCCTATTTCTCACATTAAGTAATCTCCATTTAGCAAAAATATTTTCTCATTGCCTGTAAAAAACACATTATTGGACACCTTTTTAATACTCCAGTTTCTGAATAGCCATTGGTAGAACATAAAAATTAATTTGCACTTTCCTTTGAAATTTTGCCGGCTTGCACAGAATACACAATTAAGCTTCTTTAATCTCTTTTTCAATGTCTGTTTGATCACCTTTTCATAATCAATTCAAATTGTATCACTTTATCTCTCACCAGTACAGTTTCAACTTATCAAGTGCTAGTAAATCAATTTTAAATTACTGTAGCACTCAGATCCAATCGCCCACCACATCTGGTCATTAATATTCAGTGAAAGCCTCCCAATTCATGGCATTACTATGAATGCCAAAATAATAATCACTTCTCTGTGTTGATGTGAGAGGCCATGGGAGATTTTAAATGCACAGCTAATTGGGCTGCAAGATGACTTCATAAATGTTAGGGAGTCAGGGAATCAGGTCTTCAGATGAGCTAACATGAAAAGCTGTTGATTGACATGTTTACCTGCCTGGCTATTGCAAGCGCTGTGAATATGATCTTTCAATTGTCTTTGTTCTAGTACAGCTCTTTGCTCCGCTTTGATTTAAAATCCCAAGTTTAAGTGATCAAGGTCATAAGAAAGAAGTTACCTGAATTTTCAAGTGTTTGGTGAGATTTCTAATTTGGGTTGCATTTGCTTCTTAAATCACGCGTAACAACTTTATTTTTCAGTACATGTATTTATTGCAGTAAAAATAGAACTAACCAATGTATTGCAACAAAGCCCCAGTGGTGCACCATGATTTGAGAGAAGGAAAAATTGTAGACATATAGGAAGGTTGACTCTGACTCAGCCTAGGTTATTTCTAGTTCATATTAGCATTTGCATCAAGGGTGCTGTCACACCTCAACCTCAGGCCTCAAGAAGCTCTCAGGGAGTCTTCCTTATTTTATCCACTTGGCGTTCCAGAAAGGTCTTTGGCACCCAGCCTCTCTCCCATCAGGCTCACAAATACCTAGAATCTGCCGTGACTCATAATTGCCTAAAGAGTTAATTTAATCAATTGTAACTGAGGCTCCAAGACACCTGTGGGTTTACCTGCTCCCCCAGATGCCTGTTGGCCCGATATGGAAGCTGTTAACTTAGGGATGACGTCTTTTTCTGCAAAATTAAAACGCATATATTTTCACAGGGATCCTACACCAGGATAAATGTGTTTTTCAACTCCTTCCCTTCAATGGCTCCTCATTGCCACTAGGATCTTATCATGGCCTCTGCAGCCAAACATGTCTGACCCACGCTATCTCTTCACCACCTTCCTCCTTCCTCTCCAAGCTCCAGCCTCATGGCTTTGTTGCAGTTCTTCTAATACTATGTGCCCTCTCCAACCACAGGGCTTTTCACAAAGATCCAACTTTCTGCCTACAAGGGGTTTTCTCCAATGCCTAGTTAATATCTCAGCCTAATCGTCTTTCTTCAAGGTAGTGAACCCCCTTACATAAGGTTATATTTTTATTATCAACTATAGTCATAGCACAGTGTGCTGATCACAGTTATAATTTTCTATTCATTCTGCCACCCCACTAAAACCTGTGACTCATGAGAGCAGAGACTTTTGTCTGATTTGTTCATGCTCTACCACCAGCGCCAAGCAGGTGCCTAGTGCTCAGTAGGCACTCGGAATACATTGTGAAAGAGAAGGAGGGATATGTGAACACATAAATACAAGAGTGTAAGTGAGCTGACTGTGGTGATGGCAAATATGAGCATACAAGAGAGACAAAGTGGCAGAGAAACAAAGAACCCAGAAAAGAAAGCTGGCAGTGATGAGAACCAGCTGGCTAACAGCTTCAGTGCAGGCAGCCACCCAAACAGCTGACCACAGAGCAAAGCAGCTTCAACCTTAACCAGGATTACATGCCCTGAACACAGAGCCCCAAGCCAACTTAGGTAGAAGGCCACATTCTAAACCATGCCTTGCTGCAGACCATGAACAGTGCCACCGATCCTGCTTTGAGGGTTTACCACAAAATAATGAATTACTGATTGTTCCTGTTCCCAATCAGCTCTCTCCTGAAATTAAATTCTCTAAATCAGTGTGACTGTCGGCTCAGTAGGCTGAAAAGAGTCTCCCTTATCTGTCCAGAACAGATTTTATTCCGCCTCAGTCTCTGCGAAAGCCTTGCACCACTATCTGATCATCAATTCTTTCTGTAATAGACAATGCAGCAAATTAAAAATTCAATCCCTCTCCCTTACAGTCTTTACTGACCAAAATCCCAATCTCAGTGTGTTTGAACGACCGCCTTCACCATTGACTATCCAACAGGGTGATCACAGCATAAAAGATGGAGATGTGAAAATTAAACAAAAATGAACCTTTGTTCCTCTTCTAAAGAAAGAAAAAAATTATCAAACATATCAAGTAGATTTCATGCTTTTCTAGTTTCCACTTTTTTGTTTAAGCGGTGCTCCAGAGGCCCCTGCTTTCATTTTATTTATTTTTTATTGTTTTAATTTCTTTAGAGATGGTGTCTCACTATGTTGCTCAGGCTGGACTTGAACTCCTAGGCTTAAGCAATCTTCCCACCTCAACTTCCTGAGTAGCTAGCATTACTGGTATGTGCCATTGTGCCCAGCTCCTAGTTTCCATTTCTAATGTCATTTGTAGGCCCCTGCCTTGGTAAGGGCTGCTTGCAGCAGAGAAGAGAGACCTGACTCCACAGTAGGAAAAGCAGGCTTTGGATTCAGGCATATCTGTAGAAGTCAATTACACTTTAATATTCTAAAGGAAATGATTTATAAAATACAAGTATTGCACTAATAGAAAATTTTTTATTTATTGCTTTGTATTCATGGATATTAACTATTTATACCATGCCCTCATTATTATAATTATAGCATTATTTCTAATTCTAAATGTTTCTTTGCAAACCAATTGTTTCTTTTATGCATCCCTACTGACCTACACACTCGCTTTTGCATGGTCCAAGCTATATGTTTCCTTTTATTTATTTATTTATTTTTAATTATCTGTAGAGATGAGGTCTCTCTGTGTTGCCCAGGCGGGCCTCGAACAACTAGGCTCAAGCAATCCTCTCACCTCAGCCTCCCAAAGTGCTGGGATTACAGGCATGAGCCACTATGCCTGGCCCCAAGCTATATTCTTTTATAATGATCTATTATACGTATTAAATCTTGTAAACAACATATATGCATACACATGTCTGTGCATCTCTGTATGTGTGTGCCTATGTATGGATGTGTATCTATATGTGTGCATATACATGAATATGCATCTGTGGTTGTATATACAGTCATCTCTCAGGATTCATAGGAGACTGGTTCCAGGAAACCCCCAGATACCAAAATCTGAAGATGTTCAAGTCCCTTATATAGGCTGAATGGGGTGGCTCATGCCTGTAATCCCAGCACTTTCAGAGGTCAAGGCGAGTGGATCACTTGAGGTCAGGAGTTTGAGACTATCCTGGCCAACATGGTGAAACCCTGACTCTACTAAAAATACAAAAGTTAGCCAGGCACGCGGCTCATGCCTGTAGTCCCAGCTCCTCAGGAAGCTGAGGCAGGAGAATCATCTGAACCTGGGAGGCAGAGGTTACAGTGAGCCAAGATCGAGCCACTGCAATCTCGCCTGGATAATAGAGTAAGACTCCATGTCAAAAAAAAAAAAAAAATTTAAGTTCCCTATATGAGATGGAGTAGTATTTGCATATAACCTATGTACATCCTCAGATACACTTTAAATCATCTCTACATTATTTATAATACCTAGTAGAAGGTAAGTGCTATGTAAACTGTTATTATACTATATGGGTTTTTTATTTGTATTATTTTCATTGTTACATTTATTGTTTTTTCAAATATTTCTGGTCCATGATTGGTTGAATCAGCAGATGTGGAATCCGCAGATGCGGAGGGCTCACTGCACTCACATCGGTGCTCCTAGGGATGTGTGCATGGATAGGGATGGATGTCGATGGATGTGAGCATCTCGACAAGGTATTCCACAAAATATGATCAGATGCACAAAATCTAAAACAAGTTCAAACCAAACTTTTCAGAGGGCCGTAATGTTCTTCCAGGAGAGCTGTCTGACGCCTGCTGGCTGTAACTTGCTGAAGCCAGATCCAGCCCTGGACATTCAACTGCGTGAGACTCTTGCTTATCACCTTTGCTTGCTGTTTTTTTGGTTGTTTCCCATAAACAAATTGGAGTTCGGTTTCCACATTTACAAAATAATTCCTCCTGACTATTTACCAGGAATTCAATATTTACCGAATGTACTCAGTAAACATTTATCACCTACCTACTATGAACCAGATACTGAAATAAGTGATTGCGATGCAACAGTAAACAAATCACACAAAGTTCCCTGCGTTCACTGTGCCTACATTCCAGCAAGAGAGACAGGTAATAAATAGATGTTATAGTCTATATTAGGAAGTGGACTGAGCGCGGTGGCTCACGCCTGTAATCCCAACACTTTGGGAGGCTGAGGCTGGCGGATCACCTGAGGTCAGGAGTTCAAGACCAGCCTGACCAACATAGTGAAACCCCATCTCTACTAAAAATACAAAAATTAGCCAGGTACAGTGTCGGGCGCCTGCAATCCAGGCTACATGGGAGGTTGAGGCAGGAGAATCCCTTGAACCCTAGAGGCGGAGCCTGCAGTGAGCTGAGATCCCACCATTGCATTCCAGCCTGAGCAACAAATGTAAAACTCTGCCTCAAAAAAAAAAAAAAAAAAAAAAAATTCGAAAGTGGTATATTCTATGGGGAAAAGAGCAAGGCACAGGCAAGTGGAATATTAGGGACATGAGTGAAGAGAAGCAGGGGTCGCAGTTAGACTGAGAAGGTGAAGAGTAAACAAAGAGGTAAAGCAGGTGCAGGGGGAGCCCAGGGGAGGGGGTGGTCAGTGCAAAAGCCAAGGCACAGGAATGCCTGGGAAGGTTTGGAACTGATGGGAGCAAGGGGGAGAGGAGGAGAAACCAGGATCAGAGAATTATGGGGCAGACATGTCAGATTCTGTCTGTGTTTAAGTCTTGGCCTCTGCTCCGGGGGAAATGAGAGCCACTGCGGGATTGTGAGCAGAGATGAGACATAAAATGGCCCTCCCCAAATACAGTCTCAGTTGTAGGGGCAGGGGTGAAGCGGGGAGGCCAGTGAGGAGGCTTCTGCAATAACCTAGGTGAGGGAGGCTGGGGGTTGGGCCATGTTAGTAGCAGTGGAGGTGGAGAAATGAGGTCAGATTTGCGATCTGTTGACATTTGAGCCTGAATGTCCTTCTGATAAATAGATGTGGGAAAGAACAAAGTCAAGAATGATGCCCAGGCCTGGTTCTGATGGTCAGGAAGGAGGAAACTGACTCATCAGAAGAGGGAAACCACACTCAGAGTTTACCGCCATTGAAATCTACTTACCGCTAAAATCTCAAACCTTGAAATTCCGTCTGGGATTTGCTTTTCCCCTCCCACTCCCTCTCACCATCTGTCTCCAGCTCAGCCTCTCCCTTACTCCTCTTTGGCTGGCTCACTTTCTCCTCGCATGTGCTACACACAGCTCAACACTCGCATTTACCCAGATCCCCTCTCTCCGCTCCCCATGCCTTCAATCTGTGTGTTCCTTCCTCCCCAGCAGCTTCCATTCTAACCTCCCTACGGGAGACTCCCACCTCTGCACTCAACTTCTAGCCCTGGCCTCCCCCTGAATTGGGGTTTTACACTTCTATCCACCTGCTGAATGCCAAAAATGCATCCAAACGCAATACAGCAGTTCTTTTCAGAAAACAGCCTTTCTAACTTGGTATATTTCCATTAATGAGACCTCCCCACCTGAAACCCTGGTGTCTGTCCTCTTGATACTGCCTTGTTCTCAGTGCTTCCCTCACGCACAAGCACGTCTAGAGTCAACCTTGACAGTGTCCATGGGCCTGCTTTTTGCTCTCACTTCTACCTACCAGATTCTGACCCTTCATTTCACCACCAAAAGCTAATTCACAACGCTCCCCATGTTATATCTTCACCACAGCCACCACCAGCACCGCCTCCCCTACTTAAAACCCTTCATCACCACTGCCTACAAGCTACGTACAGATCTCAACACAGCATGCACCCCCCTTTGCATTCTGGCTGTCACATCCTATCCCCTTGTTAATTTTCTATAACTTTCTTACTGAAATCCACTGCCCTAGCCAAATGGTCCTATTATTTCTGAACGGAGCATTCTCCCTCTCTTACTGTTCTTCACACCACTCCCGCTTACCCTGAATGCCTTTGCCTCTCATACCTGCTCTTCAGTTCGAGGCCAAGCTCAAGATACACCTCAAGTCTAAAGGCTTCATTTGCCCTTTGGTGACCACTCTTCCTTTGTGATATGAATTCAAATTGACTGTACAGTTCATCTAATATTGAATAGACACTCCTTGACCTTCTGATTGATCTCTTGATGTGCAAAAAAATCTCAAAATCATTAACGTCTCACGAGAGCAACAATTACATGTTACATGAATGGTAGCAATTGCCCCTCACTTCAGCTTGAAAGGGAGAAAGACTGGCTTGCTGGGTCATCTCCCAGTTCTTTGCAGTGGAGATTCCAAGTAATGAAGGAGATAGACAGAAGAACTAAAAGCAAATAGAGAGGCTACAGTGACATACAAAGCACAGTGCTAAAGGAGAAGGACAGGAAGAGAAAGGAAAGAAAAGCCTCAAAGGCTGAGACATTGGGAAGCCGACTTGGATAGTGGGAAAGAGAATTTAAGAAAGCAGGTGCCAAATATATGGAGACTATTAAGAGAACAGAAAGGAGGAGATAAGGAGGATGCAATTTTTTCCTGCACAATAGGAATGCATTTTCCCACCCTTATACATGATCCCTCAAAAAGATGAGTAAAGATATACAGTGTTTTACTTTGTGGGGGCGGTTACTTGAATGTGACTTTATGAACAAGACTAGGACATGAAACAAGATTTATCTGAGTTACATAATGAGTACGACATGTTTGTTTAGAGGCTAAAAATCTCTTAAAGTCAGGGATTGGGGCCTGATATGTCTTTGAATTTCCAGTTCTGAGCACAGTGTCCTACACGTAGTCATTAATCCATAAATGTTAGTTGATGATAAACAAGGATGTAGATAGATGAGCAAATGATGTGGTCCCTGTTTTTCATCATGGAGTGTTCCAGAGGCTGTCATCTGTTATTAGCGATGAAGCCAAACAGCATTTGTCATGTATTTATTTAAGGAGATTTTCCATTTGTCTACCAAGCAAATATAACTTTTGTAGGTCAAACTCACAATTACGGCATTAAAACAGGACAACCGTGTATGGATTGCTTGTTAAGGTTGCATGTGAATACCAAAAATATCATGGCATTCAAAACCCAAATGTAGAGAGAGCATTTGAGATGAGAAAGCAAGAAGGTATTTTCAAAATGCAATCCCAATTATTTATATTCTTCAAAAACTAGACAATTTTCTTCTGCTGACATGTTTGTCTTTGGTCCATTTCCTTGATGCTCTGAGTTTCATACCTAAGACCTTTGTGAAAAACAATTACAACTACCATGATTTTGTGTCAAAAGTAAATAATCATCTCTAATGACTCTCTGATAGGTTTTCAAAATATTTGCATTTTCTGAAAAATCCTTTGTTCCATTCTCATGCATTCATTCTGACCTCATAAAAAGTCTATGATAAAAGGTACTGAAATATCTACCTCCAGGAGATTGTAGTGGAAAAGCAAAAAAACCACAGAGAAATAAATGGAAACAAAATCAGGGATTGTAATCTTCTGGAATATGAATGTTCTCTGCATAACACTGAAGGAGAGGAATGTCACAGAACTTGGCAATGTGATAGCAACCATGAAAGACCATGAAAGCAGCAATCACTTGTTTATATCCTACCCTTCCTGGCCATTCCACATTGACTGTGACGTGCAAATGCAGAAATACAATGAAACCACCACATTTACCATTACTCTGATGTATAAATGCAGTATTATGATGAAACCACTTAAATATCTTCTGCTGAAGGAGATTTGTACTTCCTTTTTCTGAAAACTGTTAAGGGTCACTGTCTTTCCCTTGAGGAGATCCCTAAAAGTCTCAGATGCTTAAGGAAGTTGCTAAAAGGTACACGTAAATTTCAAGTTGAATGCCAGCTGAAGGTTGATGGGAGAGGAACAGTACAGAATTCCGAAAATAAACTGGCTGTCCTGAATGAAAACTGGAAGAAAGTTAATGTGTATCAAATATGCCATTAAAATATGCAAACCCTTTGGTCCAGCAAATTCCATATCTGGGAATTTAACCCAAATAAATCATCAGAGAATACACAAAGATGCCAATGTCTGAAATTGAAATTCTACCCAAAGAAGCAGAAAAAAAGAGAGGAAGGAATTAGTTGTGCAACAATAGCCTATTGTTAATAAATTATAGTACATTGATTCAATGGACTCCTGTACCACCATTAAGAAGACTGGGATTTATATTTATTAACATAAAAGATTGTCAGTGAAACATTAAATGAAAAAAATGCAAATAACTAGACAGTAAATAACTAGACAGTAAATAAATGTATTCTTCTTTCCGTAAAAAGTGTATTACATGCATGCACCATAATACAAAGAAAAGGAAATATCATAAAATGTAAACACTGGTTGTCAGTAGAGGGGCAGGTTATGGGAGAGGAAACCAGTTTTTCTTATCTTTCCTGTATATATTACTTTCACGATAAGAAATAGACAATCGAGCCTTTTTCATTTTTCAAAAGAGAATAAATTGACTTGTTGAAAGAAAAGCTTACTTCCAGAGGTTTGTATATGTCCTGAGAAATTCTCTCTCTTTCCTTCTCTCTTTCTCTTTCTTCCTTTCTCCAAAGAAAGAGAAGAGATGCTACGAAGGAGCAGAAATTTGGCTATAAAAAAGGCAATTAAAAAAATTACTTTCCTAGTTTAAATTTGCACTGACAGAAGCTAAAGAAAAGCTTTTGACAGTAAGCTGGCAGAGCCCTGAGAAAGTTTGTCTCTAAGTTAAAGAAAAAGGAAAAGTTTTAAAGAATATTTAATCAAATTCCAAGAATAAGATTTGAGTTAAAATTCACTAGTATTAAGGAATAAAGTATTTCTTTCCAGAATTAAGAAGAAATCCTTTAAAATATAAAAATAACTTATTATTTAATTTTCATAAACTAACCTGAAAAGAAAATTCACTAGCTTTATTTCTTTTAAATAGAGTGTTGATGGGGAGAGAGAGAAAATGAGGCAGAACGAGGAAGGAGAGAGCATTTATGGCTTTAAGGACATACCTTCAGTTTGCTTCTCAAAACCAAGCAATCCCCCACATAATGCATCAGGCCCAAATTATACAATAACTGTCTGCAGCTGCTCTGTTCTCTTAAATTTTGAAACTGATGCTCAAAAACTGCAGAAGCATCGTAGTAACTCACAACAGTGCCCTTCCTCATGGACTCAGACTGGCCTTACTCTGCCTAGAGTTGTCCTTTACTTCTTGATAAGTTCCTGGAATATGCATAACTTTTAGTGTTTAAAAGAATTGGCTGAGAGTGTTGTGAAAGAGTCTCCTGAGGAGCTACCAGGTCCATAGGGGGACCAGGGATCTTCCTTTCTAACAAGCCTGATTTCAGAGACAGTCTTGGAAGAAAGAGAAACATTTTATTCATGTCTGATCACCTGCCCCAACACTACTGCAGCCTGGGAAGCCCATCCCACTGGGGCCACTGGACCTTTGACTGCCAGCTCCAGGGACAGGCATGACCGGAGTGGAATGCTCAGGGTATCACCACCATCAATAGGTACCAATAAGTAAATCATGCTGACCATGACAATATTTAGCAGTAAGGCATCTAGAAGGAGGGCACGGAGTTCAGGCCAACTAATGGTTTTAAAGCCTAAAATCCATTAAATGGTAAAAGAAGATCAAAAGGAATAATCCTGATTGCTGAGAATACTGATATGAGGTCTCAATTCAAGTAAAATTCAAATTTCATAGAAATTTTCAAACTCAGCAAATGTAAGCTATAAGAATTTGATGTAAATTATGCCATCTGGGGAGGCTTTATACTTCTCTGCTTTTGTTCTTTTCCAACAATTGCATTTGAACATTCCCGGGGTCACCCCACTACACTCCCGGCTCCCACCATTGCAGGGAGCTCAACAGACCTTATCCAACTGTGGTTTTAAAATGACCGTGAAAAGGTGAAACATTTGCATATTTTTTAAATCTTCAGCTTTCAGTGAAAGATGCTAATGATTCTATAGATGGTGTCCTTTCTAAACTTTATTCAACTGTCTTACCCCCAGCCCCTAGAGCAAGGTATCTAAGAGGACAAAATATAACAATCCCAAAAGAATAATGAAAAGATTCTCTCTCTTGTTTTTTTTTTTCTTTTTTTTTTTTTTGGCATTTGATCCTCTAAAATACTTTTAATGTAATAAAAAGGGTGAATGAGGATTTAAATGTCACAGAGTTGGGTTATGAAAACCTACAAAGAATTCTTAAGATTGACATTTTGCAGCTGGGAATTTTCTTCAGACGGCACTAGGAAATGGCAGAATAACTTTTACATAGGAACAAAATTTAACCCGTCAAATGATGACCATGTGGTCATGATGGTTGCAAGGAGCCATGGCATGGTCCCGTCTCTCTAGAAGTTCACAGTTTAATTAAACATATAAAATCATCATGCCAAAAAAAAAGGTGGTGGGGGGGTAATGGAGAACATGCTGACACTATGTTGTATGATACTGGCTGTCAGCATGATTAGGAGAAGGAACTGTGGGACACATGACTGGGAAAGCAAAGATTTTGTAAAAGAAGGGGAAAGGGGTCAGAGTGGGGAGAAATGATGCCAGCTGTACAGAGAGAAAACCGCTGGGAACCCGCAGAGCTGAGTTAGGTGAACTGCTAGGAAGGCTGCCCAGCAAGCCAAACCATAGGGTTCAGAGGCAGGAAAGACACCGGCCCAATCTGGGCTGCCCTTGTTGTCTAAGAGCAGGGCCTGGTCTGAGGCAGAACTCCTGGGACTATCATGAGGTCAGGGTCCAGACCACACAGAGGGGGACCTGCCACAGGCGCAGCAGCTGGTCAGGGTAAGGGTCATGAAGCTGAGCCTGTGGGCGGTGGGGCTTTACATGTAAGAAAATTAGGTCTTATCCCACATAGAAAAAAAAAAAAAAAAAAAAAAGACAGTCTGTTTCTGTGCAGCTCTGCCCCTCACCTTCCTGTAAAGTCAATTTCAACTTCCCAGGTCCATTCATTCTCCCTAATGATTTACTGCACGTCAAAAGATGTATCTACATTCCCTATCTTCTCTCTCTTCTATGAAAAATGGCATATAAGCTTCTATACCATACTGGGTTGTTTAACAATCACTCTGATTTTCCCTCAAGCATGTTAATAAATTTGTATGCCTTTAAAAAAACAAAAGAAAGAAAGAAAGAAAAAGAAAATCAGGTCTTGCTCCAGGAAGCTGCAGGAAGCTTAGTGTCTATGCATTTAGAGAACATTGCAATTCAATGTACAACCAAGGAGCCAGGGACCCCAGGAACCTTGATTTGAATGGTTAAGATGCACACTGGAACTCCCTCCACCAATAAAAGCTAATAAAGTACTGCACGCTTGTTTGAGAATGGGCCGGAGACAAGAGGCTTCTTGTAACTGGGCAGGTCGGGAGAATACAGGGCCTGACATTATGAGAATGAAAAGGGCAGTTATAGAAAATGGGCAGTTCTAGAAGTGTGGATAGGCCAGGCGCGGTGGCTCATGCCTGTAATCCCAGCACTTTGGGAGGGTAAGGCAGGCAGATTATTTGAGGTGAGGAGTTCGAGACCAGCCTGGCCAACATGGTGAAACCCCGTTTCTACTAAAAATATAAAAATTAGCCAGGTGTGGTTGTGGGCACCTGTAATCCCAGCTACTCAGGAGGCTGAGGCAGGAGAATCACGTGAGCCTCGGAAGCAGAGGCTGCAGTGAGCCAAGATCACGCCACTGCACTCCAGCCTGGGCAACAGAGCAAGACTCTGTCTCAAAAAGCAAACAAAGCAACAACAACAAAAACAAACAAAAAAAAAGAAGTGTGGATAAAGCATACATGCTCTGTCTGAGTTTTCTGATCCAGAGGAGAATATTCCAGGGAGAATAACTTGTTAGAACATTCCAGAGTGCCTGTGTGCTTGTAAGAATTTACATTCAGTAAAGATGGGTTAAGATAGATATGTTAATACATTTTAGAGAATCAACCCAGCTTCATTGCATCAGAGCTGGGATACAAAGATCCTTAAAATTTTATAATCAATAATTATCAAGTTAAATAATATTTCTAAAATTTAAGTGTCCTGCCAACTATTTTATTTCTTTATATCTTAACTTACTTTATAAGATATGAGAGGCTCATAGAAATACACAACATTACAGAATAAAATTCATCTTAAGCGGACATCAGAGGCAGGGAAAATATCACCTAAAGTAAGAGTGTACAGAAAAGACACATGCAGCAGGCCCTAAGCTCTTCACAGTTCCAAGAGGTGAATTACCAGTTTGTTTCTGCATCTCCCTGGGGGCTTTTCTGACAAGAGAAAAAGGTATGCTATGCATCTTTCACTCCCTGTGGGAGTCCTTTCTTCTGACATGTCCTGGTCAGTCACTAGCCCCTGTCTCCTCCCATCTCTTCCCTGCCACCCTGAGTCTTCCACAGGGAGCCAGGTCCTGGCTACTCCACATGGCCAGGAAGCAGTCACAGGAGCTGGTCGTCAGACAGTAGCAAGAAGGAACAGGAAGGCAGCTAGGGAGTGGCAGGGTCTGGCCTTTTTATCTCTGCATTCCTTTTAATTCCTGAGCAAAAAGCAAAAGGATTCATCAAGAAATAGCTGAGACAAAGGAATACCCAACTAGATGCCTAAATTGCTAAGATAGACACGCACACAAAATTAACATTGGCCACTATGCCTGGCTTCAGGAAGCCCTCCAGCCAAACTGAGATGTTCGCAATATCTCCTGCTACTACTCTTCTACTGGAACATTTCCCCCTTTCGATACTGCCAGCTGCCCTCACCCCAGCTAATATAGTCCCAGTGGTGTCCCCTGCCTTTCAGGAGGACTTCCCCAAAATTCCTCTCTCTGTCAAATTTACAGAATAAGGTACCGCAGATCCAGTTACTTTTGAAACTTTCATTTTAAAGGGCAAGGCTTATAGGGATAGTTTACCCAGAGGGGACGGAAGAGATAGAGTTCAAGAATAAGAAAATGGAGCTTTACTAAGAAATTCCAAAGGACTAGCTGGAAATTCACATCAAAGACTAGAAGATCCCTCTTTTTCCCTTGGAAGATAAACAGAGAACTCAAGAAACATCGTCCGCACCTTGAGCACCTAACTTTACATAAACGTGTTCATATCCAAGATGAGAGGCAGCTGGGTGGAGGCAGGTGGGGTATTCAAAGCTTCTGTTACACGTTTGCTGAAATGTAACTCTATTTCCAGTTGTGATGGCCACTAGTCCATTTCTAGCACTATTATCAAATGATCTTAATAGCATAGGCTACTGTGCCATCAAAATGCCACACACACTGCCCTTTGCAAGTGCAAGGAGGATACTGGCCTGCCTTCCCTCCCCCTGGCAGAGTTAGCTGCTCCTTCCTCTGAATCTCATGGCCACTTAGGTACAACCCTGTCATGGGCACTTGTCTAAGCTTTTGTTGCCCTATTCACTTAGAGACCACACCTAAACCATCTTTTCATGTCCAGACTACCACAGTGCTTAGAAAACGAGAGGCATGCAATACATCTTTTCTAAACTAATATAGAAATGAATATTTCCCACAGCCCTGCTGCCTACAAATATAAATCAATAATTTACATTCCTCAATATGGAGACTTAGGTAGCAGGTATATCTGTCAAAGGAAATATCACTGGATGAGCAGAGAATGCTAAAAAACATACATACTCCCACAGGTAGCTTTAAGTGGTGCTCCACAATTACTAAGGATTCAGATGACTTTGAGAATCCAATGAAGTTTTTACTCTCCTGAGAAGGATGCACAGATACACAAAAGTGCATTTTCAGGAGATTCATGAGATCTATGAAGTGGACCTTTGACCCCCATGACTACCTCAAAACCAGGTGCCCACTCAGCCCAAATTAGAAACTTTTGCCTAAGACTAATAGTATTAGTTGGCTGGGTATTTAGAATTCCATTTTTTTTTTTTCTAAACATAGTAGAAACTGTTCAGCTACAAAACACTGAATCTCCAAGGAAGCATTAAGTAAGTCCATAAAGAATTAAGGGCCAGAGCACCAGGGCAGCGTTACTACCTTAGTAAAAGAAAAGTCTTATCCCTCTTTGTACCTCCCAAAGTACCTGGTTATTCGTGTCTTATTTCTCCAGAGAAAAAAAGAAAACAAAGTGAATGCACTGCTGTGGGAACCATTTTCAAAACAAGAATCCCTTCAAGGTGGAAATGTAGAATCAAGGCAACTTAAAGCACTCTCTCTAGAGCTCCCAGGAGGCTCAAAGGAGACATGGGCAGACTGGGAAACCTTCGAATCCAGTTAAGTCATCAATTACAAAGACCTACAAATTGTTGGTTTCCAGGGTTCTGTGGTTAATTTGCTGGCTATAATCCTGAAAACTGACCCCAGCTCCGGCAAGGACATTCTTATCAGCCATGGGTTGTACATTCACCCCTTGTGAAGTTACACTGGATCTAAAGTTATGAGAGATGCATTTTAGGAGGCCACACGTGAAATACCAATGGCCTGGATTAAACAGTAGCATGCACTTATAAGTTTGACATTTTAAAAAATGTATTGGAACTGTAAGAAAGGATGGTACAAATGTGTACCTAATAAAGGATAGAAAAAACTAGTAGGCTGTGGGCAGGAGAACAGAATGAACGAAGAAGAAAAAGGCAAATACGGAAAGCTAGAGAGACCACTATAAAGGAACACTGGAGAGAGGAATGGGCTGGATCAAAATTAAAATAACTTCAAAGAGAAGAAAAGGGATAAAATATCAGATGGAGGTAACAACACGAACCATAAGAAAGAAAAGTGTGCAGGCAAAAAACAGGGTTTCTCTGAGGCAGGCAGTGAGTGTGAATAAAGCAGATAGCCCTGGCTGAGTTTTCTGACCCAAAGGAAGGCATTCCAGGCAGAATAACTGTTAGAATATTCCAGGGTGCCTATGTGCTTGTAAGAATTTAGCAGTTAAAGGAGATCTAAGAATGCATGTTGAATCGAATTTTAAACAGTCATTTTCCTTGTAAACCACTCCAGAAGAGGGGGATTTAAGAGAGGACTTAGAAATGAGTTGAGTTTGGGGATCTGAGGTGCAGAGAGAATGGGGGTGGGAGAGGGTTGCATCCCCAGTGGGCACGGGGCTGGCAGTGAGCTGCAGGGCAGAAGTCCACCGTGCAGAAGAGAGGAGAACTATGCCTGGGAGTAGGGGGTAAGATGGATGGGAAGAGCCTTAAAATCAGCCAAAGGGGCTTTCAGCAAAAAAAAATGGTGACTCCCAACAGCTTCCTAACACAGAAGCAGAAGCCATAGCCCAGAGATCTGGTTGGGCCTCACCCCTGAGATCGGCCATCACATCTAAGCAACAAGTTTAAAAGTACATATAGGCCGGGCGCAGGGGCTCAGGCCCGTAATCCCAGCACTTTGGGAGGCTGGAGTGGGTAGACCACAAGGTCAGGAGATCAAGACCATCCTGGGCAACATGGTGAAACCCCATCTCTACTAAAAATACAAAAATTAGCTGGGCATGGTGGCATGTGCCTGTGATCCCAGCTACTTAGGAGACTGAGGAAGGAGAATCACTTGAACCAGGAAGTCGGAGGTTGCAGTGAGCCGAGATTATGCCATTCCACTCCAGCCTGGCAACAGAGTGAGACTCCATCTCAAAAAAAAAGTGTGTGTGTGTGTGTGTGTGTGTGTGTGTGAGTGATATCATACATAGTATGACATATATCATATATCTCATATCATACATATCTCATATGATATATCTATATATATGATATGATATATATATATCATACTTAAGACAGGCAAGCCACAGCAGTTTGATGGAAATGTGACTAGAGCAATGAACTTGACTCTGAAAATAAAAAACATCCAGCAAATGAATCATTCAGGGGACTAATGAGCACCTTCAATGCTCCCCATGAAGCAGACAATGATAAACAAAGGCTAATTTAGGTATTTACCCCAATGCATGGCATAAAGCAAATAACATATATGGAAGTAACATATTTAGGGAAAACAGAACAGATAATTTCAGACAGGACAGAAGAGTTGAAATTTGGTGGCAATACAGGATGAAAGAAGTTGAGGCACAGAGAGAAGAACAACACACTTGGTAAAAAGTTCTGTCATCTCTTTCTTTCTGCAAAACACTATAAATATCAATTAGGCAGTGGTCATGAAGAAAAATCATAAAGAAATTGAACTGTAATCACATGGAAATAAGCCAAATGTAAGTATATTATCTTCATCTGGAACGCAGAACATAGGCTCTCGGCAATAAACTTTTTATTTATGTAAATCTCGTGACAGCAACCAAGTTTGTCTCCCAGAGATACAGAAGGGACTCTTCTGTTTTGTTGCATAGAAATAGGAAAACACCTTTGGTCGTCAGTTATATTTATTTTTATTTATTTATTTATTATCCAGTTGAATTTAAGATTTTTGGTCCTTAATTATATACGGGCTAACTCCTGACAGTGAAGGGGAGAGAGGAAACAGTCAATTCCTGAAACTGCTTCAAGTTTCTCTCTAGAAAACGAGCAGGAGAGACAGAAACACAGCAACATAACTCTGAAGCTTGACTCTGTTTACTGTGGAAGTTTTCTTCCACCCACCCTACAATCGGTTTGTTCGTTAAATGAACGCCACTGTACTCTTAAAAATAGCCTGATCTAAAACGTATTTGTGTCTGGAGAGTCCAGATTGTAAAAGTAAATTGCTTTAATAAGTTCCTTTTAAAAATAAAACAAAAAGAGCATTAAACACATGTCAACATAGGGAGCATCAGGACTTCCGCAAAGATTGCAGAAGATACATCTTGTTTCTTAAGGATAAAAAGATTTTGTGAGAGAAGAAGCTGGTGGTGTGGAGGTGGAGCTGATTTACCCTGATTAGGAACATGGCCACTCCTCCCCAGGAAGAGCTCGGGACAGGACTGCTGGCTACTTTTGAAGAGAATAAGATTCAAAGATCGTGATCTCCTTACAAAGCCACATAAAAGACCTGGAAAGCCATAACCAGAAAATTTAAAAAGATATCAAATTTACCAAAAAAAAAATGGTTTATCAAAGGATGTTACTCAAAAGCATTGTCTTCCACTCATCATCTAAAGTATAATTTTGGGAAAACAATTCCTTGACATAGTTATTAATATATCAAAGTTATAAAGATTATTCCCCTAAGGAATAATACATTTCAACCGAAGATAATTTTTCTCCACAAAATTTTTGGTTAGTAAAATGAGTTCAAAATATGTATGGGTTCCCAAGATTTCTTCTATCTCAAAAGAATACATTTACATTAATACTGGAAAATCCATCTCAGTTAATCCCCCCATCCTCAATCCCAATGTCAGTCTAAGGTCATAGTTATGTTACAACCAAAAGTAGTATAAAAGGTGAACTTCTACAGATGCTCCTCAACTTAAGAAGGGGTCAAATCCCAATAAACCAGGTGTGAACTGAGAATACCATAAGTCAAAAATGCATGTAATACACCTGACCTACTGAACCTCATAGCTTAGCCTCACCTAATTTAAACATGCTCAGAACACTTATATTAGCCAGCAGATGGACAAAATTATCTAACACAAAGCCTGTTTTATAATAAAGTGTTTAATATCTTATACAACTTATTGAATACTATATTAAAAGTAAAAAACAGAATAGTTGTAAGGGTACTTTACATACAGCTTCTACTGAATGTGAATAGCTTTCAAACTACTAATAAAGTCGAAAAGTCATTAAGTGGAACCAGTGTAGGTCAGGGACTGTCTGCCTGTATCTCAAATAAGTATCTTCTGGTAACGTTAAGGACATTTTAAAGAGTAATGATACTTTATATGTTTTCTTGAAATGTTAGCTCCATGTCATACTAAACAGAAAAACTTAAATTCAATATGAAATAAAACTATCAAAATCTAGAAACGATGTCCTTTTAGATAAACTTGAAATTTAGATTTGATTCCTGACAAGACTTTTTCACACACTTCTGATTATCTGTCATTCATCCTGGTAGTCAAGCACTAGTCTGAAGTTAAATGCACTCCTCTCTTTGTTCATTCCCCAAACCAATTTCTCTTTACCTTCTCTTCCCCCATAAAATTCCTGCTCCCTCAGCTGGACTTCCAAAGGTAAAGACCTTCTCATCAGAAGAGGGTCAATCACACATAAAATGCAATAAAAATGATAGAGGCCTGAGCATTTTCTTATACCCCTTTATCTTCATTATGATATTTGCGTCATATTTTACAGGGTAAATCTAAATATATGTTTTCCATTTAGCAAAATTTTTCATGTACTCCAGAAAAAAAACAGAGAAAACGCCCTAAGATAATCCTTAACATTTGTCAATTATCCTTGTACATTCGTTATCTCATTTAACCTGACCACCACCACTGAGAGACAGGCGCTGTTAGGAGGATGCCTACCCCATCCTCCGGGTGAGGACGGTTGCAATATATGGTCAGACAGAAGAAGGAATTCACACCAGGATGCAAGAAGCTGCCTGGATGCCTTGGACTGGGATGGGAAGATTCTAAACCTGAGCTTGGGCCTTTGAATTGAGCTGCAAGATGGAACATTATGTCAGCACATTAAGAAATCAGAGTTACGGCCGGACGCGGTGGTTCACGCCTATAATCCCAGCACTTTGGGAGGCCAAGGCGGGTGGATCACAAGGTCAGGAGATGGAGACCATCCTGGCTAACATGGCAAAACCCCATCTCTACTAAAAATACAAAAAAATTAGCCAGGCATGGTGGCACCCGCCTGTAGTCCCAGCTACTCGGGAGGCTAAGGCAGGAGAATCCCTTGAACCCGGGAGGCAAAGGTTGCAGTGAGCCAAGATTATGCTACTGCACTGCAGCCTGGGTGACAGAGCGAGACTGTGAAGAAAGGGAAGGGGAAGGGAAAGGGAAAAGAGAAATGAAAAAGGAGAATGGGAGGGGAGGGGAGGGGAGGGGAGGGGAGGGGAGGGAAGGGAAGGGAAGGGAAGGGAAGGGGAGGGAAGGGAAGGGGAGGGAAGGGAAAAAGGAGAAACTAGAGTTCCAAGTTCCTGGGCGACAGAGTGAAACAAAGGAAGGAAGGGAAGAAGGAAAGAAGAAGGGAAGGAGGGAAGGAGGGAAGGAAGGAAGGAAGGGAGGGAGGGAGGGAGGGAGGGAGGGTTTGAAGTTCCAACCTCAAACGTACTATATGCTGGATGAGAAACAAAGACAACTGAAAGGATGTAGAATGCTAAACTAGGGGAAAAGTAGTTCTCTGGAAACTGTCCAAGTGTCCAAGCAAGAGGCAGTGGGTGGGGGAGAGAATACTGAGGGTCTCTTTTTCTGGCGGCTATTTCTACACCGGGGCTGGGGAATTAGAAAACAACTAATTGGACATGTGGTTGTTTGAGAAGGTTAAACTACAGCAGCTAGTTCAAGAGAGAGTAAAAAGTTAGAAGTGACTCATACAGGAGGGGTAGCTATGGAGGAGAGAGGCCCCAAAGAGAGCAGTAATCCCACCAGTTAATTCTGAGTTGCAGGCTCTGCAGCGGCCAGTCACTGTGAGGTGCTGTCCCTGAATGCCCTAAGTCAGGCCAAAATCAAATGGGAACAAAGGATATCCTGAGAGACCAACATCCGACACCTCAAGTTGCCCACAATTCCTGGAAAAAAGCAGATGAAAGATTCCCCCCAAAAAAACTGACAGCCGGAGCATTCAGCAGCAAAGATCCAGGGCTGGAACAGTGACTGGACTCCAGAGCCCACGCCCTTTCCACTTTAAGCTACACTAGAAATACTATATTAGGGCCAGGGATGGTGGCTCACGCCTATAATCTCAACACTTTGGGAGGTAAAGGCAGGTGGATTACCTGAGGTCAGGAGTTCAACACCAACCTGGCCAAGTTGGTGAAACCCCATCTCTACTAAAAATACAAAATTAGCCGAGTGTGATGGTGGATGCCTGTAGTCCCAGCTGCTCGGGAGGCTGAGGCAGAAGAATTGCTTGAACCCGGGAGGCAAAGGTTGCAGTGAGCTGAGATCGCACCACTGCACCTCAGCCTGGACGACTGAGCAAGACTCAGTTTCAAAAAAACAAAAAAGAATGAAAAAGAAAGAAAGAAATATCATGCTAGAATCCAGTTTTTATTCTAAAACCTTACCAAAAGTGGAAGAAAGATAATTGGTGGCTAGAATTCAGATTACCTGAGCAAAATTTCCTATCTATTGTCTCAACACCAAACCAAGGTTGGGTTGAATCAGATACAGTGTTGAGCAGATGATTTTGGTAACTCACCAATAAAGTGATTATTCCCCAAGGCGAGCATCTCCTCCAGGAGGACCAGTCCCCCTGACGCCTGAAGCGGGGTCACACTTCGTCCATCTATGAGGGAGCACTGTTGGAATCCGGTGGCCGTGACCTTCCACAGCAAAATCAGTGAAGCAGTGGCATCTTTCCGAATCCTGAAAACAGGAATGACGTAAACAGAAAGCTCCTTTCAGAAAAATGCATCTTAGAACCAGTCCTTCAAATTAAAAATAAGTACAAAGATGATGTGTGCATCCACCAAGGTACCAGGAAATCGATGGCATGAACAGACACACGGGCATGCACCATAACCGGGCACACCCCCACTGGTTCACCGTGTACCACAAAATGAGTCACTGGCAACTCACCTTTGAGTAACCATTCTGATGAACAGTCAAAGAGTATGCTGGGTTCTCTTTTCAACTAATCCTTCCATAGCCACACAATATAAAAAGAGTTTTGCTTTCATTTGTTATAAACGTGGACTGCAACCCAACACAGCCACGTGAGTTATGCTGCAAAAGTGTGTCACCGTCCCCCCAAACCCTCCCACACATACACATGCACCATCACACAATCCACCTCCCCATGCTTCAGGCCTCCCCTGGCTCATTTTCAGTTAAAACACACACACACACACACACACACACACACACACACACACGTCATAGACGACCCGTCAACCCCAGCCCCAGATGCCCTTTGCCTTTCTCCTCACAGCCCAATGCTTCAGCAACTAGGAGCTGCCAGTTCTTCCCCAACCCAGTTCTTTCTCAGCTCCCAGGCTTTGTCTCCTTCTCCACCTTGGAAATGCGTTTCTAGCTCCACGTATCTGGGTCTTCCCAGAGACCCCTGACCACCTTCCCAACATCTCAGCAGCTGCCCATTCTCCCCAGTGCTCCTGGAGAAGAGCACAGTAGACTCTGCGGCTCCCCCAGCACCGAGCTCCTGGTGTGCAGCAGGGGCTCAGTAAAGCTTTGATCAGTGACTACATTCATGAGGAAATGAAAGCGTAAGGAGCTAGTAACCCCCACAGGTGAATTCAGCACCCAGAGGTCGGTGGTTCAGCACTCCCATTTCACTTAGTCTGAGTCAGACTCTGCTAA
Source organism: Sapajus apella (assembly GCF_009761245.1). Classification (NCBI taxonomy): domain Eukaryota; kingdom Metazoa; phylum Chordata; class Mammalia; order Primates; family Cebidae; genus Sapajus; species Sapajus apella. The sequence goes on along the minus strand of NW_022436950.1, from coordinate 10,324,563 downwards.
TTCTGTCGGGTTCTGCACACCAAGGGAGTCTCAGAGAATGGCAGGTTTGTTGAAAGGAAAAAAAACAAAAGCATTTAAAGAGATAGAAGGCCAGAACGCTCAGAAAGGCTTATCAAGGTAAGATAGTATGATCTGGACAGGAAAGGGCTGAGAGATGTTTTCATAAGAGTAAAAGAAACTAGAGATCCTGCTCCTGAAACGAGCCCAGGACGGCAGGGGTTTCAGCTGTAGTTTGAGCAGTGAAAGAAACACTTAGGACCGGGGTCCCCCTGCTGGTAGAGCTCGAAGCTGCCTCAGACTCCACCTCTCCCTCCTCTCCAGATGGGGTGTTCCTCCTGAGCCCAAGGAATTCCCAGGCAGCCCTTCCAGGCTCTTCCCCTGCCAGAATGAGTTCAAGGCGGGGGTGGGGAGCCAGGGTGCAGGAGCAATGTAACGAAGTTCCTCTTCCAAACATGTTCAGGGAATGCACTGTTTAGAAAGCCAGGTAGACAAAAATGGCCATGGAGGCATGGAAGAGACCTATAGTGCCCACAGGCCCCTTAAAAGGTCATCAAACTGGTTAACCAGGACACATGTTCCCAGCCTTCTAAAAATCCCCAAAGACTGAACAGCAAATGCCCCTTAGGTTGCATGGGAGATGTGGGGAGGGCACCAGTTAACAACAACAGAGAAGGATGGGCAGTGGGGGATTCTCAGCCAGCCTGGGGCACCCTAATGCTGGCCCATCCCCACCCCCAGCTTTGTGCTCCTGGGTACCTGCTGACTTGAGCCTCACATGAAGTACCGCACACATCAGGTCTCAGCCTGCCCTGCTTCCCTCTGCCTCTCCCTCTTCCCCACCGGTGGCAATGGACCCTGTCATTTGAAAGAGCTTGAATTTAAAACAAAACACTCTTCTCGTCTGCTTGCTTTTAAAGAGAAAATTGTAAAAAATAAAGATAAAATCATAAGTAGATTTTAAATTTGGGGCAAATTATGCATCTGAATGTAACTGATGTTCCATTAAAATCTTAAGAGGGCAATAATTTGGGAAGCAAAAGCATTTGAGAGACAAGGAATCTGGCTGGGATCTTATCTAAGGCCTCACGGTTTGTCACCTCACACCAGACTCATACAGTCCAATTTCTCAATTCCACGTCTCCATCCTGACGACCCTCACTGTCACCTCCTCTGAAATTGCTTCCTCTAGTTTTCAAATGGCAGAGGCCACGTCTACCCATGGGATCTGTTCATGATTCTCACTTGACTGGCCACTTACACACCAGGTCCATGGATGGACACAACCCCACAAACAGGTCATAGCATCACTCTTCACAGTTTTAATTAAGAATTTTCTTACTTGACTGAGGTGTTCTGTGGCACTTCAAAGGATACCAGGCGGCCACCTGCAGAGCTGTTAGAACTGGCATTCCCACAGGCAACATCTGGGATCACCTGGGAAGGAAAAAGAAGGCATGTTATTGGGATTGATTACAGTATAAAATAATAAGACAAAGCGAAATCCCATGCTGATTTCCTTCACCCCTTTTGATGATGCGGGGATAGGCCTACACAGGAGAAGAAGAAGTGAAACCTTACGAACTCAGAAGAAAATGAAGCCTTTGCCACTTGATTTTCTGAAATACAACAGCCTCCCTGAGAGCAATCTACAAATTCCAGGGATTGTTAAAACTGATCAGTAGGATATTTCAGGAAAGAAAGCAGATGTCACTCCCTGCTCTTTTTCCATTCATTGAACAAGCGGTCATTGGCCTTTGCACTATGCTTAACCTGATGGTAACCAGGAGGCAGACTTCAAGGACTAACTTACGAACAGGAGGTAAAAGCCTAATGACTAGGCAAGCCAGCCTGCAACTTGCAGAGGGCATGAAGTTTCAGGTGTGATGACTCTTCTCTGTGCTGATGGGTCCCAGGAGCACTTGCTGAGGCTCGGGAGCTTGAACGCTGCCTTTCTTGTTCCTTGCAGGCTATACCTTCACTTTTAACTTATTTCCCAAAAGTATTATATTGATGTGTATTTAAAAAAAAAAAAAGAAGTTCAATTGGTGGGGGAGGACTGTGCTTATGAAAAAGCATATCACAAAAAACCTTGAGCTATGTCCAAGGAGATACTCCTGACCTATTTACGCACTTACTCCTCATGCCACAATTACTGTCCTCCCTCATGAAGTTAAAATGAATTAAAAGCCTTCACCACCACAGAATTAATTGAGAACAATACAGAAACTCTCAGCAATTTTACTCCATAGCCCTCCCTTAAAACTCATTTTCCAGAATGTCCTACAATCAAATTCTATGGACAAAGCCCACCACTGATATTCAAAGATGCGAGCATAACTTGTTAAAATTGTATAACAGATGGCTGTTACCCAAGCCTTTAAGATACCAAATAACTTTATGTTTCCAAAGCATCTTTACTTCATGGAGAGGGGATAATGATATACCTCTGGGTTTCCGTCAGGTTAGACATACATATTAACATGTCTTCTTCTGGCACTTTAAACCTGCTTCATGAATAGCCTAAGAAATAACACAAGATATAGGAAGACGAGGCATTCCTTTTTTACATTTACCAACTATAAAATAACATGACTTTAAATCAATAGATTGAAATGGCTGGTTAGGGAGAAATTTTTTTTTAAAGGACGCTTCCTTGATAAACTTGAATGGAATCTAGTTCACATTCAAGAACTGAGTCATCCAGCAAAAAGGCATTAACATCACAACTTCAAAGCGTTTATTACAAGTCTGAAATCAGAACAAGTTCACAGTTTTTTAGGTAGACTAAAAGCATTGCCCTGTAGTCTGGATGTTGCCTTCATAAATTGTGTGGTAATGGGGAAAAAAAAAAAAAAAAAGCGGGTCAACTGGTTAGAATCACTTAAGAAAACAAATGGAGAAATGCTGCTATCTCCTTTATAACAATAAGGGAAATTTCTAGACACATTCCTTGACTCTAATACATGCTATGCAAAAATCTATGTTTTTTTTTTCATTTAAACTATGAAACTTGTAATAATAATATACCAACACATGTTTATATGGATGTCATACATAGAAAGTATAAGATGTAGAATGGAGTTACACTTTCCAGTGCCACTTCAAATTCGTGATTTGGATTTGTTCCCCAACTTTTCTAGCCAGCAAATTTATTTCATGTCAACTTCTAAGAGCCTACCGAAAAATCTTCAGAATGAGACTTTTGAAGAGCTTGAAGATAAAACAGCCAAACTCAAACTCAGACAGGCAAAGTTCCAACACATAGAATTTTCTGTTGCCAGGATAAATTAAATTTGGATGTTTCTTTGTCATTCATTTCAGAATAATGCATTCTGAAAATATTTCAAAAGTCATTGACAGCTTCTTTTTTCTAAATCCCATTGAAATACTTCAGGGTACCAAAAATAGAACATAAATAATAACAAAAAAAAATCACTGGGCATAATACTCTGCTGTGGTCAAATGTTTGTACCCCCCTAAATTCATGGGTGAAATCCTAACTTCCACTATGATATGGTATTAAGAGTTGGGGCTTCTGAGAGGTGGTTAGGTCAGGAGAGCACAGGCCTGGCCAATGAGATTAGTTCTCTTGTAAAACACCTGAAAGAGCTCTATAGCACCTTCCCGCATGTGAGGTTACAGTGAGAAGACTCGGGCTGTGAAGATGGAGGCCCTCTCCAGATTCTGAATCTGCCTTGATCTTGGACTTCCTAGTCTCCAAAGCTGTGAGAAATAAATGTCTGTGATATGGTTTGGATGTGTGTCTTTAAATCTCATGTTGAAATGTGATCTCCAATGCTGGAGGGGGGCCCGGTAGAAGATGTTAAGGCCATGGGGGCGGATTCCTCATGAATGACTTAGCACCATCTTCCTGGTCATAAGTGAGTCCTTGTGAGATTAGATTGTTTTCTGGGACCTCTCCCTTCTCTCTCTTGCCATCACTCTTGCCATGTGACACACTGGCTCCCCTTTGCCTTTTGCCATGATTGTAGGCTTCCAGACGTTCATCAGAAGCAGATGCTAGTGCCATGCTTCACGTACAGCCTGAAGAACAATGAGCCAATGAGCCCCTTTTCTCTATAAATTGCCCAGCCTCATGGATTTCTTCATAGCCACACAAGAATGGACTAACACCGTTTGTTGCTTACAGGCCTTTTCTCTATAAATTGCCCAGCCTCATGGATTTCTTCATAGCCACACAAGAATGGACTAACACCGTTTGTTGCTTACAGGCCACCCAGCTTGTGGCGTTTTTGTTACAGCAGGCTTAACAGAGTAAGATACACTCCCAGGAAGGAAAATTAGGTCAACAATGGAGGGTCCTATGACATGTTCCTTTACACAACTTTACACGGAGCTGTCTGCCCCAAAATCTAAGATTATCTCACAGAAATACATGTGAATACCATTCCAAAAAAAAAAAAAACTTAAAATTCTTTCATTTTTAATTGCTGATACTGGAACCCCTGGAATCATTTTTAAGATTTCTGGTTTCTCCAAACGCCACATGTTCTCACTCATAGGTGGGTGTTGACAATAAGAACACATGGGCACAGGAAAGGGAACGTCACACACTGGGGCCTGTTGGGGAGTGGGAGGCCAGGGGCGGGGCTGGAGGGGGTGGGGAGGTTGGGGAGGTAACATTAGGAGAAATGCCTGATGTAGGTGACGGGCGGATGGAGGCAGCAAACCACCATGGCAGGTGTGTACCTATGCAACAATCCTGCAAGATCTGCACACGTACTCCAGAACTTAAAGTACAATTTTTAAAAAAAAAGATTTCTAGTTTCTAATGTAAAAATGTACACGATATAACATTCTCACCTCCACTTGATCCCATTTCATTTCTACAACTTTCTGCCCTGTTTTCGGCTGCCAGGTAGGCAGGGTCACTGTTGCCTGAGAGCGGGGCAGGATTATGTCAGGCTCCTGAGTAGCAGGGACAGGCTGAAGCTGTCTGGGTGCGGTGGATTCCGTCCAGCCAGTGGCTGGGAGACTGGGAAGCGCCTGTTCACAGTTGGGACCTTCATAGCCTTCACTGCAAATGCAGAGGTAGCCATCGCTGCTGCTGCTGCTGCTACAGTTGCCATGGTGACAAGGGTTGCTGGCACAAGGATCCGCAACAAGCTGAAACGAGACCATAAATGGGTCAATTATTCCCTCATAAGAAAAGTGGTGCCATCGCTGGGAAATTAGCTCTGTGTCTCAGAGCAACTGCTCTAATGGAAATGCTGTTCCCGTGGAATACACGCTTTAACTACTTGTGCTGTTGCACGGGGGGAGATATTCACCAAGGTCATCCCAGCATTAACCTTACCACAGATAAGAGGCTCCCAGAAAGAAAATACAAAGGGGAGAGCAGCCTCCTCAAAACCCAGAACGCCCAATTGTGTTGATTTCAGGAACCCATTATTTACAGGAATTTTCTAGGGCAAAAAAAATAGTTGAAACTCATTGGGAAGATAGCACTTTGACATTTTTAGCTGTCAAATGATATTAGGAATCTAAATTGGAATCTCCTTTTCTACATTCTGGACCTTTGCAAGGTTTCCTCATGAAGAAAAGACTGCCCAATTTGTCTGCCCTGCAGATGTGCTGACCGATGTCTCTAAATTTTCTAACTGATCAACAATCCTTTTTAAGGTGATACTACACTATTTAATTAAAGGCTTCCAAAATGATCCATTTGCATGACAATTGCTAGCTAGAATAGACTGTGGTGGGGACGTAAGCAGAATTTTATGAAATTTTTTATCTCGTTATTTTGGAGGGTGCTTACAGAGAAATGTGACCCCTTCCCTCGCCAGATGGAAGAACTCAGTTATATGTGTTTAAATTGTGTTCATGGTCCGGGAAAAGTGTTTATTTCAGAGTCCTTTGCTGTTGACCTCTGAATGGCCATGTGTTGGTAATTAGAGACACGCTACAAAAATGATGTGAAAAAATCACCTGCTCCTCCTGAGATAGCACAAAGGTTCAGACATGTTCTCAGCACCTATTCAATTACGATTTGTTTCTGTGATAAAGAGAAAATTAGATCTCTAGCTGATATACTCCTGGCTTCTCAGGGCTGACTGCAAAATAGAATTCAGTACAGAATAAATGACAGAGAAATGGGACCCTCGGTCTCTTGTTAAAATGAGTTCACACACTAAAACATACATGGATAGAATTCTGCATGGTAAAACGGCTACTCGTTCTGCTAATTATTCCCATCAAGCAACTTCCAACAAACGCCTTACGGAATATTAAGGGATTTGGAGTTGAATCAAATGAAGCTTCAAAAATCCCACCTTATTTCTATGCTATCACTTGCCAATTCCTTCACAGAATCTCAGATGACAGTCAATGGATTTGTATCTGAAGAGAATATTTAAACTGTCAATAATTAATTTACAATATTTACAATCTATCAACTCAAAGTAAAATCCAAACTCCTTCTTCGGCAGACAAAGCTCTTTGATCAGGCCCTTTCCTCTCCTCCCACAAACCTTCCCTTCCCTTGCAGCCTCCCATCCTCACCCTGTTTCTGTCCCTGGACTATATCAAGTTTATGCCCACCTCAGGACCTTTGCACCTGGAACACGTTTTCTCCAGACGTTGCATGGCTCTCTTCCTCATTTCATTCCATTCTCTGCTCAAATGCTACCTTCTAGGAGAAGCCTTCCCTCACTGTGAAATCTAAAGTAATCTCTTTTTTACCCCTCTCCTACAAAAAAATGTGAGCTGCATGAATGCAGGGACTTTCATCTAGTGTGTTCACTGCTCTATTCATAGCCTGTAGAGGAACATAGGCTGTATGATGGGAGTTTAAAAAAAAAGTTGGAAAAGTAGACAGATAGATGGATCAACATTTGGAAAGCAACGTGTGATAAGGGAGGGATGTGAGCTTCTTGTTTAGCCACGATGTTGTTTTCTTGTTTCTGATTTATTTTTAGGAAGGCCTTGTGGAATGGGCGTCACCTCAAGAATTATGCAACAAGAAGAATTTTATTCACTTGAACAAAGGAGACATTCAAAGCATGTTTCTGAAATCAACTTTTAAAACACCTGAGGTGGATCTAGTCACAAATAAGAATTTTAATACATGCTTTAAGAAGGGAAAAATACATTTAAGCCACAAGGGATCAATACAAAAGTTAATTCTGAAAGGCCAAACTTGCGGCTTAGAGAATGACATGACTGAGGCAAGAACCACCTATCTGGTGGCCTGAGAGGGCTTCCAGCTTCAGCTCCATTGCCACAGCCCCCAGCTGACAACTGCCAGTCCTCATAGAGGCAAGGGCCTCCTCAAAAGGGGCAGCAGGCGCAGCAGAAGTCCACATTCATTCAGAGAATCGTCACATGCACACACCCTTCCCACGGAAACAGGCACCACATCTACCCTCCCCCAAGACAGCCGTTTAGAGTTTTCAAAGAACACTCCACAGAGTGGCTTCTCTTCACGCCAACACTAAAATGGAGAAGGATTTCTGAACCCACATCACTTCTGAGAAAAAGAAGGGCAGAGGGCCGGACGCGGTGGTTTGTACCTGTAATCCCAGCACTTTCGGAGGCCACGGCTAGCGGATCGCCTGAGTACAGGAGTTCAAGATCAGCCTGGACAACATGGCGAAACCTCGTCGCTACTAAAAATACAAAAATTAGCCGGGTGTGGTGGCAGGCACCTGTAATCCCAGCTACTCAAGAGGCTAAGGCAGGACAATCGCTTGACCCCAGGAAGCAGAGGTTGTAGTGAGCCAAGATTACACCAGTGCACTCCAGCCTGGGTAGCAGAGCAAGACTACATATCAAAAAAAAAAAGGCAGAGGAGTCAATGACCTCTCACAACCACTATACTAGGAGACCACGTCTTCTCATTTCCAGCTAAGAATTCTTTCCACAACACAGCACCACAACTTTGATATTATGCTATTATCATGCCAACAACAACAAAAAAAATCCCATAGAGAAGCCAGAAGGCAAGGGTTATATTTTTGTAAGCAATGGAAAATAAGTAGGTATTAAATGTAGATCAGTTAAGGTTGCCTTGAATTTTTTTTTTTTAGAAAAATGTATGATCATGGTGATACTCAATAAACACTGACTGAGGGCTTACTATAACCGGAACTGTGCCAGATCTGCGTATAAATTGCTACTAAATAAATAAAAAAAAAGAAACTAAATCTGTCCCTAGAGAGTTTATATCTAGTAAGCTAGTACAAGCACTAAAAGCACCTACTCCTACCTGCCGTTCACAATACTCATCTGTGCGTCTGCCGTTCCGTTAGGCATTTTACATTTCTTACATTAGGGCATCCTTACAACTACCCTCTATGGTAAGTACAGTTGTATAGCTATTCTAATTTTACAATGGAAGCTTAGCAATGTTACACAAATGACTTTTACCCAGAATAAAAGTCAAAGCATTCACTAACTTTTTTTTTTTTTTTTTTTTTTTTTTTTCAGTTTTGTTGCCCGGGCTAGAGTGCAGTGGTGTGATCTTGGCTGATTACAGCCTCTGCCTCCTGGGTTCAAGCAATTTTTGTGCCTCAGCCTCCCAAGTAGCTGGGATTACAGGCACCCACAACCAGACCTGGCTAATTTTTGTATTTTTAATAGAGACGGGGTTTCACCATGTTGGCCAGGCTGGTCACAAACTCCTGACCTCAGGTGATATCCCTACCTTGGCCTCCCAAAGTACTGGGATTACAGACGTGAGCCACTGCGCCCAACTGTATTCTGTGATGTGTCTGCCTCAGTCTCTCTGACCTCACCTCCTGCCCCTGACCTCCCCCTCTGGCTCCACACACACTGGCTTGCTCACTGCTCCTCCAATGCTCCAGATACTCTCCTGCCCCAGGGCCTTTGCATCAGCTGTTCCCTCTGCCTAGAATGCCCTTGCATCTCAAGGCTGCTCCCAAGCCACCTTTGAGTCTTTGTTCCAATGCCATCTTCTGACAAGGACCCTGTTTAACAGAGCAAAGTCTCCACCCTCTGGCTATGTCAACTCCTCTTTTTTTTTTATTTTTTCAATGTTTATTTTAAATTTGGGGGGAACATGTGAAGGTTTGTTACCTGGGTATATTGTGTGATGCTGAGGTTTGACTCTTCTTTCCTTGCTTAATTTCTTTCTAAAATACCCATCATCTTCTCACATAAATTTTAAATTATTTAATATATTCATTATTTTTCTTCCCCCACTAGAATGCAGGCTTTTTGAGGTCAGATATCTTTTTTCAGTTTAATTTATTTGTGTATCCACAGCCCCAGAACATTGCCCAGCACATGGGTGCTGCTGGATAAACATTTACTGAATGAATGAATGCACACACACATGAATCAATGAGTGAGTGAATGAGTGAGTGAATGAATGTGAATGATGTTATACACAAGCAGCTGCCAGAGCCTGTGAAGTACACTGCTTTGTGAAATGCAATCAGGATTCTCCAAGGCCCAGTCTCAGGTCTTGAGAACATAAGCCATGGGGGAGAATTATGTGTCCCACTGTGGTGTTGTAAAGTGATTAAATAACTTTAAATCTGCTTTAAAAGTAGTAAAAGCTTTGTCTATCTGAGAGGTAAGACAGAGCCAGCACAGCCTGCAGCCTCAGCCTTGATGAGGGCAGGAAGACTGAAGACCCACTTCACAAGTGGCTTTCAACACAGTGAGCCAAGCCACCTTTCTCTGGTCCTCAGGGACCATCTCTGTGAGCCATTTCATGAAGCCATTCACCCCAATGGGCAGGGTCAGAGGTGCTGGTAGATGGAGCTGGTTGGCAAATGGCAGGTCCCATGGCAATGCTCAGTTTGTTACATCTAGGAGTCAGTCCCGCCAGGTAAGGGGATAAAGAGCCAGAAAGAAAACATGATGAGAATCAATAACACCCTAAGTGCTTTGTCTGAACTTCACAGATGAGAGGAATGCACAGACAACCTATGGGATGAAAGAAAGAATGATTGACATGGAAGACCAGGAGAAACATGCTTAGTGAAGAAGGGAGGACAAAAGCTAACAAACAGTCATTTGTATAAATTTCTAAAGGGATTCAAAACACTGGATAAAGTGATGGAGTGCACATGCACACACACACATGCACGTGCACGCAAATGCACATGCAGACACAAGCAGACACACGTGCGCACACACACATCTGCATACACACATACACGCATGGACATGTGCATGTACACACATGCATATGCACGTGTATGCACACGGATGCACATGCGCATGGAGCACACACAGGCACACATGCACACATGCACACATACACGCACACACGAATGGGCACACACAAGTGTGCATGTGCACATGCATGCACACACATGCACATGCACATACATGCACACACACAGGGGTACAAGGCAGAGAATTAAATGCATTGCAGGGTCATTGGACCCTTTTTAAAAATAATTTATCCTAATGCCACTTCCTTGGCATGTACTTTAGTTGTTTCATTAACAAAGGCGGCTTTCTGCCACTATTTTCTCTAACACTTCAGACTAGTTTTATGTTTTTGGAAAGCTATCTGTTTCAATTCATAAGAGTATATATAAGATAAGATGCAATCATTCACTTTTAAAGCAAATCATAAATATTTATCGTTAAGTCCTATGTCTCAGTACACAGTCAAGACATTTTTTAAGTTCGTATTTGCATTTTATCTCATTAAGGAAAAGGTCTTGTTGCAGAGGTCACTTCTGCACTTCCGTCCCATTAAATCTGAACTACAAGCAGGTAATAACCAAACTGCCAAAATGCATAATGAGGCAAAATATCAGAATTAATAGACCTAACTTTGGGAATGCATAAAATTGAATACATGATATTTTCAGAGCTATAATTTCTAGACTGTAATGATGGGGAAAAATGATTAAGGCTTTGTAATACCAGCTATAATAGAGAGGAAAGAGAAAGCCCATGGGTTAATGGTCTTCTGCTTACAGTTAACCAACAGGCCCATTTATTAAATGCTGTATGCTTGCTGCATCAGATCAATTCATCTGCTCAGGCTGCATTTTTTCACATCATAGAACTAACCTGAAACTATTTTCCACCTTTGATTTTAGACTTTTCACCCATGTCAAATAACGTCTACCCTAACCAAGAACAGTTATGGTGGGATGGACTGAGTAAAATGGGAGGCCAGACCTGAGCAAAGGTGCCAGCCTCTCCTGGGACTTGTGATTCAAAGGCAGTAGCAGAGTGACACTTTAACCATGGCCTGTTTTACTTCCTTAAACTCTCTGCTACCCATGTTTCTGGCAATTCCCACGTCCTCTGCAGCGTACAAACAGAAGGATGAAATGTCAACTTTAAAAGGCATGAAAGAGGCCTATTGATAGAGTCATCAGATATAGTAAGTCAAAGCTAATAGGGTTGAAGTGTGGACACCTGCATCACCATTACCTGGATGATGGTGGGGCCTGGGGAGATGCACAGGTAACTATCTTCCCTTCCATACTAGTCTAGAGAATGGATGGGCTTCAGTCCTGCCTCTTCTGTACTTTTACAGAAAACTCATTATGGCCAATCAGCAATTCATGTGACATTTATCAAGCACCTATGATGTGCCAGGCAGGATGCCTCGAAGAGGGGTCAGGAAGATGAATAAAACCCTACCTGGCCCTCAAAAGGCTCACAATCCAATAGAAGAATCAGAGACGTTAACTTGGACTTGCCCTGAGCAGTTAGCTTGTCAATTCCATGCCCCGCTGCTATGCATGTCAGCTGTTAGGATACTTTGTTTGAATGAGGTTATCCACCCCAACACCTTTATATGAAACTACCTTATATTTCTTTAATGCTGAGGGAGAGGATGGATTTGATCATTGCAAACAGGAAATGAGATTATGAGCAGGTCTCAGGACGTCTCTTTTACAATGACAGTGGCAGGTTTGGCAAAACCAAGACAGCAATTCTGGATGCTTCCAGCAAGAAGAGGTGTCTGGGAGTTTTCCAATGGGAAATAGAGACAGCTGAGCAAACCACGCCCAGGTGTTGGCCCTGTTCTGCACAGATGGGTGGGACAAGTTGCTCACCTGTTCTGGACACACACCCCTCATGCATTAAGGGAAGAGTTGGGTTCGCACCTTGCACAGCCTCCTCCAGCTGGAAGACTTAGGATATTATTGACGGCCACTAACCTTGCATTGGCAGTTTTCAGAGGGTCCAGAGAAGAACCGAGCTGACCAGAGATCAGCCCCTCCCTCACTTATACCCACGCTAAGTGGGCAAAGGCATCCTGGGGAACAGGAAGGTGCTTGAAGAAACCAAATGTGACAAAGCCCCAGAGGACAGCTTACAAATACTGGGCAGGGGGCCGGGGACATTTTATGACCTAGCACCATGCTGGCCACAGAGGGGACACAGGGGGGGCTCGTGATACTTAGAGGGGAGTGGGGAAGAAGATAAAGGCAAGGAAGGGAAAGAACAAGGAGTTTGCGTATGGTGTTAACAAGGAAGTAAAATAGACTATTATGTTAGTAATTTGTCTGAGTGGCAGAATCAATTTTAAAAGTTTTAATACAGATTTTCATAGAGATATTAGTATTATAGGAAGAGGGAGCGTGTTATTAAGCAAAGAACAAAAACGATAGCCTTAAAGCAGGGTTTCTCAACCGTGGTGCTTTTGACACTTGGAACTGGATAATTTTTTGTCATGGGGGGCTGCCCTGCATGTTGTAGGATGTTTAGCAATGTGCTGCATCCTTACTTACTAGATGCCAATGGAATATCTCCTTCCAAGTTAGGCCAACCAAAAACATTGCTAGCATCCCCTGGGGAAAGGTCATCTCTGATTGAGACCACTGCCTTAAAGGAACAGTGCATTTCACTCCATCAAAATTATTTTTAATCCATACAACTGCGTAAATTTAAAAGGCAACACTATCATGAAGGAAGAACTGTACAACACGCTACAAAGGACTAAATCCCTTATTATAGAAAAAATTTTCAGGATCAACATAAGATAAATGCCTCAATAAAAAGGGCAAAGAAATAAAAAGCAATCTACAAAAGGAGCAATCTACAAAAGAAGCAATCTATAGAATCATGCCATTTTATATTATCTTAAACACAATAAAATATTATGTATTTATTTGTAAATATATTTAAGGGAGGGAGGGAGGGAGGAAAATAGAAAAGGAAAGAAGGAAGAGGGAAGCAGGTAACTAGAATGGGACATTGTTTCAGTGACTTGTCTGAGCAACAGAATTAATCAAGAAACTTTTTAAACACAGATTCCCCAGCTCCAGGCCGTTAATCAGAAACTCTAAAGGAGAAACCTAGAAACCTGTATCTTTCAACATTTGCCAGATGAATTCTGATGAACCTGGTCCCAAAACCAAAATTTAGAAATTGTTAGTATAAACTAGAGGTTGGCAAATGACAACCACAGGCCAAATCCAGTTTGTGTTTGTAAATAAAGCTTTATTGGAATACAACCACAGCCACCTGTTTGTGTATTGACTGCTTTTGCACTACACCAGCAGTTGAGTACTGACAGCTGAGGCCACCTGGCCCACAAAGTTTACATGGTATTTGTTATCTGGTCCTTTAGTTTTCCAATATCTGATCTAGACAGTACATACTTTGGGGTTCACAAAAGAAAGAAAATAGGTAGGTGGGGTCACCTGGAAAGACTTCAAAAAAGAAAGCTATCTTGAACAAGGCCATACAAGTTTGATAGCAATAACATCTATTTTCTCCCCCCACGCAACTCTTGGTGTGTACCAAGTGATTAATTAACAGAAGGACCTTTTGCAAAACAACTTAAAGGAACAGATATTCTTTTAATCATAATTATGTGCAGGAAGGTTGCAGAATAAATGTTGGCCCTATGAAAAGAATGCTCATCTAGACAGTCTGCCTAGAAGCAAGACCGCAATGAAGTTCACACCCCCACCTTTCCTTCACTGGAAGAAATATGGAAATTCTCCCTCTGCCTTTCCATCCATCAGCTGAACTTGATAGAGATGAATGATGAGCGGCCCATGCCAAGGCTAATTATAGAACTAGGTGGACCCACGGAAGATGGTGGACAGGGCAAGATCACGTAGACTAAGGGGATACTGAAATAGCTGGAGAGCATTTGTGTCTGCCAACTGGAGAGGGGGACTACAACAAAGATGACTCCAGAATTTAGAGCTCAGGGTTACTAGAGAAACAAGAATGAACAATTGCCACCTGGAGGCACCATGGTGTGGCAGAGAAGACGGGGGTTCCAGACTCATTTGCAGGTGATTTTGGACAAGGCAAGAAAGCCTTCTGGGGCTCAGCATCCTCAACTATAAAAGGAAGGGATGGGACTAGAGAGTTCTAAAGGCCTTTAAGTTCTTAATATTGTGTTTCTATGTTGAAAATAGAAATTGCAAGGGTTGTAAATGTCATCTTCCTTCTGAAACGCAAATGAACAATGTTGGGGTCCAACTGTCACAGTATTTTTGTCTCAAAAAGAAATTTTTCCCACCTTCTTCAATAAGGATTTCAACTACCTTCCAACACCAACTGCTTACTCACTAGGAATAAAGATACGAAAAAAAAATCACTATAGTGCTTATGCCAGTAGTAGACTCAGCCAAGAAATGCATCCCAAGAATTTTTTTCCAAATCCAAATAATAAAAATGCTCATTCGCCTTACTGAATCAAGAACTATGTGTCTTAGTGAAACACATTCCATGTTTTGATATGTCTTTACTTCTGTATTAGAAACTCTACATCAATTCAAAAAATTATTTCAAGACTAACTTGGGCAGTCCATTATTCACCTCAATTCTGAGTCAGCTTTCTTGAAACCAGCTTGTCCCGATTTTTGTGTGTGAGTTGAGTCACATTTGTAAGTAGTCTAAAAGGAAATTGCAAACAGAATTCAAACATGTGACTATAAAATGAATCCATTAAAAATCAACTCTTACATATTGTTTCCCTACTTTTTCATGCTGTCTCTTTAAAACATGCTGCATTTGGAAATTACCTTGAAATCTCAGTACTTTTGCTTTAGTCTGATTAACACATAGTGATAAGTCATAGTGATGAATCTCTAAGCCCTGCTCAGCTGCAGATATGTCAAGAATTAAATGAATTGTTCTTCAAAAACCTGACCTGCCCTTTGCCCCTTGGTTTCCATATTTAACGAAGTCCTAAGAGATAGCATTCATCTGCACTTACTGACACAGGCACACCAGCCTCAAATGAAATGTTTGGTTTTTTTTTTCTTTTTGCTTTTAGTCATTCAAAGACCAGTTTCTTGAATCAAAAACTTGCAGAGCAATTCCAGTGCACATATTTTTGTTTCGCCTCTCATCAGAGACACTCATACATCCTATCAAACTCTTTCTTACAAAACAACAGTGCCATCAATACAGGAAATATATCAACTTCTACCTCTTTCCCTACTCAGGAAAAGAAGCCTGCAGGCAAACTGGGAATTAAACTTCCTGTGAAGATCATATGATCATCTCAACCAACGCAGAATAAACACTTTACTAAATTTAACATCTAGATAGAATGAAGACTTTTAGCAAACTAGGAATAGAAGGAAACTTCTTTTATCTGATAAAGAGTATCTACAAAAAACCTTCAACAAGAATAATACTTATTAGTGAAAGGTAGAACCGTTTCTCTCTGAAATTGAGAAGAAAGCGAGGACATTTGCTAATACCACTTCCATTGTACACCGCACTAAAGGTCCTACACAGTGCAATGAGGCAAAAACAAAAAGAAAGCATAAGGATCCAATAAGAAAATAAGCTGTCCGTTTACAGACTACATGATTATTCATACAGATAAATTATTAAAATATGGAACTTCATCAACTTTGCTGCATGCAAGGTCAAAATATCCAAAAAAATAATATTATTTTGCATCTCCGATCAGCCACAAACCAAAGATAATTTTTTCAAAGGTGCTGCTTACAATGAAAAAAAATTAAATTCCTAGTAATAAATCAATTTTTAAAAGTGTATGGTCTCAACAAACAGAATTGTAAAAGGGAAATATTCTAGTCATGAATTAGAAAACTCAATATTACAAAGATCCAAATTTTTCTTAACCTACAAGATTCAAAGCTGCTGAAACAGAAATCACAGCAGTTATGTAAAATGGCCCCCAACAACACAGACTCTTGAATAAGAACAATGTGGGAGGGCTTGCTCTATTAGAAAGCAGGAATTTTAAAGGCATAGTAATTAAAATAGCATGGTATTGGCAGAAAGATGAACAAATAGACCAATGGAACAGGGAGACAAGAAACTGAAAGGGTCACACACGGACAGCTGGCTTCTAGAATAGAGTCATGAGATAAGTATGGTCTTTTCAATAAACTGATATCCAATGAGAAAAAAAAAAATGAAGCTTGTTCCCTCTCTCACACCATATACAAAAATAAGCTCCAATTGGATTGTAGATCCAATTGAAAGGTAAAAAGTTAAGCTTCGAAAAGATAACAGAAGAGAATATCTATATAACATTATATTTAACAAATATTTAATAAACAGAACACAATGACCGTTAGCTATAAGATATTAATGAGCTGGATGACAACAGTCATAGGATACTGATTAAAAGAAAATACTATACAGCCATGGAGAAGAAAGAACTATAGCCTTATACAACAAGTAGAACAGATTCCCCAAACGCAATGTTTTTTTCTGCTTGTGTAAGGATTGAAAGCAGCAAAAGTGACCCATGCTAGAAGTCAGAAGAGTGGCTAACTTTGGGAGGTCAGGAGAGTTAGGGACCAGGAAGTGGCTGGAAGGCAACATTGTCACCCTTGATCTGGGTGATGGCTGCACAGGTGTTCATTTTAAAATAAATTGAGCTGTACATATTTGTTTTGAGTACTTTTCTGTATAGATTTTGTACTTTGCAATTTTTGAAAACTGGTTTTAAAACATCTATCATGTATACATTATCTGATGTACTCTTTGTTCCTTGGTTGTTATATTTAACAAAGATGATGAAACCAACTTGCCTCCACCAAAAAGTAACCGTAAGGTTCCTTCTGGGACTTCCCTCCCAGGCAAGAGTGGCGCACAGATTCCAGAGTGACTCGCCCCAGCACAGTGGCCACATGAAGCCACAGGGACTGGGAGAGCCAGCAGATGCCAAAATCCAGCAGGCACTGTGTCCGCCTAATGAATTTGCCCTTCCCCCTTGAAGACCCAGAAAGCCAGTGAAACATGTCAACCAGGGGTGGAAACTCAAGTTAAAGTCGCACTTTGAAAAGAGGTTTTCACTTTTGTTGGGAACCCAAAGATAGGAACCCCAAACATTTTAAACGTTTTCATTTATTTTTTTAAATAGGACAAATGACATGCTCTATGTTTTTAAAGAAGAAATAAATGTTTCTTATTTTTTAAAATAAAGAACAAATGACACCAATGTGGAGTAGCAGGGAGCTGGAAAACCAGACAAATAGTAGGTTCTCAAAAAATATTTCTTCTCTGAAACAAAGAAGAGACCACATTGCTTTCTAGATCATTCTTTATTCAGAGCATTTCCTACCAGGAAGAGCGTTCTTCTATATCTGCTAGGCTCAGTGGCCTGGGATCCTTAAGAAAAGTTGGATAGAGAAATCTATGGGTGCCTGTGAAGCAAGCTGCAAGGGCAGAAAAATCAGGGTGACCTTTGTTAAGGAAAGGTGGGGGAGGCTTTGGGTTGAGCTGTCTAGTGCCAAGTGTTTGTACCTGCTTGGCCCGTTGACCACTTTGATGTGTGTTTTTCTCTCTACAGGCACACAAAATTCCCTCTGCTCTATTTTCAGTTTTTCTAACCTTAGGTGGAAACAGCTGCTCTAATTTTAATACCCATTGGCTCCCGGGAATAGGACAAAAATCAGTGGCTCTGCAGATAAATCTAAAGACTTTGGGTATCCAACCTCATTTATCTGGAGATAAGCCTTCTATATACAGCAGGCTTCATATAAGCAGCTACTCTAAGAAAAAACTAAAAAGGAAAATCAATAAAAATTCAAGCCACCAAAAGAGCAGGTGGCCCTGGATCTCCAGTACCAATTGTTTTAAAATCAACAAGACCCAAAGACCACTAAATTGCATGTGTGTTCAGATTGTCTAATTGCAAGATTTAAAAGAAGATCTTTGATTGGCTAGCAAATCTGCTCAAAGGCCAGGGTTTTTGTCGTTTTTTTGCCCCATGAGGAAGCTGAGAGGACCTTTGTAGTTATGAAAGGCAGAAGAAACAAAAGCAAAAATAATAAAGGAACAAAAAAAACAGGACTAAAAGTAGAAGAGGTAAACTGTAAAAGCCCTACCAATGAGAAACAGTCACGGACTGTGAAGCAGAGAAACAAGGATGGTCATAACAGAGACGGGAGTCTCTGCAGCTTAGGAGTTCAGACAGGAAGCAAAAAGATGAGGGCAGAAACCCACCACCACCTTTAATTCTGCAGCTCTGTGGACACGGGACAGCTATACCGGGAAGCAGAAGAAAGAGAGTTCCATCTGCACTTCCGTGCATTGTCTTTCAAGACACAGAAAGCTTACCTCCACCGTGACAAGCTAAACCTGAAATTGGTAGAGACCTGACACCTGTATAATTGTGTCTAATGAAGCAGTATGACAAAGGTACTATAGCTCTGAAGACACTCTACAATACTGATCATTCAAATTATCTCTTTTAAAATGCAAATATTTAGCATATCCAATTAAGGCATACAATTAGAAGGCTAGAAGAACCCACTGGGAAAACTGTCAGAAAAGTATAACCATACAGAATTAATGGCTTTCAAACAAACAACTTTTGAGCACAGAGCATCCTCTGAACTGTTTTAGAATGTTGATGAAACCAATCCCATTTAATAATGCTTGTCATGTTGAACTATGTGAATTGTTAGTGTATAAAGCTTATAGACACCATGCCAGCCTGGGAAACATGGCAAAACTCCATCTCTACCCAAAAAAATGCAAAAACTAGCTGGGCATGGTGGCAGACACCTGTAGTCCCAGCTACCTGAGGGTCTGACGAGGGAGGATTGCTTAACCCAGGAGGTGGAGTTTGCAGTGAGCTGAGATCGCACCACTGCCCTTCAGCCTGAGTGACGGAGCAAGACCATGTCTCAAAAAAAAGATTACAGTCACGACTTACCTTGCATATGCAAATGCCATAGGCATCCATACAATAAAAAATTAGACGGAAAATTTCACTATTCAGGATTTTAATTATAACAGATTGAACTGATGGCCAGGCCCTTCTCCAGTGAAAAAATATTAGATAAAATTAAAAATGCTTTCAATCAGAGGTAAGCTTTTAAAAGGGTTGAAAGAAAAGGGGAATCCTCTGGGTTCATGTTCTTTGTAAGGACATGGATGAATCTGGAAACCATCATTCTCAGCAAACTGGCACAAGAACAGAAAACCAAATACCACATGTTCTCACTCATAGGCGGGTATTGAACAATGAGAACACGTGAGCACAGGGAGGGGAGCATCACACACTGGGGTCTGTTGGAGGGGGGACTAAGGGAGGGACAGCAGGGAGTGGGGAGGGTGGGGAGGGATAACATGGGGAGAAATGCCAGATATAGGTGATGGGGGGGATGGAGGCAGCAAACCACCTTGCCATGTATGTACCTATGCAACAATCCTGTAAGATCTGCACATGCACCGCAGAACATATAGTACAATAAAAAAAAAAAAGAAAAAGGGAATCCTCAAGTTTCAGGAATGATAACGAAAATTCACAACCAGAGAACTTAGCACATGATTACACCGTATTGACCACACAGGTTACAGAGCTGCAAATAAGATCTACGGTTCTGGGAACTGGGGTTTTAAAAATCACATTGGTAGTGTTCCAGCTCTTTTAGAATCTGTCTACCAGGCTTTCTGGTTTTTACAGGAAGCTCACACACACACACACACACACACACACACACACACACACACACTCAAATGGGGATGGGAAATGGGGCCTTGAGCACAGGAAAAGAGAGGTAACCATCACTGAGCCCACACATGAAGCCTCTTAGAGCCTCCTGTCTGATTAGAGAGGGCAGAAGGGACACTAGATAAATCTACCAGCAGGCCTGGAGTAACAGCAGAAAAACTGACATCTCTACAGTCTTTGGATTAAAAAAAAAAAAAAAAAAGATTTCCCATGAATAATTAAAAACTCCCACATGAATATCCCGTGCTTAACAACATCTCCTTCATGCAGACATCCTAAACCGAAAATTAACATGAAGAATGTGTTTAGGGCTGGGCTCACGCCTGTAATTCCAGAACTTTGGGAGGTCAAGGCAAGCGAATCACCAGAGGTCAGGAGTTCGAGACCAGCCTGGCCAACATGGTGAAACCCCATCTCTACTAAAAATTCAAAACTTAGCTGGGCATGGTTGTGTGCACCTGCAATCCCAGCTACTCAGGGAAGCTGAGGCAGGAGGATCACTGGAACCCAGGAGGCGAAGGTTGCAGTGAGCCGAGATTGCACCATTGCACTCCATTCTGGGTGACAAGAGCAAAACTCTAACTGGAAAAGAAAAAAAGAACAAAAAAAAAACATGTTTATGGTATGGTAGTGGAGTGACACTTTTCACAATACAGGACACCTGTGACTCACACACATGCATGTGCACACACAGACCCTTATCATAATAAGCACAGGGTAAAAAAAATTACAAACTATACCAGGAAATAGGCCACCATCAGCACTTGGAACTGTGGATAAAGGGTCAACAAAACCTTTCCCACTCCTGCATGAATATATATTTGTGCATTTTAAGATTTTAAAAAAGATGTTTAAAGTAGATCTAAAACGTTTTTATAATTTCCCAAAACTTTTTTAATTAACTGACCTGATTAACTGTCCTGATACCTTTGATAAGAAGACTTCTACTAAAGATATTAATAGCTAAGATTTCTGAGTGCTTATGCTATATCTGGCATGGTTCTCATCGTGCTCCCTATATTAATCCACTTAATCTTCACCATCACCCTGTGAGGCAGGTACTGTTATCTGCATATTATCTCTGAGGCTCAGAGACTGAATAACTTGTCCATGGTCCCTCAGCTAGCAACATAATGAGAATACTAATCCAGGTAGAACAATACAATTCCAATCAAAATCCCATGCTCCCTTTTTGTTGTCTAACTTAGAAAATTGATCCAAAACACAAATGAGAGATGCAAGGACAAAACATTTCCAAGATAATTTGAAGAAGAATAAACACATATTTCCCCACCGGATATAAAAATTTATTATAAATCTATAACTACATTGAACAATGTTTCAGAAGAGAGAGCACAGAGATTTGCCATGTAAAGAAACTTACAATATAACAGGGAAGGCAAATTAGCGTAGGAAGGATGGGAGTGGTGGCTCACGCCTGTAATCCCAGCATTTTGCGAGGCTGAGGCAGGTGAATCACGTGGGCCCAGGAGTTCAAGACCAGCCTGGCCAACATTGTGAAACCCGGTCTCTACTGAAAATACAAAATTAGCTGGACATGGTGGTGCACGTATATAATCCCAGCTACTCGGGAGGCTGAGGCAGAAGAATTGCTTGAACCTAGGAGGCAGAGGTTGCAATGAGCCGAGATCACACCCCTCCACTCTGGCCTGGGCGACAGAGTGAGACTCTGTCTCAAAAAAAAAAAAAAAAAAAAGGGTCAGGGAGACTGAGGCAGACACATCACAGAGTGCCTGTAAAACTTAGTGAATACAGGCTGGGCGCGGTGGCTCATGCCTGTAATCCCAGCACTTTGGGAGGCGAAGGTGGGTGGATCATGAGGTCAGGAATTCAAGACCAGCCTGGCCAAGATGGTGAAATCCTGTCTACTAAAAATATAAAAGTTAGCCAGGCGTCGTGGCGCATGCCTGTAATCCCAGCTACTCAGGAGGCTAAGGCGAAAGGATCGCTTGTGCCCAGGAGGCAGAGGTTGCAGTGATCTGTGAGCCGAGATCGCACCACTGCACTCCAGCCTGGGCAACAGAATGAGACACCGTCTTAAAAAAAAAAAAAGTAGTATAGGAAGGATCAACTTTTTAGTAAGTGATACTTGAATAATTGCTAATTGCTGATCCCGGGGCTAACATAAATAACCTATACCATACACCCAAACACACAATGAATTCCAGAGGGATTTTGTGTGAACATGTTAAAAATACAATCTCAAAACTTTTAAATCAGGGGTTGACAAATTACAGCTCACAGACCAAATGTGGGCCATGACCCGATATTAATAAACCAAGTTTCTCTGGAACACAGTCACACCCATCAGTAGCCATCACCCGATATTAATAAACCAAATTTCACTGGAGCACAGTCACACCCATCAGTGTATCCACTGTCCAGAGCTGCTTTCCCACAGTTGAGCAGTTGCAACAGACATGTGGCCCACAACGCCTAATCTGTTCACTCTCTGGCTCTTTGTTGATTCCTGCTTTAGATGAAAATATAGGACAATAATTTTATGACATCAGGATAGGAAAGAATCTCTTGAATGAGACTCATAAAATAAAATGCGAATAAATTAAACCGCAGGAAAATTTAAATGAATGAACTAGAGCTATATCTGAAAGCCACAGACAAATCACAAAAACACAGATGTCAGTGGAAAAAAAGCAAGTTGTGAAAGGATTCTGCAGTATCACATGTCTATGTAAGTTTTATGCCTATGTTGTAAAAATATTTTAAAAGACAGAAAGCTTACAACCCAATTCGGAACAATCATTGCTTCTGGGTAGAGAGCGAGGGAAATGGGTTAGGGAGGAGTAGGGGCAGTGGAGGTGGTGGGCTTTAACTCTTTTTGCCTGGTTTTTTTTTTTTTTTTTAATAATTGGAAACCAATATGGCAGAATGATGTTTGTTGAATCTCACTGGCAGACGCTAATTGTAACATTCTCCATGCTTCTCTGTGGGTTTAAAATAGTTCAGAATAAAGATTTTAATTAAAAATGTGATCTTGGCCAAGCACAGGGACTCACGCCTATAATCCCAGCATTTTGGGAGGCTGACGCAGGTGGATCATCTGAGGTCAGGAGTTCAAGACCAGCCTGACCAGCATGGTGAAACCCGTCTCTACTAAGAGTACAAAAATTCACCGGGCATCGTGGTGAGCTCCTGTAATCCCAACAACTTGGGAGGCTGAGGCAGGAGAATCACTTGAACCTAGGAGGTGGAGGCTGTAGTGAGCCGAGATCGCACCCCTGCACTCCAGCCTGGGCAACAAAAGCGAAACTCCATCCCAAAAAAATACAAAATAAAAATGTGATCTTCATCATCCAAGCACCTTCTCTGTTCCAGGCATTTCTGTAGTCAGGGGCTGGCAAATTCTGACCCAAAGGCCGAATCTGACCCGCAACCTGTGTCTGTACAGCCTATGAGGCAAGAATGATTTTTATCTTTTTTAAAGGCTGAAAAATCGAAAGAAGATTAACATTCCAAACAATCATGTAAATGTTTGATAAGATTCAAGTTTCAGTGCCCATCAATAAAGTGTTATGGAATGCAACCACACTCATTCATTTTACATATTATTTGTCTGTCTTCACATGACCTTGTAGCTCACAACGCTGAAAATATTAACTATCTGACCCTTTACAGAAAATGTTTGCTAACCCCTGCACTAGGCCCAGAAAACATGCAAAGCCCCTGATCCCAAAGTGCTGGTAGAGGGACAGAATGACAAACACCATAGACACAGCAACACTGTCACACACCACTGCTTCTGTGTATGACCTAATGCAGGAAAAGGCGAGGATGATTTTCTTGCCTGGATTGTACATTCTACTTTCTGTAGCTTGAATAAAAATGGCTAAATAATTGTGGAACTCTCCCAATGAGGCAGGAGTAATGTCTGGATTGTAATATTTGTACTATCTTCTTCTCCTTCCCCAGAATTATATCACCGATTCAGCCCACTGGCTAGAAATATTCAGAACATGCAATTTTATCACATAAAAGTTTTTTCACAAGAAAAATCAATCAATCTATCTGTAAAACTATAGTAGGAATTTAAATAACTGCGTAACTTTCTAGATGATTATTTTAATGTTGTTTGTGCTTTAAGTTCTGCATTAATATTAATGTTAAAATATTAATGTTAACATTGTGCCCTGGCACCATTTGTTTTGAGGATGAAAGGTTTTCAGACTTTGGAATGAGCCACGCCCAATACACATAAGCACAAGTTCTGAAAATACACAGGAAGGATGAGTTTCCTTTATCAATGAAGACAGCAAATGACACAGAAAAGGCAGCATTTGTGGCCCACTGTATCATGCTGCAGAAATGACAGAAAACACTCTACATGGCCTCACAGCCCAGGGACATGGTAGAACGGTTTCCTGGAACGCAGTAAGTTCACTTAGAAGAATGTTACTCGGAAAGCAACTGTTCCACGTTCTTAACTGAGACCTGCATTCAGATGGCCAGTTCTATCCAGAGGGGAGCCTGCAGCTGACGTTCATGAAGATGGCTCAAGGTCATGGGAACACCGTCACTGGGTTTGCATTTGCTCCATTTGGCAATGCACAGAAACATATCATTTCCTCAACCACCGACAGTGTACTGGAAGACCACTCACCTGGGTTCCAGGCTGTGGTTCTTTTGTGATACTTATACCCCGTCGAGAACCCTAAGAGCAGCTTCCACGCCTGTCAAATGCCAACATGGCAACGTATATGCTGCTCTTATCTGCAGTTCCCAAACTGTGTGCCCAAGTGCCATGGGGTGCCAAGCTGAAGGCACAGGGCACCACAGATTCTATATTTTTAATTTTCAAGAGAAACACAGGATCTACAACTTCTGTCAGACATTGCACAAACTACTAGCTAGAAGTAGTTCATTGTTTTAACATTAGATCCTATTACATTTTGATGATATCATCTTACCAGAGCTGGGTTTTTCAGCAACTGCTGGGATAAAAAAGCAAATACTCCTGTTCAATGTGAACAGGAAATGAGGTGAGCAGCTGCATAGTGCACCATAGGCACACAGTCCTAGCAGTATGTAACTATGATTACTTAAGAACAAAACAGGCTGGGCATGGTGGCACACAGTGGCTAACGCCTGTAATCCCAGCACTTTGGGAGGCAAAGGAGGGCAGATCACAAGGTCAAGAGATAGACACTATCCTGGCCAACATGGTGAAACCCCATCTCTACTAAAAATATAAAAATTAGCTGGGCATGGTGGCACACAGCTGTAGTGTCAGCTACTTGGGAGGCTAAGGCAGGAGAATCACTTGAACTTGGGAGGTGGAGGTCGCAGTGCACTGAGCCGAGACCGTGCCATAGCACTTCAGCCTGGTGACAGAACGAGATTCCATAAAAAAAAAAAAAAAAAAGAATAAAACGAAGGTATTTTTTTCTTTCAATTATGTGTATTTTTTTCAAACAGCCACAAAGTTGTTTGCACATAAGTGGTTGGGATCTAGCCACTTAATAAAAAGAACCATTAGCAATTTCTTTTGGCCTGAAGTACTATAAAAAATATACTGAGATGCTAAGACTACCAGGAACCAAGAAAGTTTGGGAATTCCTGGCTTACATCAAAACAGTTGTTGTGACACTACACAGTAAAAGTTCTTCATAAATTGGGTCACTTTATAAATAAATTCCATAAGAAGTAAATTTACAAAGTTCTGCCACTTAACAGTTGTAGAAATCTCAGTAATCAGTCCTCATCTTGTAAAGAACCAAATAGCTGGAATTTCAGGAGACCAGTAGGCAGACCACAGAGAAGAGACTTATCTGCAAATTGACTGAAAATTGACTGGGTTGGCAAAGCACGCAACTGACAGCTGCGTGATCGACAACCATGCCGATCTTGTGAGCTTTCACCTTCATTTTACAGAGAAGGAAACCAAAGGCCTATGAGGTTACGCACAGGTTTAGGATCCCTAAGTGACAGAGCAGAACTCAACCCAGTTCTTTGAACCTGTCTCCACCAGCCCTTCTTCTAATACGTATTGACAGGAAATCATAAATAACCATAAATAACCACCTTGAAACCTCTGTCACATAGTGCCGGTGGCACAGTCTCCATAACCACTCAGCCCTGAGTCTCTTTGAAGCCCTTTTCTTCAATATGCAGGTCAGGAGTATGAAGCTTTTGCACTATAGCCTGTCACTTTTTGTTATCCTGTTGTTCCTATGTTTTGGCAGCTGGTCAATCACAACGTGGATTACGGCATTAGCTGCAAACTGAAGGCAACCATACTCTGGAGTTCAGCACTACTAGGGTCAAATCCCAGCACGGTTGCATAATACCTCTTAGTCCTTGAGGAGTTAAAGTAACTTCTCAACTCCTCAGTTTTTGCATATTTGAAATGGGGATAGTATTTTCTTTGAGGGACTGCTGAGGATTATCAGAGAGGATCTAGGACTTGGGTCCAAAAACCTAATCAGTGGAACTGGGAGTTCCGGTCTCATCTGAGTGCACTATGGGGGAATCAGACATTATGGGCATTCTGGATGCCCTGGGGGACACTGATGGAAGTCTGACTGTTAAAAAGACAAAACGTCCCAGAGAGAGATTTACCGCAAAGGAAGAAGGTATCTCGCAGAACTAGCCACAGCAAGTAAAGATGCCTCGGGTGAGGGAGAACAGTTCGAGATCCAAAACTTCTGCTGAGACTGGACTTACACGGACCCAGCTGTGCGTGAGGGGTGTCCACGGAGAGAGCAGTCCCTTGGAAGGTTGCAGCTCTGTGACTCCAGAAGCCTCGCTGTGGACCTAAAGCTGGTGGAACATTCTGGGCCCACTGTTTTTTGCGCTTTGCCAGAATGGCCTGGAGTTACCAGGCTATTTGGCCCAGGTTTCACTTTGACCAACAGTAGGGACAATGAGCTCCAAACTGGTTATCTTTGGTCTCCTGACCTAACACCTAGAGTCTGATAACTCTGTGAAGGACTCCGTTATTTACTTTCCTCATCACTTCTATACACATAGGGAGAGAGAACTGGATGGATAATAAATCTTAAAGTGACAAGCTCTATTACTATGCATTAGAAAGCAAGAACTTATTCCAATATACAAAAGTATTTTGGACCAAAATACGTATTTTCATATTTAAGGCAAATGCACAAGTGACTTGCTTAAATAAAACAATAGCTTATCTCCAGTTAAAATTTAATTCCACTTGCATCCTGATTAAAACATTTGTATTGTAGAATGTCCAACATGAGACACAGTTATCAGCATCTCTACTGTGCCCAGCTCTTCAGGGAAGACTTTCAGCAAACAGCCATTAAAAATCTAATTTTGCTGAATAGAATATAGATTAACAGCCAGTTCATTCTATAAATATTGCTTCTAAAAACAGAAGTTTTGGTGGTAAAGGAAAAAAATAAAATTCAAACAGCAGTACCAATTACTACAGCAGCATTTTTAGTAGTTTGGCAATCAGTGTGAACCATCATAAAAAGCAAAATCAACCATTCACGCATATGGCTGCAAAAGAGGCAGATCACCTGAATTAGAGTCACAGCAAATTTAATTTATGAACAATAACACACTCGATGCATTGTGTAGAAAATAAAATAGAAGGCAAATTTTCATATACTGAGCAAGTGTTCTGTAGCAGTGCTTTAAGCATTGAAAATATGATTTCCAAACCTAAAAATAACCCTGTAAGGTAAATGTTACCAACTCCATTTTAGAGGTGAGACATCTAAGACTTAGAGAAGTTCACATACCACAAATATAATATATGCCACAGGGAAGAATCAATGCCAGATTGTTTTTACCATACTCTGCTTTTCCAAAAAAAAAAAAAAATTAAGAGCAAGTTTCCTAGGCATTTTTTTTTCTTTTAATGATTTACTTTTCAGGAAAGACAGTTTGAGTTGGGTGAATCTTAGCATACATTTAGAAACAAGTGACTATACAGAGTATCAAGCTCCAAAATCATTAGTCTTTGTTTCAGCCACCATTCATAACTGCTGAGCTTTAAATTCCTAATCATACATGCTGATTGAAGAACAGTACAGCACAGACAAGCAAGTTAAGAGTAAGGTAAAAATAATTTAGTTTGGCATTTACAGAGTTTGAGATTTACATCTGAAGATAGGCATCTAAAATTCAAGATCCATCAGGAAAAAAAAAAAAAAAAAAAAAAAAAAACATGAAACACAAATAGATGGAATGCTAGTTTCTCAAGTTGCCCAGTCTTTCTGAAGTTCCTCTACTTGAGAATAAGTGAGAGCAGCCCCAGCCTCAGTCTACTGGCCTTAACCCTGTCCTCCTTCCCAGGCTGTCTATAGACTCTCCTACAGGACACTTTTATTAACAGGGTCATAATCTCCTGGGCCAGGGAGGTAGCTGTGTATGGCCCAAAGACTTTCTTGCAGCTTTTCTGGAGCTAGACAGGGTTGTCTTGAGGCTACAGAAAGAGTCAAAGAATGGAGCTATGAGCCTGGGCATGAGAGGCTGGACTCCAGCTCTGCCTCTTCTGCAGACTGGACAGTGACTTTGAATCGCAGCTTCCTTGTACAAAATCTAAAAGACCAGTGCCCACTTTCCTCATGGCTGGTTGGAAAAATCAAATGTACAGAGCAATATGATCTGAAATGATTATTATAAAGTTGTGTTAGTATTTACTTCACATTACCCAAGATACAATCACTTGAGTTCTAACATTGTATATGTATAGTTGCTTTTATCTGCCAGGATTAGGAACTAATCTACAAAGACTTTATCTACTAAGATTAGCAGTAACATTGGCCACCAAAGTTTTATTCTTAGAAGGGTAAATGGGAAACTACGCGATGACAGAGTCAAGGCAGGAGAGCTGGTGACGCCCCCCGCACACATATACACTCAATGATGCATTTTCCAAGTCATCCAAAGGGTTTAGAATTGTTCTGTAGAGGACAAATGTCACATTTCTTTGGTGGCCATCCCTTCACTATGAGACTAGTGGCCAAAAAGACAACAACAAAAAACATCAATCTAAAGCTGTCGCAAAGCAAGCAGCCACAAGAAGCAAGGGTAGCTACAATCCAGCTAAGAGTCTGGTTTCCGAGGGTTTAATTATCCAGGTGGAAATGGACCTGCATGCAGGAATCTGAATAATAAGGCCAGTATGGTGTGGAATACTTAATCAAAGTGAAAAAGTGAAGGAACCTCTTTTACTGGAAAACTAGTTTCACAAACACCCAGCGTTAACCTACATTAAAGTTGTTACTCCAATAGATACTTTTTTTTTTTTTTTTTTTTTTTTTTTGAGATGGAGTCTTGCTCTGTCATCCAGGCTGGAGTACAGTGGTACGATCTCAGCTCACTGCAACCTCCACCTCCTGGGTTCAAGCGATTCTCCTGCCTCAGACTCCTGAGGCAGGGATTACAGGCATGAACTACTACACCCTGCTAATTTTTGTATTTTTTAGTACAGACGGGGTTTCACCATGTTGGTCAGGCTGGTCTCGAACTCCTGACCTCATGATCTGCACACCTCAGCCTCCCAAAGTGCTGGGATTACAGGTGTGAGAATCACCACAGCCAGCCAAATAAATTTTTATCAAAAAAAAAAAAAAAACACAAAACTGATCAACTTAATTTAATATAATGTGGTAGAAAATATTATTTTGCTGCAGCTAGATGGTTGCTCATAGGTGACTGTGCTCATGAAGTTTCTCTGGAGTGTGCCCACTGGTGCTACCACCATGGACCACCACGGGCTATGGGGCCACCATGGGCCACGTGATGTTGAATCCTCCCGTATCCTCTCCTCGTTCAACCCACCTTGAAACTTTTGTCCTATGGCTCCATGTGACTTTGAGCCTTCACTTGCAGCAAATACATCATTTACTTATTACTGATTGTTTTTTTTCTCATTGGCCCACTCTATGATCAACCCTAACAGGCCTTGTATCTCAGAGTGGTACTCAATCGTAAAGTGGTCACTTTTGACCTAGGGTGATGGTAACAAGAGAACACAAAAACATTACACATTATCTCAGCCAACTCACAGACCTCCCTGAGAATACACCCTCAGACAGTGTGTGTCCCTCCTTCCACTTTTTGTCCCCAGAAACATTGCTGTAGAAGAAAGAACCCTAACTGGAGAATCAAGAGAACACTGGCACTCTATCCACTTGTGGCCATCATCTCCACTCTCTGGGTGTCATGGGTGAAGTGAGGGAGCAGTCTGGAATCTAGATCAGGTCTGGGGCCCTTAGCAGGTCCACCTCCTGTAATGCCATTAATCTCTAATACCCTGGGGTGATGCCAGGACCATCTCTGGGCAAAAGGGCTCACATACCCTAAGTGAGCATTCCTAATGTATCTTAAATCATGGTGTTTACTTGGACACGTGGCCTTTCCTGGTCTCTGGGCTGAGGCCTTTGGCATGCTTATGCAGATGGAAGGGTCTGCTACAGGTTGCTCTGGCCACACTGTGACAACCTGCCCTGCAAAGGTCCTGAATATGGCTAATTCTGGCAGACATCCGAGCACATCCACTGAAGAAGAACCAAAAGACAAAAAGCCGGCATTTCAACCTTGCATTGATTTCAAAATATATGAAATGAATTCAATAAATAGGAAATCCTTTATGACACCTGATTTTGTTTATCAAAATTCAACGTTAGCTCTACAACAAGTAAAAATCAGGATGGAGAGTATGGCAACTAAAATAAGGAAAAAAAGAACTCCCTTTCTTGATTCCATAACAGTAAATTTATATTCTAGAACAGAGATTATAACATGGTTATATTTCCAGTATTTGTATCCAGTTTATTCAAATAATTGCAACCTAATTATGTGAAGCTATTTTAAATACTGATTTGCTTCCATTTAAATTAAAACCTCATCACCTGTGACTATTATTCCAAATACATTCCTTATGATTTAGACAATGAAATATTAATTATAATTTTGAAAATTAGCTTTGCTTAGATACAACTGTTCTCAATAACTTACGGTGCACTGAAAAAGGCTCTTAAAGACTGATCTGCCAAACACATTCATTGTATCCTTTTCTATTTCAACTTTTAACACAAAAAAGGATTTATATTTTTTCTGATATTATAAGTCATTTATTCTATACTTCATAGAGAAGACAGGGGAAAAAGAGTTTTTTTCTGTTATAAGCATAAAAAAAGTCCCACGTCAGAAATTCAGGCTGGGCATGGTGGCTCTCACCTGTAATCCTCGCACTTTGGGAGGCCAAGGCAGAAGGAACTCCCAGAAGCCTGGGAGTTCAAGACCAGCCTGGGCAACATGGCAAAACCCCATCTCCACCAAAAATACAAAAATTAGGTGGGTGTGGTGGCACACACCCGTGGTCGCAGCTACTTAGGAGGCTGTGGTGGGAGGATCGCTTGAACCCAGGAGGTCAAAACTGCAGTGAGCCAGCATCATGTCAGTGATTATGTGATTACACCCCAATCTGGGTGAGAGAGTGAGCCCTGTCTCAAAAAACAAAGAAGAAAAGAAATGTCATCACCTGATCGTCAAGAAGTCACATGACCGCTGGGCTTTGATTGCTATATCCATCCAATGGAGATAAACCTCTTTTTCCTGCACAGAGGCAGGAGCTGTGCCCAATGGTTTTCAGAGACTGCCAGTCCTATATTCTACTAGATATATAATACAGGCAACAGAGAATGACAGCTGTGTTTTTAATCACAGGTACTACTGGCCAGGAAATAGTTAATCCAAAATTCCCCTAAGAGTTTGGAGGTAGGTGGAAATACATAGTGTTAATTATACAAAAAGCTTCGGCCAGGCATGGTGGCTCATACCTGTAATCCCAGCACTTTGGGAGGCCAAGGCAGGCGGATCACCTGAGGTCAAGAGTTCAAGACCGGCCTGACCAATATGGAAAAACCCTGTCTGTACTAAAAATGCAAAAAATTAGCCAGGCTTGGTGGCACATGCCTGTAATCTCAGCTACTCAGGAGGCTGAGGCTGGAGAATATCTTGAAGCAGGGAGGTGGAGGTTGTAGTAAACCAAGATGGTGCCACTGCACTCCAGCCAAGGCAAGAAGAGCAAAATTCCAACTCAAAAAAAAAAAAAAAAAAAAAAAAAAACCTTCATGCTCTAAAACCCCACAGGAGAAAACATTGTCAGTCTAGAAAGGGGATGACACCAGACCAACACCATTCCTTTGAATGACAGTTCTTCCCAGTTCCTCCCTGTGAAAAATATAGTCAGGAAAAATGGAACTGCACTACGTGTTTTTTACTGTGCTTTATAATATGTGGCTCCAGAAGTTAGGCTCCATAATTCTCAACTCAAACTCTACTGTCTTCATGAAGGCTTATTTCCAAGGGCCTCTCACGCAGCATGTGATGCAGCTCACCAGGCATCAGCCTCACATAGCTGGTGCCCGGGACACGCAGCCCACCCCAGCGAATTCTACCTTAACAAGGCTTAGTTCTTCCATCAGCACACCAAGTCTCAGCTGTCCTCTAAATTTTTTTTTTTTTTTTTTTGAGACGGAGTTTCGCTCTCGTTACCCAGGCTGGAGTGCAATGGTGCGATCTCGGCTCACCGCAGCCTCCGCCTCCTGGGTTCAGGCAATTCTCCTGCCTCAGCCTCCTGAGTAGCTGGGATTACAGGCACGTGCCACCATGCCCAGCTGATTTTTTGTATTTTTAGTAGAGATGGGGTTTCACCATGTTGACCAGGATGGTCTCGATCTCTTGACCTTGTGATCCACCCGCCTCGGCCTCCCAAAGTGCTGGGATTACAGGCGTGAGCCACTGCGCCCGGCCCTGTCCTCTAAATTTTTATGTTGCACATTTCATTTCAAATGGAGTTCACTACTCCATTTGTGAGTAGACTAAAGTTAACAAAATTAGTAAATTGGCTGAATTTAGTAATTTTGAGGTATGCCAATTCAGTAACTGTTATATAAGCTAAATAAAATGATATTCTTCTTTTTAAATGTCTTTGCTTTTATTTTAATACCTCTTAAAGTGGCCTCATGGCTCAATCAAAATTTTATATAGCTGAGTACACAGTGGCTCATGTCTGTAATCCCTTTGGGAGGCTGAGGGAGGAGAATCACTTGAAGCCAGGAGTTTAAGACTAGCCTGAACAACACAGCGAGACCCCCCTCCATCCCTACTCCCACCACTATCTCTACAAAAATTTTAAAATTAGCAATTTTACAATGACTTACATATGTAATTCTAGCTACTCAGGAGGCTGATGATTGCTTGAGCCCAGGAGTTTGAGGTTACATGTGTCACTGCATTCCAGGCTAGGGTACAAAGTGAAACCCGGTCTCTAAAATGTATTTACACACACACACACACACACACACACACACACACAATAATAATTTATTTACCTAGTATATGCCACTGAACAAAGCTAAAAAATCCTAAAGTAAAATTTATTTAAAAATTATGCATCATATGCCTGGAGAAGGCCTTTGGTTAGAATATTTTATTTTCATTTAGAACATGTATCTAACAAAATTGATTGTCTGGTTGCATAGCCCAAATAAATTAGAAGCTACACATTAGAAAGAGGAGTTTTTACTAAAAACCAGCTCAGTGATATAAGCAGAAAGAGACAACTGGCTTGGAAAGGAGCAGAAAAGATATGAAATGGAGAAACATGGAATCAAGAAATTGGTAGTTGGTCACTGCAGGCCACTGGGTGGGGCTGGGGTGAGGGGGCAAGGTCCTAGGGCTTCTGCTCACCTAGAGGTGGCTGCAGTTACTGCCTGATCCTACATTAATGCCCAAGATAATGACCTTGAGTTACAACAGAAAGGGTAAATTATATTGTGTGCTCTCCTGTACATATAGTGTACTGAGGAACAATTCCTTAAAAATGATTGCAAAGAAAAATATTAGAATTTAATGGATAAACTTCAGGTATCTGGGAAACTCTTAAGAAATTTATCAAATGCAAGGTAAAGGAGCTGGTACTATATTTTAAATAATTAAACAATAGTGAATATAAACTTACTACAGTGATTTCCAGTTGGATTATTTTTACATGCATCATTTCATTATGCTATTTCACAGAATACCTAAAATGCATGAATGTGTGCTAACAGCCCATTTGCCTGTGTGTGAAATAGCTGGTTGCCTCAGCTTGGAACTAGAAGGTGAAACAATGGATAACTAATAATAACAATAATTATACCTGAGATTTTTTTAACACATCAACTCTCACAAATTTTACTTAGTAGGAAAGAATATTACCATCAGGATAGTGATAATAACATAATCCCGAGTCACACTACTCTAATATTAGTACTGAGTCAACCTCAGGGGATTTCTACCAGTTGGCACTTTATAATGCCAATAATTTCATATGCCAATTTAAATCATATATATTTGTCATTTCCTCAAAAATTTTAATCAATAAAAATATCAAAGTGACCTTGAGATTAGCTAATATTTTAAATAGGTCAAAAAAACTTTCTGTACCTGAGTTTTCACTACTGTTAGTCACAAATGAGCAATTTGATCATCTCTCAATCTGTCCATGTGGCCTTTGTGGACTCATGTGGTTTGCAGCACGCAGTCACTCACAAAGTTCAAGTGCAAGGCACACACAATCAACGGGCAGTTTCACAGCATGTAGGGAGAGCCAAAGCACCCCCAGTGAAGACATGAAGGTCATAGCTGGTG
Organism: Sapajus apella; assembly: GCF_009761245.1. Taxonomy (NCBI): domain Eukaryota; kingdom Metazoa; phylum Chordata; class Mammalia; order Primates; family Cebidae; genus Sapajus; species Sapajus apella. Next base: position 10,290,014 of record NW_022436950.1, on the reverse strand, counting down.
GCTATGCAGTAGTGGACCTTCTGCTAAGGGCTGTGACTAAAACAATCGTTGATAGTTCACAGGGCATCTTCATATATTTTAGTGAAGGAGCAAAGAGGTGACCGAATGAAGTGAGAGGCAACACTACTCATGGTTTTAAATGTGGTACACTCTAAAACCTTACCCTAGCCTCAGCATGTTTAAAGAAAATGTAATATGAAGATAAGAATCATTAGTAATAATTTTACGTTGGTTATTAGAAATCAGCAAAGTTGCTTCTTGGCATTCTCGTCATTCAACCGTCTTTCATGCAGATTCCCTACAAGTGACAGCAAGGCCGACAGTCCTGCTGTGTTTGCTGGCTTGGCATTTGACAGGTTGACCAGGTCTAAAAGAGTAGAGCCAGATTTTATACAAGAAATGTGGCCCAGGTTTTGAAATCTGTCCATCGTGGGTTCCAGTTCTGCCCCTTTTCTATTAGATTGGTGCAAAAGTAATTGCTGTTTTTGCCATCACAAGTAATGGTAAAATCACAATTATTTTTGCACCAACATAATTGCAGCATCACGCCAAGCAAGTTTTTCAACTCTCTAAATCTTAAGATGTAGCTTATCCCGGAACTGAACTCCTAAGTTTGCCTGGAGATTGCATAAGAGAGTGCATTTAAGGCACTGAGCAGGGTGTCTGCTACAGAGTAAACACTTAAATATGCCAGCCAACGTTAATGCTGTCGCAAAATCTAAGAATGCCTCAATCCAATGGCAATGAGTTTATGAATAAGTAAACGAATTTTCTGGTCTCGTCTCTCATCCCATGGGTCATTCTCCACCTGTACTACTATTCCGTCCTAACCTTTGTTTTTGAACAGTGAAAAGCCTTGTGAGATCAAGCAATTAAGGGTTCTTTTATTATTATGAAACTGAGAAGAAGTGAAAAATCACCAGGGTGGAGTTTCTTCACACTTGAGAAAGCAGATGGATGGAGCTCACTCATATGGGATGCACGGGAAGGTTGTTCAGATCCGAAGTGACTCGGACGGGCACCCTCTCAGCCTGTGGGTATTGCAGAAGAACAGGATCGCCCTCTCCTCCTGGGCCTGAATATGGTATGAAAAGGGCATCACTCCTGAGAGGCACAATGGATAGAAATAATAATGGAAAAGAAAGAAATTCAGAAAGCAATTAAGGAACTGTCAACAGAAAGGGCTGAGAAAAACCAGATATCCACATTACCATTTAATCTTTTTTCATGTATCTTTTTGGCTCAAATTACTTTCATATCAGAAGTATAATTATGGATATCACTACAAGCCATTGGCCTCGCAGTTGGCACTCTCCTTACCCCCAACAAATTAAATGTCAGCCATTGGGCTTCAGCCATCATCATTCCTTCAAGAAAGGCTCCTGTCAATCACCTCACTGCGTGTGATGAGATGAGCTGCAGCCTTGAGGCAGAAGCAGCCCTCTGCGGTCTGGGGTGTTCAGTAGCTTCTGCAGACACAAATGGTTCTCTTTTGATTTCCTGATAGAGACCCCTGTGAATCCTCAGAGAAACACCAACCCCCAACCCCACACTGGGATGGGGCATCAGTCCCTCGAGAAGTGTATGGGCTGAATTGCATCCCCACAAAATCCATATGTTGAGGTCCCATTTCCTGGTATGTCAGAATGTAACTGTATTTGCAGATAAAGTCTTTAAGGGGTGATGAGATTAAAATAAGGCCATTAGGGTGGGGCCCTGGTCCAACAGGACTAGTGCCCTTAAAAGACAGAGACACACCACAGATGTGCATGCCAGGAGGAGAGGCCCTGTGAGGACACAGTGAAAAAGCCCTTTGCAAACCAAGGAGAGTGGCCTCAGGAGAAACCAAACCTGCTGACACCTAATCTCCGACTCACAGGCTCCAGTACTGTGAGAAGATAAACATCCGCTGTTTAAGCCATCCGGTCTGCAATGCTTTGTTATAGCAGCCTTAGCTAACTCATACAAGAAGTTTCTGTGTGTTTCCAAGGATAAACAAGTCCATAATGACTTCATTACTAAGTGCTCTTACTAAGGGTTTTAGGGCTACAGATATTAAAAGAAAAGCATAAATAATAACTACATGAGTATGCTTAACCTCAGAAATGACTGCAATAACTTCCTACCATGTTTTTCTATGGTTCATCATTGCTCTACTTAGAGAATTCCCACATACCACTGTCAAAGTAGAATCTTCCTAAAGCACAGCTTTGAAAACCATATTCACCTGCTCAGAAAAGTCCACTGGATTCTCATAGATGACCAAATGAAACTCTCATGTGAGGCCCAGGAGAGTCTGGCCCCAATGCTACCTTCCCAGCCATCCTACAACAATATTTCCCATACTTATCAGATGCTCCCAACAGGATGATCTGTGGTCACCTGGGTGCACCTGGCCTGACCCTTACCCCTTGCCCTCTGTTTGGTTTTTCTTACCTGAAACCATGGGCCTCTTGAGCTTAGAAGGCTCCCAAGGGGTATAAGAATCTATTGAAATTGCATATAAATAATTACAACTCTCTCTATCTGACCTCTTTCCAGAAAGAGGGCTATAATTCTCATCAGATTTTCAAAGAGCTTGACCTCATTGAGTTTTACCTGAGCCCTGTACACCTAGAATGCAATGATGGTTGTGAAATCAGCACCTTTTTGTATTAATGACTTACTGCAAAGAACCACCCCTCCCCATATGACTTAGATAAGACTCACCAGTGACCCCTTTGACCCCTAAAGGCCAGACACAGACTTCAAATTCTCATAAATGAATAGCTGAACTCTGTCCCCATTGACCCACCTGAACAAGATACGTGCTAACATGACTTGACCAAACCTGAGTCTTTTCTACCCTGCAGGCCTTTGAACTCTGATCCCTCCTCAGCCTGAGTCAGCATGGGAATACAGAGTAACCTAAGGGTCATGGACCACAAGTGTTACAAGTTGAATTGCGTACCCCGAAAAAAGATTTGTTGATGTTGTAATCCCCAGTACCTCAGAATGTGAACTTATTTGGAAACAGGGGCTTTGTGGACATAGTTAGATAAGATGAAGTCATACTAATTAGTGTCGGTCTGAATCCTCCATGATTGGCATCCTTATAAGAAGAGAAGAAGAGACAGAGACACAGAAGTTGGAGACAGGGGAGTGATGCATCCACCAGCCAGAGAATGCCACGCATCGCAGGCAACACCAGAAGGCAGGAGAGAGGCCTGGAACAGATTCCTCCAAAAGGAACAATCTTGCCAACATCTTGATTTCAGACTCCTGGCCTCCAGAACTGTGAGAGAATAAATTTCTGTTGTTTAAGTCACTGAGTCTGTGGCATTTTGCATCGTGGTCCCAGGAAACTACTACAAGGAAAGACATCCGGTCAACTGTTGGTTTGTGACACCTGCTCATCCTGCTCCTCCACACTAGATCTTTTCAGCCTGTTCAATCCTCCCTGCAAAGAAAGTTCCATTCTACCTGACCTTGGAGACACTTGCAAACCTCATGGTGAGAGCATTCCCCCTATTGCAATACTGTAGTCCCCTCCTCTAATCGTAAAATCTCCCTGTCACCTTATTACAATCGCCCTTTCAATGAAGTCTCTCCTTAACTAAGCCCAGGTTGGTGTTTTTCTTGGACAAGCTCTATGGTGCATAAATGGTTAAGAACCAGTGCTCCTCATGAGCTAATCTCCACCCACCTTCCTTTCTAAGCTTCTGCCATCCTGCCAGGCCATTTCCCCTCAAATCCTTGCCTTTTCCCCCTCCCACCAGCAGGAAGGAGCCTGTCCAAGTCTACCATTGGTAAAGGGATCGTGCGGATTCCCCACCCCCATACCTCCTTGTTTTCCAAGATCCCTGCCCCCAGCCCAGGCAGCGGGGCATGAGCTAGTTGCCCTTAGGGGAGGCCTGCTACTGGGAGCCCGAGAAGGCAGGCACTGGATCCCAGCATTTGAGCTTCAAAGCCACAATAAGTAAGAAGACAGAAAATGTTAGACAAGTCCTTGATAGCCACTGCAGACTACAGAAAGACTCCATGGGCTGAGGCTGCAAGGTGGGCACAGAGCTGCTCTCGTTGAAGTGAGCACTGTTGTCACCAGTGTCAGATGAGTAGGAACCTGGATATCCATTTCCACTGCAGTGGGTGCTGCCTTAGGGCACTGCTCCTTCCCATCCCAGAGCCAAGGAACCCCCAGCTCCTTCCACCTCGGCTTCTCTCCCTGCTGCACGCGTTCCTCTCTAGGAATCACATCCTACGATGCTTAAAGGATGTCCCTAAACAGATGTCCCATATTATCCATGAACTGGGATGATCAGGCCTCCCACGAATAACCAGCAGCCATGGTGGGGCTTCACGGAATCACAGACATCCTGGGTTGGAATGGAGTTTAAAAGTCTTAAAGTCCAGCTCCCCAGACATACCAGCTGCTTCACAAAAATTTTTCAGACAGTGTTTATAAAAGTCTCTAGAGGAACTGAAAGAGTTTGTTGCAGAAAGCTGGGGTCAGCTCGTTGTTCTTCCTGAGCACCTGCTAAAGAGATGCATCAGGAAAATGAAACAGCAGGGAAGGAAGGTAATAACATAACAAAAGGAAAACACAACTATAACTTGGAAGTGAAGGTAAGAGGCCGAGCACGGTGGCTCATGCCTGTAATCCCAGCGCTTTGGGAGGCCGAGGCGGGTGGATCACAAGGTCAGGAGTTCGAGACCAGCCTGGCCAACATGATGAAACCCCGTCTCTATTAAAAATACAAAAAAATTAGCAGACTGAGGCAGGAGAATCGTTGAAAATCAGGAGGCAGAGGTTGCAGTGAGCCTAGACTGTGACACTGCACTCCAGCCTGGGCAACAGAGCAGGATTTTATCTGAAAAAGAAGGAGAAGGAGGAGAAGGAGGAGCAGGAGGAGGAGGAGGAGGAGGCAGCGGCAGCGTCGGTGGCAGACAGGAAATGCTCTGCAGCAAGAGACTACTAGAAAAATACTACAGGAATCTAAATGTCCATTCTTCCACATTTTGCCTATTTTCTCTTCCTTGCACTAAAAACTAAAAAGATGAGTCTCTGGAACAATATAATAAACTTAAAAAAAAATAGTTAAATAATGGCCTTTAAGAGACTTTCCAAACTTTTCTCCAAAACCAGAAATACGCTACTGCAATGTCTTCCTACCTCCAGCAAATTAACAGAGCATAAAATAGTTCCTGTCTTAAATATAGTAGCGTGTCCTGATTTCAACAAGATCAGGTATGTTTGTCTGCATGCAATCAGCAGTTTCCACCAGTACTAAAATAATCTAAAATCGTTTTCCTCTGCATTTTTTAGGCTATGACATTCAACCCTCACTCCCAGGCAGTCTTGACAGAGCCAGAGTTGAGCTACATAATGCCTTTGTATTTGTGTGCATTTCTGGAGGCTACACAAAATTATCATCTCAAATCATCCCCCTTAATTTTCCTGCTGAGGTTAGCTCAACAGACTCTGAGACTCCAATTCTATTACTTCTTTTTTACTCAATTTCCTCAGATTTCAAATACGTAAGCAAAGTCTCCTAAAGTCCTTCTACATGAGGGTGAGGAATCAGCTATTATTTCATTTTATTATATTGAGGATACATATGAGAAGTTTTTATAGGACGATGGTATTTTTAAAATAGACCCCTAAGCCCAAGGCTAAATAGAAATTGCAACCAAACCAAAGAAAACGACATAAAGCAAATTCAGAAAAATCTGCTTTCCCAGTGTAGCTCTCTCGTATTTTGTTTTCATGGAAAATCACCTGGGGCTGGGAGGGGTGGCAGGAGGAAGCCCTCGCTCTTCCCAGTTGTTCTTCTCGTCATCTAATCCCACACTTTCCCTTCTGATACCTGCTTCCCAACTACTCCCTTATTGCCACCTTCCCACATCTTTACTGGTATCTACTGACACCTCCCCTCATCAACTCAGCCTCCTCCACTGCTCAGATGAACAAAGCTGTCATGGCCAGAAAGGAGCCTGAAGGCCCCATCACCGAGTCATGTCAAAGGCTAGAAGACAAAGGAGATGAAGGGAGGGGATCTCAAGAGCCAGAAGAAAACTCCATTTCTGCCCTACATAGGATATAAGCTCTAGAACCAACAAAGAGCTTCTTATCTAAAGCTTACAGGTTGAGCGCGTTATCAGTAGGAAACGTAATTACGGAAGAAATGAATGTGAGCTTGAATGAAAAGGAGAACACAGGGATAAGTCAGGAAAGTTGTCCTAAGTGTGAAAAACCACTTACCATGAGGTTTGGTAGCAGGAAAGCAACAGGTAGCATGGAAGGACAGCAAAAAGTTCCAGTGTGGCTAGACTGGAAGGAGAGTTGAAAGAGTTCACAGGTATGGAAAGGCTAGAAGCACTGTCTACTATGCAACTTCAATGACAAAGCTTGGGCTAGAAGTTTCTTTTGAATCCAAAGGCTAAGAGGGAAATACTGAGTGAAGGAGGAACATAATCCACTGTTTAAATCATTACATGCAACTCCAAACAGGTGACCAGATACTAGGATGCATTTTGCGATCTAAGAAAAATCTGTACAGATCAATGTTTTTTTAATTTTAGAATAGGAAAGATAGACAAAGCACAAATTTAGCAGTTTCGCCCATCTGCTTATACAACCATTACTCAAACGTCTTACCAGAAGTAGTTACAGAGAATCGGGCAATTACAGAGACTCAATGTTCCTTTCATTGTAAGGGCCTAATGAAAGGGTTGGAACATCCTGAAACTATAAAAGAAGCACCATTTTCCTTTACCCCATCTGCCTGTTTGGGAAATAAGACCAGCTTTTCACATAGAAAGTTAATCAATAAATCAATAGAGTCAACAAAAAGGCAGCATTGATATGAGATATTTTAATTGATTCGTCTTAAAGTCTGGACTTGTTTAAAGCCTTCTCACTTTAAATAAATATCAAGTAATTTAAGTTTTGAAACTGCCTTTGAATACAGTACATACAACATATTGTCCACACAGTAAAGAATTGAGCATGCAGAAATGTCCATTTGAAAATAAAAGAAATGTCCAACTCAAGTTGCCTTTAAAACCATCAGGGCAGCCGGGCGCAGTGGCTTATGCCTGTAATCCCAGCACTTTGGGAGGCTGGAGTGGGTGGATCACAAGGTCAAGAGATCCAGATCATCCTGGCCAACACGGTGAAACCACATCTCTACTAAAAATACAAAAATTAGCTGGGCGTGGTGAGGCACGCCTAGTCCCAGTTGCTGAGGAAGCTGAGGCAGAAGAATCGCTCAAATCCAGGAGGCAGAGGTTGCAGTGAGCTGAGATCGCGTCACTGCACTCCAGCCTGGCAACAGAGCAAGACTCCATCTCCAAAAAAAAAAAAAAAAGCTACCAGGGCATTTTAGAGCTGATGAGACTGAGACCATGGGGTCAAACCGTGTTATTAATCACACTGGAAATCTGAGATCAAGGGAGGTTAATAACTGACTGCAAATATCAGAGTAGGCAACACATTTTTCTTTTCACTAAAGTGCACCGTCCCCTCCCGGTGAATGTATCAGAATGTCTCTTTGTACACAATGTAAATCTTTCTGGTACCTCAACTGGTACTGGTAGTCCCCTTTCAATTAGCCACCAGAAACAGTGCCCGGTGTCAGCCTCAGACAGGGACGCTGTGAGGTCTCCACACAAATGCTTCACTCTCAATTCTTTCCTGCACAATAAGCACCTACAGAGTGCAGACTGCAAATATCTGTAATTTAATAAACATACATCGCCCTGTATTTTATAAATATGACTAGTTACCAAATAGAAAAGGAAAATATCTCAACAGGTCACCTAAAATCAGATAGTTCTGTTTATGTCACAACTTTAAACATAACAGATTTCAATTAATAAAGCCTTTTCCTAATTTTTATAAAAGCTTAACCACTTCGTACCCAACCTTTCCAGACTTCTGGTATAGCAATAGCTCCAGAGGAAAACAATTTTTAAATAATCGAAGCAAATAAACAGGTATTTGCCACCTATTAACAATGAACAAAACCAAGGACGAAATAAAGCCACGAAGATTGCATCAGTGAAAGCATGATCAGGATGCCATGTGGAAGAAAAAGAGGTCTGATTAACAAGTGAAGCCTTATAAATGGCAACTTGTTTGCTGAAAAAGCAAGACTCCCAGGAAAAGCAAGCTGTAACCAGCAAGTTTACTGTAAGCAGCAAGTTGTAAGTGCGACTAGGGAAGGGGAGAGTCCCTCATGAGTAGGAAATGAGAGAAGAGCTAGGAACCCCAGGCAGGTTGGAGAGAGTAAAGGGATTAGGCAGTGAAATTGCATCTATAGCCCCAGGGGCACTGCAGTGGTGAGAGGCAGCAGGTGGTATTTTCCAACATGGCACCCATTGCACATCCTCTTCTGCTGAGTGACATTGCCACTTTCCAATCAGGAGGTAGAATCCTTTTCTCCACTCTCTGACACATGGGAAGGCCTGTGGCTGCTTTGACCAATAGAGCAGGGTAGATCGTCATGCCAGGTCTGGGGAGGTGCTTGCCTTGCTCAGTACCTACTACTTCCTGTCTCTTGGAAGACAGCCACTGTGTTGGAACTGAGGCTCTCCAGAAACCGCCATGTTATGAGAAGGCTACACCACATGGAGATGCCCTGAAGCATGAGACACTAAGGGGAGGGGCAGTAAAGGAGAAAATAGACCAAACAGAACCAGGGCAGCAGCCTTCGGAGGGAGGAAGTGATCAAAGTAATAGATCCAGTCCTAGGCACTCACTCCTACTGGCGTCTCATGCACCAGAGACAAATCCCTCAACAGAGTCCTTCCCGAATGCCCAACCCACAAAATTGTGAGCAAAATAAAATGGTAATTTCAAGCAACTAAGTTTTGGGGTCATTGGTTATACAGAAATAGCGAAAACACGGGAACACAATGGTAACAATTAAGTCTTGCAGAGAGGCCATTTTCAACTGATTTTAAACAACTGGGCCTTTTGTCAAAAAGATGTAAGAACCCCCAAATATTAAACAGAAATAACCAGAGCTGCTCTGATGCAGTGGGCAAGGGTGTCCAAAATGTCAAGGACTTCTGTGGTGAAATGCAGGATGATCCTAGCTAGGGCCCGTGCTCTGACCATGTTAACTCCACAGAGAGGACCAGCAACGTGTACCCAAGAAGCTGGTCACTCACTGTCACCCAGCTTCCTGGGGAAATGTCTAGATGTAAGTCAAAAGCTCTTAATCTTACCCTCTGCAGCCAGAGGGAACCTAGTTCTAACATCAAGAGTTGGAACCCAGGACATCAAAAAGGTGCTACCCTTGGTCTAGCCTCTTCTCTGTCTCAGGGTCCGACCACTGACATTTCCATCTCGCAGTGTGCCTGCTCCCCTAACAAATTTTCACCCTAATCTTAACACTTGTTTAAAAATACCAACACACCCTCACCCTTCACCCTGCTCCTTCCTCTTTTTTTCTTTTCTCCCCTCACTGTTTTTTGCTCTCAGAGAAAGAAGCAAGAAATAGAAATGGGACAGTGGTTTGCCTGGTGGTTGGGTGATTAGACTCTGAATCTCAGTTCTCTAGATTGCCACCCCAACTTTGCCAATTTAGTAACCGTGCCTCCATTTTCCAAGCTGTAAATTGGGTACAATCATCATACAAACCCTGCTCAATGAATTGTAATACTGAAATGAACTCATATATAATAGCACTCAATAAATGTTAGGTCATCATTATTTTTCTAACTGAACTTATTGCTTTCTAATAGTCTAGAAAGGGGGAATTTATAGGTAATGGCTGAGATGTGCCATAGATAATTATTCTTAAGCACTCTTAAAAAACAAAACTCTTACACACGATTAGACTTATATAGGTCTCTTTACGTTTTACTAAGGAGGACTTACTTAGGTGGCTCACAGCACTGCAGTCACTATGTGGGGACCTCATTGGGCAGAAATGGTAACAGAGCTTTCTGAATGGGTGCCCCCATTTGAGTCAGCCAAGTGAGCAACTCCAGGGCACCAGTTTGAGTGAGTCAACCCATAAAAGATCCTTCAGCAATACAAGCAGTGAAGCATCTCAGAGAGGCAGCCAGCTGTACAGCTTCCAGTCATCCCAAACTGAAAATTTTCTTAGTTACAAAGACTTGGAAAATGGCAAACAAAAGAAATCACAATTTTGATTCATTTACCCTGTATGAAAGCATTCGTGTTTGAAAAGCCTTAGCCGGGCATTCCAGGACAGCACCTGAAAATGCAGCGAGGTGGCATTCCGAATATGTGGTCCTCTGTGATCACATCTGTAGCTGACTTTATCTTTGATAGCTCCATCTTTAAAACAACATTTATTGTGATTGCTTCTTGATCATATGCAGTAACTTGGACATTTTCAGAAAGGGTGACCAAGAAGCATCCAACACAATATTAGAAGGTTATTATAGCTGGTAGAAAATACGTCTCAAATAAGGAGTGCACAGAATGTGTGCCTCTTTTAGCAATCTCATCTACAGGCACAATCTATTATCCCTAATCATTTTCCAATGCTTTTGTTGGCAGTTTTTCTATCTTCCATTTTAATGGATAATTACATAAAAAGCATGTTAAGCTTCAGCAGAATTTATTCATTCATTCAGCACCAACTATACTAAGAAACCCTAAAAGTGTTATTGACTCACAAAAAATAAAATCTTCTGGGCCAGATGTGGTGCCTCATACCTGTAATCCCGGCACTTTGGGAGGCCGAGGCAGGAGGATTACCTGAGGTCAGAAGTTTGAGACCAGCCTGGCCAACATGGCAAAACCTTCTCTCTATTAAAAATACAAAAATTAGTTGGGTATGCTGGCACACGCCTGTGATCCCAGCTACTCAGAAGGCTGAGGCAGCAGAATCACTTCAACCCCGGAGGCAGAGGCTGCAGTGAGCCGAGATCACGCCACTGCACTCCAGCCTGGGTGACAGAGTGAGACTCTGTCTCAAAAAATAATAAAATAAAATAAAATCTCTGGCAGATGTTTAAAATATGTCTCATTTATCTGTGGCACAGGGATCACAAGCTAATATACATATTTGGACAAAGGCTTTTTATTGACAGCATCTTATTTTCTTTTGTTAAAAAAAATCCACTTTTATTTTAGATTCAGAGAGTATATGTACAGGTTTGTTACAATGGTATATTGTGTGATGTTGAGGTTTAGGGCATGATGGAATTCATCACCCATATAATGAGCATAGTATCCACTAGCTCGTTTTTCAACCCTTGCCCCACTTCCTGCCTCCCCACGCTTGTAGTCCCCAGTGTCTATTTTTACATCTTTATGTCCATGTGTATCCAGTATTTAGCTCCCACTTGTAAGTGAAAATATGTAGCATTTGTTTTTTTTGTTGTTGTTGTTCCTGTGTGAATTTACTTAAGATAATGGCCTCCAGCTGCATCCATGTTGCTGGAAAGGGCATGATTTGATTCTTTTTTATGGCCGTATAGTATTCCATGGTGTATGTGTACCATATTGTCTTTATCCATTCCACCACTGATGGGCACCTGCGATGACTGCATGTCTTTGCTATCGTGAACAGTACTGTGATGAACATACGAGCACACGTGTCTTTTTGGTATAACAATCTATTTTCCTTTGGGTATACACCCAGTAATGGGCTTGCTGGGTCAAACGGTAGTTCTGCTTTTAGTGAAAGCACCTTATTTTCATACCTGCAGGGAAAAAAGCATGTAAAGCCATTGGTTTGACTGGAAAAGATCAGCTAATTTATGCATGGGGCTTGCCCCAGGTGCAGTGTTGGTGGCTACAAGTGTGTCGTGATCATTTTCCCGTCCCCCAGTGATTCCTTGGAGCAGGGATTTCTTTGAAAGCCAACATAGGGTACCTAGAAGAACTGCTTTCTACTTTACAAGCTCCCTTCCAACTTCCTCTGAAAATACAGAAAGAAGATGTCTGGAGGAAGACACTTCGAATTTCTGGTGGAGATTTCTTGGGGAGAATTAGATCAGAAGAAAGGAAAATGGAGGACTTCTTACTTTATGAACTTCTGCATATTTAGTATTATTTTTACAATTAAAAAAAATATTTTAAAAATTACTGAAACTTTCTGGGCTCTGATTTTCTCACCTGAAAAGTAACAACCCAAGACCATGAACTAAATGATATGAAGGTATCACTTCCAGCTCTTACGTTCTGCGCCAGAAAGGCCTGCTGCACAGCCAGCTACTAGTGCTTCTATTTCCACATCTTTATGAAAGGGCAAAAGAAAAGACATGAACGTAACTTGCTTCATCGCTCAGTGCCTCAGCTTCCTCATCAGCAAAATAGAAATCATAACAGCATCTGCCTCACAGGGTTGTCTTAAGCATTAAATGAGCTAACATAAGTAACTAGCATACAGAGCTCAAATGTCCGCGAGAATTATTTCCATTATGGTCATTCTTATTATTAATTCTGTATCAACCAATAAAATATTCCTGCCAGTATTTTTCCTAACCCAATAAAGTGTGCACTACAGAACTTTTAGAGCTAATATAAAGTACTCTGTCAAAACACAGAGCTATGAATATCTCTTTGATTAAAACTTCAGCAGCAAAGGCAGGGCCATTGAACATAAGACACCACTTTAGCTGATAAGGATGAGAAGTCAAACATTGTATCACTTCAATACCAGCCAAAATATGATTAAAGTAAGCATTCCAACATCCTAAGGATTCTGGAAAGACTGCTCCTAAGAAGACAGCAAATTCAAAGTTACTCATGTTTTTAATTAACATATTACAAAACACTGAGTAGGAGACTCTGACACATTCAATCTAAAGCTAAATAAACACTAACTATAATATAGCACTTGCATACGAAAACACTCAGCAGCTCACAAAACACATCTTTGTGACTGAATGGAGCATCTTAAGAACTCAATTCCACAAACATTTACTAAGGCTTGTCTCCTTAATAAAGCACTAACTGGTACACAAATATCTATGCTTCCAAAAATCAAGAGGCAGATTTCGTTCATTTACAATCAAAGTTCAGGCAGGAATTTTTTTGCAGGGCGAGAGGTTGGAGCAACTCACCAAATGATTATAAATGTCACGTTCCAAGGAGAGGATAAGAACATAAAGTTCTGAAAGAATTGCAAAGTAGTACTATTTCGACTGCAGTATTATTATAGGAAGTCCAGATCACAAAAATAGAAATATCAGCTCAGAGATGGTATTAATTAATAAACAAACTAGTATTTGCAACAAAGTGTTAATATTTTTCTCATCTAAAACAATAAGAAAATATTAGGCCTAAATATTCAAAGGATCTAAAAAGGTAATTCGCAAAATAAAAACTCTAGAGTGAGCACACCCAGGGAAAAGCTCAAGTTTACCAGTAATTAAAAATGCGAACTGAAACAAGATAGCCACTTTCCTTACTAAATTAGCAAGAAAAAATTAATTAATAATTACTATTACATCAAATGTCAGCAACTGTTACTGTAAAACTGATCTCAATATTACCTATGACGTTATAAATGGTACACTTCTTTAGGAAACCTATCAGACAATAGTCGGTGACATAAGTAATCTTTAATTTCATATAAGAAAATCTATAAGTTCAAAGCTGAAGATCAGAAAATGTCTTAATGGTAAGTTTGGAGACTTGAATGTATGACACTAGATACATGATTAAGCTAGTTCTGGTACAATGACCATGTGGACTATGGCAACCATGAAAAAACAGAAGCCCTCAGGCTGGGCGCAGCGGCTCACGTCTGTAATCCCAGCACTTTGGGAGGCTGAGGGGGGCAAATCACGAGGTCAAGAGATCGAGACTATCCTGGCCAACATGGTGAAACCCCGTCTCTACTAAAAACACAAAAATTAGCCAGGTGTGGTGGTGCGCACCTGTAGTCCCAGCTACTCAGGAGGCTGAGGCAGGAGAGTTGCTGGAACCCAGGAGTCAGAGGTTGCAGTGAGCCAAGATCGCACCATTGCACTCCAGCCTGGGTGACACAGCAAGACTCTATCTAAAAAAAAAAAAAAGCCCTCTCTAAATCAATATGGAAAATGTGAATAATGGTGGTTAAGGAAAGAAGCAGGATATAAAATCATTTACCCCGCACACTTACAACTTTCTTAAATGTTTTGAATATGACTAGGGAATAAACAAAAATTACTGGAGTTTTTTTAAGTTACGGATATTTTTATCTTTATTGTTAAACTTCTCATAATGGCGTTATGCCGCCATGTTTCTTCTAAAAACAAAATAACATTTTGTGAACTAAACAACTAATAGAATTTCTTTAGAAAAGCTAAAATGAATCCAAAATAATATAAACAATGATTTAAGATTTTAGCATACAAAAAAATAAATAAATAAATCCCAAGTATGAAAGGTAAAACAAAGCCACGATGTGAAATCTAGTCGGGCAGGCTGGAACAGAAAACAGCACAGCTCCTTGCAAGCCTGGATGAGCATTGCCTGTTCCATGGCAGCCTGTGCAGGGTCTGTCCCCAAGGGCAGGGACAGAGTGGACAGCAGACACCCAAACCACCTGGTTCTTGGCACCACTGGGTAAGAGCATCCACACCCAAGAGTGGTGTGCTACAGCCACAAATACATACAGCACCCTCTCTGGGCAGGGCGTCCTCCCTCTAGACTCCTTCCCTGGAGGTTCTTAATGCAGGTCACAGGAGCACTGTCTTATTCATGTACCTCGCAGAAAGCCTGAAGCAAATAGGGCCTGAAGCCAAGCACACAGGCAATTGGCTTAGAAAATGGGTACCAGAATATTTATCCAAGTAAAAACGCTGCGAGGACTGAGTTTAAAGAGTAAATTATGTAGGCCGGCACTCAGCAGGCTGTGACTTTGTCCTCTCCTAAGGGACAATGACAGCCTACGGAAATGAGAAAGAAGGCAGCTTAAGGAAGTAGAATATAAAATTCCATGTAGACTACAGTTATAACTTTCATTAAAAATGTTGAACAAAGATGCATATGGAATAAGCAAAAAATTATAATATCTATGTCTGAGTTATGGATTTTTTCATTGCTTCCTTCCTCCCTTCCTCCCTCCCTCCCTCTCTTCCTTCCTTCCTTCCTTCCTTCCTTCCTTTCTTTCTTTCTTCCTTCCTTCCTCCAAACTTTCTCTGAAATGATATTATCTCACTCTGTGAGGAGAAAATTGAGAGGCAGAGGGTGAAATATTCCAATAAATTCCACCATACTATCGCCACACCTCTGCAGCATTTCTCACTTAACAAATTTGAGGAAATGATTTTTCTCATGACATTAAGTTGTATTGGGGATAATTCTGAAATGGTATAATTTTACTTCTGAGTACTAGAAACATATACTCAAAAAAGAGAGAAACAAAAGCATTACATTTTGCAAGGATGTAATTACATCTGGAATTTGCTTTTGGAACTATTTTGAACTTATAATGTAAAGCTCAAGGAGAAACCCCTTTTTCTAGAAGAAAACAGATTGGCATTTACTGCCATTTCACAGTCTGGGCAGAATTGGGAACTGGGGAATTGCCCGTCTTTTCTGCTCTGGTGGCTTTACGAAGCTGCCGGCCCAAAGGAGTCTGTCATCACCATGACAACCTGGCTCAGCATCCTCTGTGAAAAGGAAGGAGGGGCTGCCTCCCTTGTCAGGTTCGAAGCATCCGGCCCTCGTCCTCTTCCCACACCTAAAACGCCCTTTCCCCAACCAATGGACACCCTTCAGGGCCCGACTCAAATCCTCCTTCCACAAGGTCTTTCCCTACTTTCGAGAACAGCAGTGACCCTCTTCTCTGACTCACGTCTAATGACAGCCTGACTGTCAGTTTTCCATCTCAAGCTTCACTGAGGCTGGTGGCAGTGTCAATGCTGACACGATTCTGTGCAAGGTTGATATATTCAGTCTGTTTGTTCAAGGACAGCCATCCAATTGTTAACACAGTGAAACGCATCCATTCTTCCATACTGCCCTGAGCACCCGTTCCTTCCCCTCTCCCCATGCCTGTTCCCCAGATGCTCTGGCTTTTCCCTGAGAATTCCTTCTAAGTCCCTGACAGCAACCGAAGGGTTCATGCCTGGCTGAACAAAGCCACATGTTAAATGTTTTGCCTGTGGCCCTTTCTACAGATGCACTAAGGTTCCACCAGAAAAAAAAACTCCCCTATTGATTAGCAACATCCGCCAAGGGTATAAAGAGGAAGAGGGGCCAGCATACTGTATGATGCTGATCTGATTCAATGTCTGCAGCATTAGCTTTCGTATTGACACAAATCTCAATGTCTTTATTTCTCTCATGCAGGAAAGGGGACTGAAGGAGGGAAGAGGAGCATAAAGGCAGTAAGGAAGAGAAGAGGAAGGCAGCCCACAGCACAATCGGAACAGTTTTGTATTGTTTTTAAGCAGCCTTTGCTGCACAATCAATGGAACCAACTGCCAGTTCAGAAGGAACCTGACTGTGATCATTTTACTTCCTATTTACAATGTCCATAGGAGCACCATTTCCTAAATACGCTGGGAAATAATCATGATATTAATAATAACAACAGTAAACATAGTATTTTGTACAGCGTTTACCATACACTGGTAACAAAGCAAAATAAATATTTTGTATAGTGGTTGCCATGTACTGGGCACTGTTCTGTGCATGTTATGGATATTAACTTAATCCTCAAAAAAACTCTGGGGGTTATTTAATAGAAAATATTTTTATATTATACATATTTTATACTGTTATTTTAGTTGACATTTTACAGGGGAAGAAACTGAGGCACAAAAAAGTCAAGTAATTTGGCCATGGTTACAAATTCAGAAAGCACAGAATCAGGATTTGAACCCAGGCCACACTTTAGAGGCCACGTTCTCCTCTAGCGCACCGTAACTCCTCCAAGGCATTGTTTGCTGGAGTAAACCGTTTGTGCCAGCATATCAAACTTGGCATTTTCCAGACTGAAGCAAAATGAAAACAGCATCCCAACAAACCCCTGAGCTGCCCCATGCACCGTTCTCCCCATATCCAACAGCTGTGCTCAGTCCCTCAGAACCCCTGAGTCAGAAGCACCCCTGTGCTCCCCACCCTGGTTGCAAGCCAGGCCAGTGGCACAGAGGTGCCAAGTCATAGGGAAGATCGTGTTCCACTGGCACCAAGAGTCATATCTGGACCAATGGGTGAACAGAAGGCACCCTCTAGAAGACAGGATAGATGTGGAAACAGGAAATGCTGAGGAGGGGAAGACAGAGTGAACGAGCAGAGTCACAAAGCTAGGAAGGACCTGGTGCAGATCCTACATCTTACTGGCTAGGCCCAGAGAGAGGATTGGGCTTGTCCAAAATCATAGTTCACTAACAATAAGACTTAACTAAATTTCAAGTCCCTTGAAATCATGAGACTTGAAATCTCCCTAAGTCATGTCGTATCGATACAGCTAACAAGGTACAAACTTGTTCCCCCAAATTAGTATTCCCCCTCTTCTTAGGCACAGCTACAGACTACATTTCCCAGACTCCTTTGTAGTTGGGTGTGGTCACATGACTGAGGTGATCAATGGAATGGAAGAGGAGGGCACAGGTACCAGATCCAGGCCTGGCCATACCAACCTCCCTGACTGGCTCCTTCTTGGTCATTCTCCTTCTCACTGACCAGAATGAAACCCCTGTGTTTTATATATTAAAAGCAAAGGTAATCTGTGATCTTGAATAAAGTTGCAGAGCTGTCTTTAATTTGATCCCTGAATGACTGAGTGGAGCTGACACTTTCCAAAAAAATAAAACAAAATCACCTGGAACTGCCCTGGACTACCACTATTAGAGTGAGAAACTTCTGTGAGGAACCATTACAGGTTTGGGTCAATCTGTTACCTCACCCATCCCACCCTAGCTAAGGAAAAGTTCCAGCTGATCTTCCCTGACCCACTTCCATCCCCTCAACAGACACACATACTTAATGTCAGTCATCAATCATTTAATTTATAAAATGGTAATACATTGTCTACCGAACCCCATCAGTTTAGAATGGTTGAATGGGGTAAAGTTACAAAACATAACAAGCCTCCTTTCATTCTGTTTCATTTGACAATTAACTAATTAACTATCAGTTCAGTTTGATATTAAATGTGCTTTAGTCTTTAATCTTGGTCCACAGTGGTGTGCTGAAGTCAGTTCATTGCTGATGTGAGCCAATTTTCAGCAATTTTGTGGGCTGGTTGTTAAATGCAGACATTATTAAAAGTTAAAGTAAGCACTTACATTAAATTATTCTAAAAGCAAAGGTAATACATACTCAAAACCAATCTCTTCCTAAATATTTTACTGCAGTCTACCATCCATGCTTTTGAGATTACTGGTATCTGTTGTATCAACGTGATGGAAATTCCAATGGTGTTCTAATGGGCATCTCTTCCCAACTCTGCATTCAGAGGCATCACCTTGGTAGCCTGAGATCAGCTGTATTGGGCGTATTTGCAACATAGAAATTGGCAAAGACTGCACATCAAGTGCATTTTTTTTTCTGTTTGCCAGAGAGTCAACTGTTAAATATTTACCACTGCTCTAAGGAGAAAACAGCCTTGACTATCATCCTCTTAATTATTTTATACAGACATGGAGGCATTTGGCCTTTTTGTTAATATGGAAATACCATCATTTTTTATTTGTGCCTTTCACTTCATTTGGTTTATTTAAAAAATTACTAAGTTGCTTTAAGAAAATTAGTTAATGTTCCTATTACCATGGAAATAATTGGAATAGATTCCACATAAAACGTATTAGTGGAAATTCGAATTCATTATCTATTTTCTATTCAGAGCTAATGAGGATTCTTCTTCCTTAAATTATGATCAACCCTTTAAAACCAAAGCTAACACAAGAGAGGGAAGAAATTACAGTGGTTTATATATCAATTCTTTTCCAACTGATTTATAGATTCCATGCAATCCTAGTCACAATCCTAGCAGGCTTTTTTATAAAGATTGAAAAGAGAATTTATAGACAGTCAAAAGTTTATATGGAACCACATAAAGAACCTAAAAGAACCAACCATTTTTTAAAAGAATGAGTTAGAGGATTTAAACTATCTAATTTCATAATTGCAATCTAGTGCAGATTATCGACAGTAATCAAAGCAGTGCAGTATTGGCCTAAAGACAGACAAAATAGATCAGTGGAGAAGAGAGTCCAGAAATAAACACAAACGCATGATTTTTGGCAAATGTGCCAAAGGTTGTGGGTAACGAATACTCTTTTCGACAAATTCTGTAGGACAACTGAATACCCATATGGAAAACATTCTCTTGGTGCACAAATCTCTTTTTCAGCCTGCACTTTTTGACATACAATGTGCCTGAGTGGAAGGGCAGAAAGAGATACTTAAAAAAGATATCTTCCCTCACTATAAGAATTTAATTCCAATCATAAGACATAGGGATATTTTCTGTTCTAATTATTTAAATAAAGTCATCAGGTGCAGGACTCATTTATCTACTGGGACCTGCTAAACCTATAGCCAGAAGTCCAAAATAAAAATATTACTTAGAATTACATCCTTTCACTACTAAGACATAACAGTTATTTCTTTGGGACAAAGGAAGATGCAGTCTACAAAACTGTGTCTTAAAACCCATCTCACAGATTAAGAAAATAAATTCCAAAGGAATTAGGTCTCTAATCCAAAAATGCCTCAAGCCTCAAGGCCAAGTCTCCAGGCTTCTGCTCCACTGCTTGAATCCAGTACGTTTCTCAGTGTCTGTGACCACCTGGACTCACCTGCCTGAGGAATTCCTATAAATGTGATTCCCCAGTTTTCTGAATGGCAGTGTCCAGGAGTGAGGTTAGCTTTATACCCTGAACACACCCTTCAGGGGATACCAACACACATCCCTATGACCATCAAAGAAAAGCATTTAAAAACCAGACAAAGCTATGGGAAACCAGCTTTTAGAAATGAGAAAATAGATTTTATTATCAGAAGCACAATTATTTTAGACTGTTTTCCCTCCAGCCATCTCATTTGCTTTTGCTTATTTGTTTTTGAGATGGAGTCTTACTTACTCTGTTGCCCGGGTTGGAGTGCAGTGGTGGGATCTTGGCTCATTGCAACCTCTACCTCCTGAGTTCAAGCACTTCTCCTGCCTCAGCTTCCTGAGTAGCTGGGATTACAGGCGTCCACCACCATGTCTGGCTAACTTTTATGTTTTTAGTTGAGATGGGGTCTCACCAGGTTGGCCAGGCTGGTCTCTACTGACCTCAAGTGATCCGCCCTTTTCAGCCTCCCAAAGTGCTAGGATTACAGGCATGAGCCACACTTGGCTTCCTCCAAACACTTAAAACATTTGGAAATCTCTTGTTGAAACACTTAGGGACGTTCTGCTATGAATAAAAATGATTCCTAGATGCATTATGAAACTAAGCTTTTGAAGGTTTATATTTGCATCTGGAAAAGTGGCTGAAAGCAATGCTGAAATAAGACTGGGGCTTCAGACTGAACCCTTGCGGGCATCGAGCCGTTGGCCACCAAAGGACTGGGCCAGGAAGTCAAGATGAGGGCTCAAATCTGCCAGGACTCAGCAAAGAACCCAAGGGCGGGCCCTGGGATGACAGTCCAGTGTCGGACTCAAGAATTCGTAGGACTTGCACATTTTCACTGATTAAATAACCCAGACTGCAAGCTCTGGCTTTGTCCTCCAAGGGAAATTCTTCCATTTGAACTTGGATCTTAATTACTATCACATATTTATGAAAGGGCCCTTGAAGAAAAATTGTACTAAGAAAGAGAAACATCAGCAGAAGCCCTTCCCCCACAGCCCCCAATTACTGATTTCTTTTCACAGCTTACAGGAGCACTCATCCTGCTACTGCACTGCTGAAATTATAGCACCTTGAGGAGGCTAATTTAAAAGGTTACAAGACAAAACAAAAACAACTGTAAAAGGCTAATATCAGCCCAGGTGTGCGTTCATGAAATAAGGTCAACACAATTTCAGCTCTATCGTGGCAGGCCTTCGCCTCCTCAGTTCTCAGCTCTGATTTGCATGTTTCAGGATTACATTACAATGCAATACTTCCCACTCACGAAGTCATAGCTTTGTTGAAAGGATTAATATAGAAATGTGCCAAATTATTTAAAGATATCTGAATAGTGAACAAAACATTATCATCAGATGATACAGGAGGAGAAAAGTAGCTCAGTACAACCTGTAAAAAAGCTGTCACGGAAACACCTTCCTCTCTACTCATGCTGTACAAGGAGCTTACTTATATGAAACTATTCCAAATATCTGCGATAATTCCTGGAATCAAAAAATATTTCAAATCATTTTAGCTTTACTGAACTTCTTCTCAATTATGGTATACCTGGAAAGAAAGAGAAAGATATCAAAACATGTTCTACATGTCTCAGGTTGACATTTTCTCTTTTTCTTTGAGACAGAGTTTCATTCTGGTCACCCAGGCTAGAGTGCAATGGCACAATCTTGGCTCAATGCAACCTCCACCTCCCAGGTTCAAGCGATTCTCCTACCTCAGCCTCCCAAGTAGCTGAGACTGCACTACAGGCACCAGCCACCATGCCCAACTAAGTTTTGTATTTTTAGTAGAGATGGGTTTTCGACACATTGGCCAGGCTGGTCTCGAACTCCTGACCTCAGGTGATCCACCCACCCCAGCCTCCCACAGTGCTGGGATTATAGGCGTAAGCCACCGCATCCAACTGACATTTTCTCAGAATAATGTGTGCACAATAAAATTGAGACAATGTCAGGAAGTGAGTGGCAGAGGGTTTGCTGGAGCCATGAATGGGTTGCTGGACAGTGTGCTGAGGATCCAGCAGAAACTGGAGACCATGAGTATACAGCAGCATCAGTGCCATGAATGGGTGGTTTTCTCTGGCAGAGCTCCAGGGTTTTAGACAGAAAAGGTCAACGCCTGGACAGAAATGAGTTGTGGCTTTGCTGAATCAGTGCAGCAGAATGTGAGGGAGCTGAGAGTATGGGCAAGAGATTGGCTCAATGGAGTATGTGGCTTAAACTGGCAAGCAGGAAGAGAAGGTGGAAAAGAATTGTCTTGGATCTGGGAGAGGCTAAGTGAGAGAAAATAAAACCTTGAAGGCCTTAGAGGTCTTGTTGAAGTTGAAGGACAGCTGCAGGAGGAATCAATGAGCCAGGAGCTGGAGGATGCATGTAACGGTATGGACAGGACGCTGCAAACAGAACTTTCAGAAGTCAACAGTCCTAGGGATCATTTTTTCCAAGATGCAGTCATGAGCAAAGCTGGCTGAAATGGAGTAGGGGTGAGGTTAGATGCAGCTGAGGGGACACAGCCACAACGAGGCTGAAGAGTTGGATGGGTCTTTCCTAGGATGTTACATTGAAACCACTGTCACCAGGACTTAGGGGTAGAGAAGAAAATGAAATCAGACATGTCAGATTTTGGGGAATGTGCGGATATGGCAGAGTAGAGTTTATGGCAGGAAAAGCTCCGAAAGAGTGCAATTTTGTACACAGATGCAAAAGAGCAATATTCCCAAGTTGTATTGGAAATCCAGAAGAATTTTCCCTCACTTTCTCTCTTACGTCCACGTGTGTACACACACACACACACACACACACACACACACACACACTTGCTCACCTAATTTCACACCCGAGATCTGTGATCCCAGGGACTTTTTAAAACAAATGACCTTACTAGACAGGGAAATGGAGAACTACAATGTTGGTCTTCTGATCCCCTAGCAATATTGCAACCTTCATACTGGGAAAAAGGAAGCAGATAGATAGACGCTAAATGAATAGACTTCCAAGAAAAGAAAAAATCAAAAAGAAAAACATGAAGACATCCTCCTGGGACATTTAAATTTTTCTTTTGATGGAAGTTGGGAAATAATATAAAATTCTGCATGTAAGTGAAGAAAGCAGGCTAGTTTCCTCCTTGCTACTCAGCTCCCTCTGGTGGAATATTGATTTTTATGGCATGCTTGGTGAAATCAATAGACCCTAGAGGTCTGGCCAACCTTCCACATACTGAGATATAACATCAGGGTATCAGGATAGAAAAGAGAAAGAAAGTAATCAGAGAAAAGAAAAACAAGGAACATACCTGTGGAAGAAGCAGCAAAAAATAATGAAGAAATATGATTGTAAAAATCTCACTTCTATCGCTTTTAATACTTTATTACATTAAATATCATCTATTACCCTATATAGAAATACTGCTAAATTATTAACTTGCCTTTAAATTGATTTTCCTAGTATTGGGAATAAGGTTTCATTCAAAGGGGAAAAGTACCTAAGACATTTTGCTGTAGCTTTTAGAGAAATTTGTAACATTTCTGTAAATTCTGCTTCATCAATTCCAACAATTATTTTCACTTTTACTTGAGAAACAATTCACCTGAGGAAATGCACTTCTTCTCTAATAATGAGAAAGCCACTTTGACAGAGTTTGTACAAAGTTTTGCAAAGGGCACCAATTCTCCCTGCAGTGACAGATGCCCACTGAAAACACTATGGGGAAAAAGCAAAGTGAAATGGTTCAGATTGGCCTGTCAGGCATAAAAGTCAAGGTCTGACAAGGTCAGTGATTCCAGAAGCTACAACACATGGCAGAAAAAATGTGACCACGGCAGTCTGGCTGACCTTTGGCTCCTAACCAAAGAAGAATGAGGGAAGACCTTCCCTGAAGCCAGGTAAGTCATGGAAGTGGCAGGGCCTTGAGTGAGCCACGGCCCCTCCTATAAGGAGATTGTGTAAAAATTGTCCAACCTATATGGCTCCTCTGCAGACAGAACTTTTGGACTTCCTCAACAGATGTCTGCAATAAAATCAAGCTTCTCCCTACATCACACCAAACCTTTTCTAAGGTATAAACATCCCCTATAAATGCAGAGAACCAACAATGGAACCGAATATTCCAGTAGGCCGAGCACTTTGGGAGGCCAAGGTGGGTGGATCACTAGTTCAAGACCAGCCTGGGCAACATGGTGAAGCCCCATCTCTACAAAAATATACAGAAATTAGTCAGGCATGGTGACTTGTACCTTTAGTCCCAGCTACTCAGGAGGCTGAGGTGGGAGGATCCCTTGAGCCCGGGAGGTGGAGGTTGCAGTGAACCAAGATCATGCCGCTGCATTCCAGCCTTGGCAACAGAGTGAGCCCCTATTTCAAGAAGAATAAGGGGAAGTGGAAGGGGAAGGGGAAGAAGAAGAATAAGGAGGAGGAGGAAGAATTTGAATAGTATAGCGGTCTCAAGAGTTACTAGCTATGTGGTCTTAGGCAAGTTATATCCTTTATGGGCCTCAGTTTCCCAGTGAATACTGTGATGACACCTATCTTAAGCTGTCTGTCTGAATCAGAGGAGATGTTTGTGAAGAAATTTTATAGTTTGGAAAGCATCACACACTTAGAATTAGTGCATGGCATTCATTGAGTAGCCAGATAATCCCTACCCAGTCTTGAACTGTGAGAGGAAGTTGCAGAGTAGATAGGAAACGGGTCTGCCTGGGCTTCCATCCCAGCTCTGCAACTTTCTAGCTGTCAAACCTTGGGTAGATTACCTAGGCTACCTATACCTCAATTTCCTCACTGATATCATGGAGATGATCATGATAGTAACAATGCCCACTTAGCAGAGTTGCCAGGATTAAGTTTAAATCCATGGAAAGTGCCTAGCAGCCTGGAATAGAGCTGGGTATCAGTAAATGTTGACGTAGGTTACCATAGTGCATGCAGCGTCATTTTTGCCATATGTAGCCATTTTCTTACATTTTGTCTCTATATCATTTTCTTTCCTTGTGTGTGCTCCAAAGCAGTCCCTTCATTTTGTGATTTTATTTTCAATTTCTCAAAGTCAATTATCTTCTTACCTTCCCAGATGATGACTGCCCAATCTTGTCTCAAAGAACCTTGAAGGGTAAGAACCACGCGAGTGTCCCTCATCACCACTTCAGTGCTTTGCACCAAGCAGACGCTCAGCAAACGCCTCACTGACTTGCATAGCTGTGAGCACTCCCTCTGTACTGTTCATGATTCAGACTAGTGAAAATCCGAACAAAGTCAGCCCAAGGATCAACCAACATTGCACCTGCCCCTCAAATTCTCCAAATGTCACTGATCACTACAATTTTTTATTTTTAATGTTTGTAGGTACCTAGTAGTTATATATTTATGGGGTACATGAGATGTTTTGATACGGGCATACATCACAGAAAATGAGGTATCCATCCCCCCAAGCCTGGTCACTACACTTTGCCTTTTTTTTTTTTTTAAGATGGAATCTCGCTCTATCTCCCAGGCTGGAGTGCAGTGGCACAATCTCTGCTCACTGTAACCTCTGCCTCCTGGGTTCAAGCAGTTCTCCTACCTCAGCCTCCCAAGTAGCTGGGATTACAGGCACCCACCATCACACCAGCTAATTTTTGTATTTTTAGTAGAAACAGGATTTTGCCATGTTGGCCAAGCTGGTCTCCAACTCCTAATCTCAGGTGATTTGCCTGCCTCGCCCTCCCAAAGTGCTGGGATTTTTTAAGAGAGTTTGTTTTTCAGTATTCTGATAGTTATAGATACTCCCAAACTCAGGGGTCACCTGAGAGCTACAGCTGCAGGTTTCTAAGGCTCTTTCATCCTGACAATTAAGAGAAGATGAATGGACAATTCCTTAGATCCTCAGGAATGACTACAAAGATGTTTATGCTAAATTTATGGCCCTAATTTTTAAACTGTAATGGGCATTTCAATCATAATACTGCACAACCCATCAGCTGTAAATATTGCTCTATGAAGTAAAGATGAGTAATGAGTAACTGTTGACATCTGCAGGATGTTTGTTGACACAAATAGAGCTAAATCCAGAGCCTTAGGATGGCGCTAGTCCATTGAATCTGAGTTGAAGGAGCCACGGCATTAGTGCCTTTAGTGGGAAAAAACAGTTTTTTAAGAGACAGGGTCTCAATCCTTTGCCCAGGCTGGAGTACAGTGGCATGATCAAACTCCGGGCCCAAACAATCATCCTGCCTCAGCTTTCTGAGTGGCTGGTACCACAGGTGCACACCATCACACTCAGCTAATTTTTTTTATTTGTATCATATTTTTAAGAAATTGGGTCTTGCTCTTGCCCAGGCTGGTCTCAAACTCCTAGCCTCAATGGATCCTCCTGCTTCACACTTCCAAAATGCTGGGATATAGGCATGCACCTGGCCCAGGAAAATTTTTAATGCATATTTGTATTGGATATTGAATAAGCAAGAAGCCCAGGATGTTTGTTACTAACGTAGCAAGTCATAGTTAATAGGTGAACAGGATCAAAGTTGTGCTGAACGTGGTAGATCCCTCTCAATCTGTCCTTCTGGGAAAACTGAAGCTCTTAAGGGCCCTAGAAATAGGCCATGCGTTTTGCCCAAACTGAGTTGCACATTCTTTTCGCTGCTGGAAATATGTTCACTAATCTGCCAATAGTACCTGAAATGTAGGATGACTTGTAATTTATCCTTCAAATCAGGACACCTTTAGAGCAAAAGCGTACTATTAATAATTACGAGTAGATGAATCAGGAACATGGTCACCCTGTATAAAAGCTGGTGGAGAGTTAACCTAAGCTGGCCTTGTGGAACACTTTCACTTTGAGCTTCTTTCATTCATTCACTCAGTAAAATATTTCCTAGGAGCTGACCTTGTGCCAAGTCCTGTGCAAGGCACTGAGGAGAACCGTGATGAAAGAGCTGTCAGTTCTCGCTCTGCAGAGCTCCTTTTAGAATTCAGAGGAAGACATCAGGAGCATTCCTGAGCCCAGGTGTCAAGTGCAGGTGGAGCAGACACAGACAACTATATGCACACAGTCCTGAGAGCCACAGTCGGGAAAAGAGGTCTAGTCCTCCCCACGGAAATCAACCAGAAACAAGGTGTCTGGGGGAATCTATTCCTTCAGCTACTTTGCCGAGACACAAAGGGGTGGACCAGTTGCCTGACAATGTGGATTCTAATCTTTTTTTCTGTTGCCACCTGGTTCTCACTTTCGGCAGCTTCCTCTTGCTACTTCTTTCCTTTCCATGCCTTCTATGAAAGCTGCACAAAGTAAATAAAACCAGAGGTTACAGACCCAGTAATCCTGTCCCAAGTGTGATTATTTTCAACTTCTAATTTTAAGACGTTATTACAAGAAGTGGAAATGACTGAACAACTCCCAACAAGGACAGACTAGCATATTGATTGGATTGCCAAGAAAAAAAAAACATGCAATAAATAATAAACTGCCAAAAAATGATTTGGAAAAGCACTGTAAACACAGACAGCTTACAATGCAAAAATACATAATGTTATATCGGTTTAATGCAGAATCCCAAACATCAAAACTGGTAAGTCAAACCACCATAAATTTGCATTCATGTTTTGCTGATGCTGACCGGCTACATTATGCTTGTCTGTGCAGTTGTGCAGTCGACAGAACTTATGGAGAAAAAGGCTTGAGCCAGCCATCTCTGAGTTACTAACAGGATGAACTAAACATCTGACAGATGCTCGTTACACAACATTACACTCAGGCTCTCCACAGGAATAAAAATAAACAATATAAAAGCAAAAGCAACCAAACTCTACAAGTATTTTGACCATGCGTTATTGGCACAGCCTTCTGACATCTGTTTACTGAATGCACACTCGGTGCCAGGCCTAGGCCAGGTACTCAGGGTCCACAGTGAACCAGACAAGCTCCCTGCCTCATGGAACTTACATGCAGGAGGCCAGAGACGATAGAAAAGCAAATAATAGATATTTAATATCAAACAATGCTAGTAGTAAGGAGAAAAATAAAACAGGGTAAGAAGAGATCAGAGGATCCAGGATGGCCTCTCTAAGGAGGTGACGTGGGAGGGGACAGCCAAACACAACCAGGGAACAGCAACCTAGGAAAAGAACAAGTCGGGCCTGTGGGAACAGCAAGGGCAATCTATTTCACCTGGGTGAAAACTAATATGTTAACATCGTTCTCAGGGCTCAGCTTCCCACTTGAATTCATTACACTAATAGTAGAGCATTCATTTTCAGAATATTCACATCATTGCAGGTGCAACATAAACCCGGAAATGCTTGTAGAATGCATCCTGGAACTAGGTATCAAAAACTACTACAATTATCATAATTGTTTAATTCAGTAATTCTCCTCCTAATAATATATGGTAAGATACATTCAGAAATGTGCACAAAGGGTTTTATATAAAGATCGTTTTGGATATTCACATCAAAGATATTTATAACTTATATTAGCAATAAATTAGAAACAATTCAAAGTCTGACAGTGTTTGACAACATTTCTTCAAAGAAGAAATGTTCAATGAGTTACAGGGTATCTGGATGATGAACCATCAGTCAATGATCAAAAAGCAATTTTTGAATGATATGTAATGACACGCAGAGATGCTCGTAAGAATTTTAAGGGAAAAGGCAGAGTATAAAATTGTATATGTAAATATACTTGAATTTCATATATATGAACAATATTATGAGGGAAATGGTTAAAAGTAATCATCCCTGAATCAGGAGATTATAAGTGACTTATTTTCTTTTTATTTCTCTAAAGGTTCTAACTGTTCTACAAAGGACATAATTCACATTTATAAGATGAAAACAAGTCAATATACAGACACATACACTTTTATATCATTAGCCTTTTTATATTTAAAAAAAAAATAAAGGGAGCCAGCCACAGTCAGAAACATATTAACTGCTCCGTGAGATTTAGGGTTGTCATTTTCGTGTGCTGGGGAGGCACTGAGTTCTTCTTCATTCTTATGTTTGTATTTTTCTCTTTCTGTTTATTAGTGCTATTGCTTCCCATTAACCTAGATACAGGACTGTACCAGGATCGTGTATGCATCCCAGGAGTCTAGCACAGTAGGTGGTACCTAGTAGATGCTCAGTAAAAGCAACTGCATTATGTAAGTTACAGGTTCAAAGTAATTAGTTCCATTATTTCGAGTCATCTACACATTGTGCAAATTAATTGTCTTATATTTAACTCAAAGCATATACTATTCTGGGAGTAACACTTAAGTTGTTCTGCATTCTGAGTATTTAGAGCTTTCTCTTTGCAGAGTTTCTGAGTGCTTGAAATAACTACACGCTTTCTGTCCCACTTGCAAGTGCTGAATTGAAGCTGTCTAAAGTCACTGTAGCATTTCTCCTTTTTCTTTGCATTACTTGGCCTCAGAGATGTCAAGTGACTTCAATGTTTTAGAATATCTAGTTTTCCAAAGAATTCTTTTAAAAAAAAAAAATCTTTGGTTTTGCATTGGGACTTCTAAGCATATGCATAATATTATGATAACAAAAGCAAATTATTACAGATATTATACAGTAAACATCTCTACATAGTGTTGATTATCTGACCTGACACATTGGTTCTCTCTGATTCAAATGCAAAAGCTAGTAGACATTTTCCTGAGCATTATACTTTGCCCCAGAATAACTCATCACCTGTATATTGACTATTCCAAACATTTTTTTAATTTGCAAATTATTCCTCTATTGAAAATGTGTTTGCCATTACAGTAGATTTTTTCCAACAAAGTGATAATGTGCCTCAGCTAACCTGTGTTGTTCATGGCCAAAATCCATGAACAAAGCAAATGCTGTCCTGAAGTCATTACGTTTAACAGGTCCCTGACCCTTGAAATTCTTTCCAGTAACAGAAACCAGAAAAGAGGAGGAGGCAAGAAAATGCTGGAAAATAGCAGCAGCTTAAAAAGGCCTTGATGAGTCTTCTCAGCTCTTCTAATTCATCATCATTTCAGGGTTTATTTCTACTGCAGTCAGACAACAGCATTTTCCTTTTTCTTTTCCTTTTCTTTTTTTCTTTCCCTTTTCATTAAGGTATATAAGCTAATATCAAAGGTTGACCACTAAGATGCTTTGGAAATTTTAACTATACATTTATACACTCATCAGTACTACATATTAAAGCATGTTATCTTCCATAGAAAAGAAAGCATTAGGTATGTAACTCTGTTACTTTGAAATGAATTTTATCCAGTGATATACAGATGAATGTTTAACAACCCACTCTGGGGAAAAACAATCCTAAGTCATAGGGTTTCCAATTTCTATATTATAAATACTCCCCCCAGCTCTCAGCTGCCAATACAAAAAAAGTCACTGAACACCAAGATGTGCACAACTCTAGAAAGCCAGTATGAGTTGGCTCCATCACACCTGATGCTAGCCAAGAACATCGAAATTATATGAGGACTATAGCAATTGAGATACAAGGAGGGTTTTGTATTTATAACCTACAACATGGTGATGAACATTTCTAACACCTGGGGTCATTAGACTTTATATGTAGTGGATGAGAATTATTCTTAACTCTTCCCTCCTGGTTTCTCTTCTCACCTCTCCTAATACCATCAAAATCATTATCTGAACTCCCAGGTGTACCTTACACCCATGAAATAAACTCAAGAAACCTACTGTCCCGTACATCCTGACTAAGGAAATTTCATCAGCTGGAGATTCAACCCTTCCTTGCACTCTGCTCTCAGTGGAAACAATGTGCATATTCCCTCGCTAAACTCTTCTCCTTCACTCATACCACAGTGTGAAGGAAGCATGGGAGCCCAGGTTTGGAAGGCACCTTAGAGGAGGGAGAACAAAGAGCATCCTGTACTATGCTGTACACTTTAAGGAGACAACCATCAACAAGGACAGGGAAAGGATTTTGCAAATGAAAACACATTTCCCTAATTTGGCAATCTTGCCTAGAGCTAGTCCTGAAAAGCACGTTTCACCCCCACAAACTCGGTAGGGTCAGACCCTCTCGGGAGAGCACTGGACTTCCAATACCAAATTTTCATTTGCACGATGGGCATTTGGGTGCTAAGTTTCAGCCCTTCACACCTGCTGCCGCCCCTCCATGAACAACCATCACTACGAGAGCCCCTATACACTGTTTTCTTTCAGGCTTCCTTTTTGCAGTATTTTCATTACCTGGTACCACTCACCTGCCAGAACAAGCTCTACCTACCTGCCCAGATTCACCCAGTCACTGTGCATTGTCATTTCTAAGCTGGTGCTGGACTTGCCTGACGGTGTCTGGTCTCTGAATCCCTTCCTTTCCAGGCGCCACTTTACGGCTGGTTCTGAAAGGCCTTGGGACGCATCGAGTGGGCAGCTGTGAAGTGCTTTCTATAGAGTGAATGGGGCCTGGGATCAACCCATCGTGTAGGGGACACATGTCTGTTTTGCTTGCCTCTCCTCCATTTGCCCTTCATCTGGGATGAGCACCAACATTTCTCTTTGGGAGGCTTAGTGGAACTATCAATCAAGGCATGCCTAAAAGCAGCCATGACACAGCCGGGCCATTCAGCCTTAGGTCTAATTCGAGTTGAGTCCAGTGATGAGAGGACAAAAGCTGAGGTGTCCCAAAGGCATCCCAGGAAAGGACTGTTCACTGGTTACTGCTTCCCAGAGCCTCCCTGGTCCCCTTTTTGAGCAGCTGGTTGCTCAGTTTCATCTTCATTTCGGCAAGCTGCCCTGCCGCTTCCAGTTAATTCCTTTCTTGCTTCAATCAATGAGAGTCCATTTCTGTTGCTAACAACTGATAAACTCTAATTGACATAAACACATTTATAGATGACTGGTGGGCAGATGTGGTAGACAGGAGGAAAGTCTCCTGAATCGTCGAGGTTTTCCTGCGGTTCTCAGAAGCCACCTGCATGTCTTCTCACAAGCTCTGGCCATGGACAAGTTCTGGAATCACTCTCTTTTTTACCCTCTGCAGGTTCTCAAGACATCACCTGGGTCTCAGAGAAAGCAGAATTGCCGGAGAGATGCTCTTTGGGAAGGGAGGGTGGAGAAGGACCCAGCCAGGTCTCTATCTATTCTCAAGCTGAGAGTCCCTCCCTGGGCTGCTCCCTACGGTCTGTTTTAGGTAACTCAGCCTGAGGCAAGTGAGGATAAAAGACAGCACATTGGAAAAGGATACAGATGGAGGATTCTTTGAATGAATTAGCACAATACTAGGCAAGGGGATCTTAAATACCTTTGGGAGGCGACATCTCAAAATAAGTCCCTGGATTTCAAAAAAAGGAACATGAGGGAGCAACCAGCAATCAAGCAGAGTCTAGACAAAGGAGCAACAAGCAATTTAGCACGATCAGATCTGTCAGAACCCAAGGGCCAACAACCACGATTCTTTTAAGATTCAGTAGCATAGCCTTAAAGCAACCACAGGAGCAATTAAACATGGGTGGTGGTAGAGAGAAAGTCAGCGGGAAACATGGTGGATTTGTCTCAATTAGAAAAGGAAAAGTGACAGGATTTGACATCCTAGCTATTACTGGTCATTATTTTAACATTTCAAAAAAGGAAAACTGTACTCAAAGCAGGTTTGCTTAATGATAGAATCAAAGAGCTAGAAGAAACATCAAAAGAATCATGGAGTCCAGCCCCCTGCAGTCAAGAACACTTTGAAATGAAATCACCAAGAAAGGCAGCAGGAAGAGTGAGGTCTTGAATGAGAAGCTGAGTTCAGATTCAAGTTCTGCTGGGGCTAGCTAGGTCGGCCTTGCAGGCTCCTCAACTCTCTGAGCCCTCATTCTCTCGTTCTTCCTCTGTGAAGTGAATAAGACCCCCACCTGGCAGATTTATTCTGCAAAGTAAATGAAATAACGTGTAAGACCAACTACTAGCACTTAAGTTCTCAATAAGATATGTCAAGCACACTGGGTGCTTCTATCAGGGCATCACAGAAAGGACATGAGCCCTGAACCACATGCACATCGAAATACACAAGCAAATGATCCCAATCCCATCAATATAATGTTAAAGAGGTGGAAGAAAAGAAGACGAGTCATTGTGATAAAATGCCATCAGGTGAGCTGGAAGAGATACCATAGAGGGAGGCAACTGACTGCTCTCCTCCAGTGTCCACCCTAGTGACAGAAGAAAGGTTCAGGCAGGGAGCAGCAATGTGGAAGACAGTCGATATTCATGAGCTCAGAAGCAGGCAAAAAAATCCATTGTTTTCAGCCTCGTATCTTGGGTGTTTTAGGTGTGGAAATACAGTAATCAACATTAAGCTTTCAGCATGCCTAAAAATAGTTCTTCACCTGCTGCTGCTTTTTCCATTGGTTACAAAGGCTATTGTTTATTTCAGCAGATGGAAAAGAAGCTGTGAAAAGCTGTTCTCATCGGGCAGAAGGGCGTGTGGAGAGGCAGCGGCATGGGCAGTATGTTAATGAGTGGGGTCGGGGATGATTAGCTCCATTGCTCACACAAAACCTTTCTTCTCCCCAGAATTTGCTGTTCGCACTCTGAGTTGTGGACTCTGGTGCCAGCATGCTAATTTGGACCTGCATCTCAGTGGGCACAGCAGTGAGGATTTCCATTAGGCTTAGTTTCCATTTGCTTCTGTGCTCTTTCGCACTGCGCTGTGAAAACCCAAGCTTTCTTTTCATGTGTCACGCAGTATCTCAGAAGCTCCTGCGTTAGAGGCTCGGGGAGAAAACCACAAGCCATTTTTGGCTTTCGGAGGCAGCTGCCCCTGCTGCTGACAGCCGCTGCCCAGTCCTCCTGGAGATGGACAGTCAAGGCTGACACCTCTGCTGGGCACAACAGTAGGAAAGGCAGTCTCTCCTGGCTCCCAGAGTTGGCCATGAAAGCAAATTCAGGTTTTTGTTTTGGTAGAGTTGAGAACCATCAGTCCCAAGCCCAGCAGAAGATCACTGCCTTTTCCCCTGAGCCATTTGCCATAAAAATTAAAAGCATACAAATTCTCCACTCTACAGTTATTCTTCTCATTGGATGGCCAGCATCTTGGGCTCTGCAAGTTTTTTTATAAATACATATGCACCAAGCCTCAGCGAGTACTCCCTGCCCTATATCAATTTTTTAGGTCCTTTCCTGCTGTACCTGATCAGTTCAAATTGATAAGAAAATATTAATTGAGGCTCATTTTACGTTAACTAGTAAACCCTCCATCACCAAGCTAAAGGCAACGGAGTAAACCCAGCTGCCATTAAGTTTCTGTGAATCCATCTCCCACAACTGTGACTTCTTTTCCTGCTGTGGGCTCACATTCACGTCACACATGTGCTTAGACCCTAAAAGGAAATACCCAACACAGGGGAAACCATAGGGCTTAGTACAGCCTAATGGTTGAAATTCCTTAGTGTAAAATTAGCCATGCTGCAAAATGCCAAAGAAAAATACAAAAGTCATGAGGACGTTTAGCAAGGTTGTCATAAATCCAAATTTTATGGAGAGATTCAGGGTAAAGATTTGGTCTTATTTCAATATGTGTTTATCACAAAGATAATAATAATACACCTAAAGGGAAAAATAGCAATTTTTGAAATCCCATCCCAGGGGTTATGTTTTGTCTGCCTTGTTATCTACGGCTGTGGAAGCCAAGTCCTTTCCGGAGACGGTCCCAAATTCCAGCTCTCTGGCCCCTGGGCACTGCCTATGCTTATGTGTCACTCAAGTATCGGATCTGGGGTCAGAGCCCTGCAACAAGGTGAAGAGGTTTTTAGCTACAGACACCACCATCAAATTCACACATTTCACATTTTCCAGGCCAAATCAGAAGGTCCTCACAAGCCACCTGAAATTCAGCCCATACACTTTTATTGAGATCACATTAGTGATAACACCAACACATTACTTTCCATCAGTGAAAAGTTTAATGGTGACCCAACTGGAAGTGTTGGTTTTATAGTCTTAAACTGTATAAGAGAAAAAAATCTACATAAATACCAGAAGCATCATTAAAATAGCTTCTGACAATTTTTAAAACATCTGAAAGACGTTTAAAAAAAAACATCAGTACTGAGATTAATCTAATAGAATGAACAATTTTCTGACCTAGTTTTTAAAACATTGCCAAATCCCAGTATATTTCCATATAAGGCCGTGGCACTTAGCGAGATGTATGATGGACCCATCATCACCACCACCAACACCCCTCAACGCTGCACAATATCTTTACATATTAGGCAAGGTGCAATCAAAAAGAGCCACCAAGAGGAATGAAAACAAATACACATATATATAACAAAACTAATTTTTAAGTTAAAAAAATAAGAAAGAGAATGAAAGGAATGAATTCAAAAGAGGAACTGATTAAAATAGAAAATAAAATGTAAGAAACAGTAAGACCAGAAAAGCATCTTTTAAAAACCTTATGGGGTGGTGGGGCTGAGAGAGGACACCATTTAAATAACATCAGATTCAGAAGAGAGAGATTTCACCGGGATTTCACAAGCCTAAGATCCAGGAGTTCAGAGGCAAATACGAGACGGTTCCGAAGTTCCAAATGAAGAAAACAAAGTATATATTATTCATAGCAAATTGATCATTTGGTGAATGTTTTTTGTTCCTTCAGTTAAAAAGAACTTGGTTGAATCTGGGATACATAAAAGAAACAAAGAAGTGTATTAGAGGAGGTTGAATGTCGATCGCCCCTGCAGAATGACGTGTCCATTCCTAACCCCCAAAACCTATGCATTGTGACCTTATTGGGAAAAGGGTGTCTTTGCAGATGTGACCAAATTAAGGATCTGCAGGGGAAATCATCCTGGATTGTGTGGGTCCTAAATGCAATGGCAAGTCCTAAGAAGGTAGGAAGGGAAGAAGGAAAAAAGGGAAGAAGGGGAGGGGAGGGAAGTGGAAGGAAGGGGAGGGGGAGGGGGAGGAGAGAAGGAGGGGAAGGGGAGGGAATGGGAAGGAGGGAGGGGGAGGGGAAGGGGAGGAGGAGGGGAAGGGGAGGGCATGGGAAGGGAGGGGAGGAGGAGGGGAAGAGGAGGGCATGGGAAGGGAGGGGAGCGGGAGGGGAGAGGAGGGGAGTAGACACAGGGACACAGGAAAGAAGGCCGTGTAAACACCCATGTGAAGATGAAGGCAGACATTCACATTAAGCTGCCGCAAACTAAGGAATACCAGAAACCACTAGAAACTGGAAAAAACAAAGAAGAATCCTCTCCTAGACCCTAGAATGCCTGGAGGAAGCCCAGCCCCACCCACACCTTGATGCCTGACTGCGGCCTCAAGAACTGTAAGAGTATACATTTCTATTGTCTTACACCACCCAGCGTGTAATAATGTGTTACTGCAGCCCTAGGAAATTAATACAGGCACCTTGGCCATTAATGAAGTAATTGCGGAAAGCCATCCTTTGCCTGTGGGTACCACATTTAACCTGCAGTCTAGTGGGAAACAGGTATCATCTGCATGGCCAGAAGCAGGAGCATTCAGATTAAAGAGACCTAGGCTGAATCCAGATTTTGATGATTACTCACTGTGTGGCCTTGGACATGTCTGTTGACCTCTCTGTGCCTCAGGGTCACCTCTAAAAAGCTGGGCAGTAACAGACAGTCCCTACCTCATACTGTTGTTGGGAATAAATGGGAACACCTCTGGAAAAGTGCAAGGTGCAGGGCAGACACATGGTGAGATTCATTCCCTACCACCAAGCATGGGCTGAGCTCCAACTCAGCCAACTGCAGCGTGAGCCTGGGGACTGGAGGACGAGGATGGGAAAAGCTCAGTGCAAGGGAGCCAGCATCTAGCCCTTCAAACGTCTGATTCTCAGTACACTTCTTGTCAATAATTAAAGTAACTCCAGTGCCTTGATACCCACACTTCTATTTATAACACTTAAAATTATCAGCTTCATTCCCACTATCACACCTAGACAGTTATTCATTAATTCTCACGGGGGGAGTTTAATTTCAGCAAATGTGTTTTTGAGATATTTTGATGTCCTGGAGCTATGAAACTGTCACGCAATTCATTTACTTTCTGAGAAACATGAAGGCAATGATTTTTCTTTTTTTCTGTCTTTGTTGAGGCATAATTTAAAAATTAAAATTGTATATATTCAAGGTATACAACATAATGACTTAATATACATATATGTTGTGAAGTGATTACCAAGTCAAGCTAATTAACAAGACCATCACATCATAGTTACCGTGTGTGGGGTGTGTGTGTGTATGTGTGTATGCATGTGTGGTATGTGGTGTGTGTGTATGCTGTCTGTGTGTGTGTGTGGTGTGTGTGATGTGTGTGTATTGTGTGTGTGGTGTGTGTGATACGTATGTGTGATGTGTGTGTGGTGTGTGTGTGGTGTGTGTGTTTGGTGTGTGTGTGTGCTGTGTGTGTGGTGTGTGGTATGTGGTGTGTGTGGTGGTGTGTGTGTGTCATTGTGTCTGGAGGTTGTGTGGGGGGATGTGTGTGGTGTGTAGTGTATGTGTGGTGTGTGGTGTGTGTGT
>NW_022436950.1:10221623-10252710 GCF_009761245.1 Sapajus apella | reverse complement strand
GGGGGGGGTGTGTGATGTGGTGTGGTGTGTGTGTGGTGTGTTAAGAACACCCAAGATCTACTCTCTTAGTACATTTCAAGTAAACAACACAGTATTACTAACAGTGGTCCCCTTGTTGTACCTTCAATCCCCAGAACTTACTCATTTTAAAAGTGAAAATTTGAACCACTGACCAACATCTCCACCTCACTTTCTGCTTCTATGAGTTTGATATTTTAGACTCTACCTATAAGTGACAATGAGGTATTTGTCTTTCTGTTTTTGGCTTATTTCACTTAGCATAATGTCCTCCAAGTTCATCCATGTGGTCACAACGGCAGGATTTCCTTCTTGTTTTATCGTTGAAAAATATTCCAGTGTATATAGATACCACATTTTCTTTACCCATTCGCCTGTCAATGAACGTTTAGGTTGGTTCTATACCTTGGCTATTGTAAATAATGCTGCAGTGAACACAAGGATACAGATAAACAACATGGAGGTTCCTCAAAAAACAATTTTAGGACCATGATTTTTCAATTTCAACACTACATAAGTAACAAGAGTTATTAAGATCCTAAAGATACCTACCTCCAAGATGTTTTATCTTGATTAGCTAAGTAATAGTCAACATGCATTCAAACGTTACCTCAGTATCGTACTATGTGACAAGAAAATGATACATGAGGTCTAAGCAACTCATTATTTTTGGAAACATGACCTCTTTCATCCTAGCTCTTGTGTCCAGACTCTCAAAGCAGCTTCTCCATCTCTGAGAGCTAAAATACCTGCCTGGTGAATAAGCAGTCCTATCCAGGCCAGTCAGCAGCTCTCCTAACTTTGGGAGGGAGAAATCCATTCAGGAGTGCGGGGATGGAGTCAGGCTTGCAACTCCCTAAATTTTGGGCATGACTGCATTTCAAGGGAATTTCATAAGCATTAATTTAAAAAAAAAAAAAAAACTATAAGGTTCTTCCTTACGGCCTTAAAAATGTGAAATTTCCCTAAGTCAATGATTTGAGAACAAAAAGATTAAAAAATGAAACAGTGAATTGAATTGGAATTGAACAGAATGCTGCTGAAGTGAAACACAAGCAGCTGGTCAGTCTAAGACAAAATGCTAAAAAGACCTCTATCTTTATCATCAGGGAGTCAGGGTCAAATTATCTTAATTGCCTGGTAAACCTAGCCTTAGCAAGCATGCGGACGGCAGACATGGTGATACCTGACTTTATTTAAAAGTTTGCCCTACTCCCATTCTCTCGGCTGACTCTCTGACCTTAACATATACAAATTTCATCCAAGCATCTTCCGAAGCACTTTTTATTTTGCCTGAAGACGTCAGAGAAACAAGTACTTCCAATTGGCATTGCTGGTCCTATTTACCCTGGTTGATGATGCAAGTTGCCCAGGTGTTAATGAACGTGCCCTCCCTGCTAAAGAGCTTTCAGGTGCACTGTTGCAAAAGCAGCATCTTTAAATAGCTGAGACCCAAGTGAGACTTCTCTGAGGCAATATTTTGTTTAAATCTTGGAGCGATGCTTCCAAAGATTCACATAAATTAAAAATGAATACTTGCCAATTGCTTCAACATGAATTCATTCATTCAGTAAGACTTTCTTAAGCACTCACAATGTGCCTATTATTTAAGGGAACTTGGGGAGGGAGTTGTTTTTATTTTCCAACTGCCCATCTGAAAGACCCTGAATAAAAGATGTATTTTACTTCTTTATCTGAATGACAACAATTCAAAGAGTTAGTGCCCAGACACCAAAAATCTAATTTAATCTTGCCTTGATTCCCTGTTCTTCTAGATTTAGACACAATTTTAATAATTCTGGCCAATTTCCAAGACTGTCGAGGTTGAAAAAGTAGACTTAACTTTTGTAGTTGAAATCGTACAACACATATCATATAAAAAGAAATTATAATAGAAGGTTTAAAAAGTAGACCTTAAAAATAGAGGTTACAAAATTAGCCAGGTTTCTATTGAAAGAAATGATACTATTTTTTTTTAACATATCACATCCCTACATCTGAATTTTGTCCTGAAGGATGTGGTGACCTAAATAAAACTGACACTCTCTGGTCAGAATTCCGCAGCACCCAGAACTGGCAGTCATTGATGAAGAAAGCTACAGCTGCAGGGGCACCCTGCAGTTTCAAATCGAAACAAGAGGGTTTCTTTGTCCGAAGACACTGATGAGGCATCCTTTCAAAGTCTCTGAAAGCACTGGAAAACATTTGACTTCGGTAAACATTGGAAATGAGACTACACAGAGGAACCCAATTTTTTTTTTTGCCATTAAACCTTTTTTTAAACAGATTTCAATACTTACCATGGACAAGTCCTCAAATTACTAAAAAGCGTATAAAAAGAATGGCTCCCCACTCCGTTCACTGGCAAGCAAGTCTCCAGCTCTGCATATTCATCAACATTTAATATTTATATAGGACAAAAACATTTGACCTAATTTAACCTTACCGTGATATAAATATTTCTAATTTATAATTTGGTCTCAAGATCTCACCTGTAGGACCTGGACCGAGGCAGACAAAAACTGTATGAACTTGAATAAATCGGGTACTGCTCTGAGTCTCCATTTTGCTACCTCTGAGATCTGGTCTCATTCAGCCTCTTTTTTCCAGTTTATTTATTATACTTTAAGTTCTGGGGTACATATGCAGAATGTGCAGGTTTGCTACATAGGTAAACATGTGCCATGGTAGTTTGTTGCATCCATCACCACGTCTGCATTAGGTATTTCTCCTAATGCCATCCCCTCCCCAATCCCTCCACCTCCTGCTATCCCTCCCCTAACCCCCACCCCCCGACAGGCCACGTTGTGTGATGTTCCCTCCCTGTGTCCATGTGTTCTCATTGTTCAACACCCACTTATGAGTGAGAACGTGCGGTGTTTGGTTTTCTGTTCTTGCGTCAGTTTGCTGAGAATAATGATTTCCAGCTTCTTCCATGTCCCTGAAACCCTAGAAGAAAACCTAGGCAGTACCATTCAGGACATAGGCATGGGCAAGGACTTCATGACTAAAACACCAAAAGCAATAGCAACAAAAGTCAAAACAGACAAATGGGATCTAATTAAACTTAAGAGCTTCTGCACAGCAAAAGGAACTATCATTAGAATGAACCAGCAACCAACAGAATGGGAAAAAATTTTGCAATCTACCCATCTGACAAAGGGCTAATATCCAGAATCTTCAAAGAACTTAAACAAATTTACAAGAAAAAAGCAAGCCCACCAAAAAGTGAGCCTTTCTTAAGCTCAGCACCTTGAGAGTCTGATGTAAGTTATGAAGCCTCTCCACCTAAACACAGATGTTTATGACCAATTTGATGATGTTCAAAAGCAGTCACAGATTCCAGGTGAAAAACCAGTGATCTAAAGAATCTCTATGATCCCTCTGAGAGCCAAAATTGTACTATTGTTTAATCAGACAACCTGTACTCTATATCTTACATTATGTATTACATATACATAACGCTACTTGTTCAGCTTTGAAACTGCAGAGCACCCCAGGGGCTGCAGTTTTCTTCATCAATGACCGTCATGTATGTATATATGCACAGATATTTTAGATGCTATTATTATGTTAATAGACTATAATTGCTATATTTTGCCTCCATCTTACTGTATTTATTATGTCTGTGCTTGTAACTTAGGTATACACATAACGTCATATGTGTACAGACAGAACTCAAGGTAGTTGGACTATGCTCTGGCCCATCTTTTAGTATAGCTGACATTCTTCAATGACTTATTTGAAGGAAATATAAATGTGCTCCTTAAGTGACCAAGAATTTTTTTAACTTTTAAGCTCAGGAGTACACATGCAGGTTTGTTACCTAGGTAAACTTGTGTCATGGCGGTTTGTTGTACAGTTTATGTCATCATGCACGTATCAAGCCTAGTACCCATAGTTATTTTTCTTGATCCTCTCCCTCCTACCCTCTACCCTCCAAAAGGCCCCAGCATGTGTTCTTCCCCTTTACATGTCCATGTTTTTGCATCATTTAGCTCCACATATAACTGAAAACATGTGGTGTAGGGTTTTTTTGGTATTTGTGTTAGCTTGCTAAGGATAATGATCTCCAGCTCCATCAATGTCCCTGCAAAGGACATGATGTCATTCTTTTTCGTAGCTACATAGTATTCCATAGTGTATATGTACCACATTCTCTTTACCCAGTGACTGAGAATTTTATCTCTTTCATTTATATAAGGTAGTCTAAGTTTCTTTTCCCCAGCCTGGTGGAGAAATGGTCCCATTCTAGACCTGGTTGGACAGAAAGGGAAGTTAACAAAAACGATACCATCATGTCACCCTAATGTGCAACATAATTGTTACATATGATATTATCAACAAATTCATAAATGTATCTGAAGCTATAACCTGGGATCATTAGCATAAAGTTAAAATATAGTGATCATTCTATCCCTTAGTTTGGGGATGAGCAGGAATGTAACTCTAGTAACCTTAACCTTGACCTAGGAAAATTAAACCTACATTCAGAAATTTCTAGAACACAACCCCAAAGAAAAAGATATGTCTTAAAACTGTCGATGTGGAGTTTGTTGAATGATTACAGCCCATGAGAAGAAATATTATTACATTAAAAGAAAATAATAGAAATTAAAGGAAAATTAAGAATGAGCTAGTGCAAGAATGCTGCTGGCAAACCTAATTACAATGTTTATTATTTTTCTTCATGCCCTAACCTCTTTGCAATCCCAATCCCTACCTGATGCTCAAATGTAAGCTCCATCACGAAAAGGGATTTATCATTTGTTTTTACTGATGAATCCTAAGCATGAAGAGCATTGCCTCGTGCAATAAATATTTGAAAAAATGACACTAAGTTCTTTATTCATACCAAAGACATCATGGTGGTTATGAGTAGTAATCCATAATTATGTGTGTGTGTGTGTGTGTGTGTGTATCCATAGTTATTTAACTGCTATAATCAAGCACAAAGTGAAAAATTGCTTCCCAAAATCTCCTGTATTCCAGTCCCCACCACCACCACCAAAAAAAATAAACTGGTTACTCTCTAAATGATTCATTGCAGCTGAGCAGTATGTTCTGGGGCTTTCTATGGAATCCCAGACCCATTGGATATTGAACCCTAAAGTTCCAAGATCATGAACTATCAAGCTCAGGAAATAGAGATCTGATTTTAACTCACCATTAGAAATTAACCTCTTTAAACACTGCTCAAAGAAAGATGACCTAGATCAGCATTCTTAGTCAGATGTCAAATATTAACAAGACTAAAGAGAAAACTTCATAAGAAAGATGACCAAGTTCAAACTCATGTTGTTCAAAGTTAACAAAAAAGGATAATCAATCAAGGAGAGAAGCCAAATATTAACAAAACAAACGTGTGCTTCACAGTGCAACATAAAGTCAACCCTACCTCAAGTAAACCTTAAAATCAGAGCAATTAATGTGAAGTCGCAGGAGTGGAAACTTTTTCAATTAAATGTTGACACGAAGCATTCAGACTCCATCATTTCATAGTGACCCCTTTGAGAAAAGTGGAAGAAATGCTGTGCCACTTCATGATTTACTGGCATTAGGATTCACGATTCATAATTAAGACAAAAATGAAACTCCATGGCTGCATTCTCTTGACGCCAATATCAAGAGCCAGAAATAGAAAAACTCCAGCAGGCAGCCATGAGAAGGCTTTTCTTGTCCATAACATCAAACAATTTGATTTTTTAAGTCAATTAATATTTGGTTTAACATCATATAGTCACAGCCAAAGGCTTATAATAATCTAGAGCACTCAATTTAGTCATATTTGTGTCAATTTTGCAAGGGTATGCTACCTTCAAAAGTGCTAGGCTGACAGAGAAAATCAATAATCCCATTGGTTAGAAAAGAACACAACGTCATCAGGAGAACTGGGACAGAACCTTCGGGGTCAGCACGGCAAAGGCATCCAAGGCCACTTCACCCAGTGGAGGTGCAGGCTCTATTTGGCTCATTGATTCTGTGTCTTGGAGCAGCCTCATCCAAAAGGGTACACTTTCTACAGACAAAAGTAGACCTAAGGAAAAACATAACTCATCCCAAGGGAGCACTCATTATCTGTTAGCACTATTCTAAGGGTTTTACATGTAATAAATTACTAATAATGTTGCTCTCATTTTACAGGTGAGGAGACTGAAGCATAAGTGGCAGAGCCAAGATGTAGAACAAGGGGTTCTGGGTCCAAGGGCCATGCTTTCAACCACTGCAAGAACTGACTGTGAGGAAGGAAACAATCACCCTCTCCTTCCTTCATGGCTAAAGTTTCCTTATAATCTAAAGCCTACCCAGCGTCCTGATACCAGGGATAAAAACAGAATTCTCTGGCCTCTGCTGACCAGAATAGACACACCAGGCCCATCAGGTCAACAGAGCCACCAGTATTTGAGCAACCAAGCTCCCCAAATCTGCAAAGTGGAATGCAAAAGTGAATTCACCTGTGAAATCAGGTAGACCTATCAGAAGTGGGAAAGCAATAAGGAAGACCAATGTTCTCATACTGAACTAAACAAAAAGAAGAAACTGGGCTGACAACTCTGTGACCTAGATCCAGTCTG
The DNA here is from genome assembly GCF_009761245.1 of Sapajus apella. Classification (NCBI taxonomy): domain Eukaryota; kingdom Metazoa; phylum Chordata; class Mammalia; order Primates; family Cebidae; genus Sapajus; species Sapajus apella. Next base: position 10,246,117 of record NW_022436950.1, on the reverse strand, counting down.
TTCTGCCAATTCACAACTAGGTTCATGTAGCAGGAGAGAGCTGGACAGTTGCTAAGATCTCCTCCTGTTCTAAGACTCTGTGCTCCTCATGCTCCTCTGAGAAAAACTACACTGGGTCTTCCCAGTGCTTTGCCCCAAGTAGGTACTCGATCAATTGAACTGAATTAAAAGCAACCTTCAATTACTATTTTCCCTATCAGAGTGTTTAGCTTTGATGTAGGAAAAATGCAAAAGAAAAAATTCACATCAATTTAATTATTAACTCTTCTTTGATCCACCAAAAAAAAAAAAAGAAAGAAAGTGCAGCAGAGAATGTAACAGAATAGAAAATACAGGCTTCCTCCCAATAAAACCACTATATTATGCTGCAAGTCAATCAGAAAAGAGTTTTTCTATGATGCTGAAACCAAATGTATTAACGTCACTCCAAAGAAGATTTTTTTCCATGACTTGACTCAATCCCAGGACCACCCTGGTACTCACTTCCTAAGCACATGAACAAACTGAAGACATCATGTATCTAACAAAGTGATTTCCATGTTCCACTTCTGGGGAAATTATAATTTGACATACTTGTACCCTGCACAGACACCCTAAATGAGTACAAAATCAGGCATCTCTTTCTCAAAGAGAGATTTCAATTTTCAGTCTCATTTTCATGTAAAATTTTTAAAAGTAACATCAGTAGGAAGAAGACTCACTTGTAATCTGCAAAGCAGAAGTTCCACCTGGTTCCATCTTACATTGTTATCCAACATCTTCACTAATGCGTCCAGCAGATTAACTGGAAATATGTCATGAATCCTTCATTATGAAGAGGTAAAATTTAAAGAGTTATTGTCACACCAGTGGATATAGTTAGATTTCAATTTTTTTCCTGAGGGTTTCAGGAAGTAGGAGGATAAGGGTACAATTTTTTTTTTTTCTGAGCTAGAGCCTCGCTCTGTCCCCCAGGCTGGAGTATAGTGGTGCAATCTTGGCTCACTGCAGCCTCCACCTCCCCGGTTCAAGTGATTCTCCCACCTTGGCCTCCCGTAGCTGTGCAATTTTTTATCTCTCTATGCAAGATGAATCTGACATTCCAAAAAGGCCTTGAAGTTTACTAACCTGGTACCAGTATAGTAATTTCTTCATTATCCTTGATCACATTTCAGTTCTTGACCTGAGTTGGTTTTGAGGGGATTTTGTGAATTTCAGGATACACAAAATCCTGTATATTTGTCTTTTTTCAGTTACAAAAATTTCTGTTCAATGCTGATTTATACCAAACTAAATAGGAATTTTATCCCAGTCCATACTGTAAGTAGCAATTTGCCCAACCTCATTGGTCAAAGAAGAATCACTAAAATAAGACAGTTTGTATTTGGGCCATTTTGCAACCATCAGTGGTAAGATGCAAGCACCATCCAGGGCATCAAGATTGGTAAGGCCAGCTGGACATGGTGGTTCACACCTGTAATCCCAGCACTGTGAGAGGCCAAGGCAGGAGGATTGCTTGAGCCCAGGAGTTTGAGATCAGTCTGGGCAACATAGCAAGACCCCGTCTCTATTTAAAAAAATAAGAAAAAAATTAATAGCGTGCCAACCAAGAAAAGTTCAGGTCCAGACAGGTTCACAGTCGAATGGGAATGCTTCCCAAATCATTTTATGAGACCAACATCATCCTGATGCCAAAACCCAGCAGAGACTCAACAAAAAAAGAAAACTTCAGGCCAATATCCATGATGAACACAGATGCAAAAATCTTCAATAAAATACTGGCAAACCGATTGCAACAGCACATCAAAAAGCTTATCCACCACGATCAAGTAGGCTTCATCCCAGGGATGCAAGGCTGGTTCAACATACGCAAGTCTATGAACGTAATTCACCACATAAACAGAACCAAAGACAAAAACCACACAAGTATCTCAATAGATTCAGAGAAGGCCTTTGACAAAATTCAACAGCCCTTTATGCTAAAAACTCTCAATAAACTAGGTATAGATGGAACGTATCTCAAAATAATAAAAGCTATTTATAATAAACCCACAGCCAATATCATACTGAATGGGCAAAAACTGGAAGCATTCCCTTTGAAATCTGGCAGTAGACAAGGATGCCCTCTCTCACCACTCCTATTCAATATAGTACTGGAAGTTCTAGCCAAAGCAATCAGGCAAGAAAAAGAACTAAAGGGTATTCAATTAGGAAAGAGGAAGTCAAATTGTCTCTATTTGCAAATGACATGATTGCATATTTAGAGGACCCCATCGTCTCTGCTCAAAATCCCCTGAAACTGATAAACAACTTCAGCAAAGTCTCAGGATACAAAATCAATGTGCAGAAATCACAAGCATTCCTACACACCAATAACAGACAAACAGAGAGCCAAATCAAGAGCGAACTCCCATTCACAATTGCTACAAAGAGAATAAAATACCTAGGAATACAACTAACAAAGGATGTAAAGGAACTCTTCAAGGAGAACTAAAAATTTTTTTAAAATATTAAGGCCAAGAAGTGATGTTGGTAGACAAGACCTCTGGATAGGGCCCCATACTAGCAGCAATGCCAACAACTGACCAAAAAGATCAGGTAGTTATGCTCATCCCCATTCCCTGGATAAGTAAACTGAAGCACAAAGAAGCTTCATAATTAGACCTTAAGCTGGTAATCAGGGAGCTAAGACTTGACACCAAAATTCATGACTTGTCTATTTCATATTGCTTTCCTTCAAAAAAGAACAGTACCCAAGGTGAAAACAAGGCATTCTCCAAAGATTACTGTATTATTTTACCTGGGCAGAGGAATAGGCACATTCAGAACACCGGCCTGAAGCCACTGTGCAATGAAAAGGAAAAAAATTGGACCTGGTGCAAAAAGAAACAAAAAACAGTTATATATTATTGTTTATTCCAGGGATCCAACTGCAGCTTTCTTTATTATGAGAAGTAGAAGAGTCTCCCTTTTGTCAAATTACTCAAGCAAGCTTCAGGTCAGGTCCTTTAATTTGTGGAACAGTCACTAAGAACCAGTTTATCAGGTCACACATTATTGAGCAATATGAACTTCGTTAGGGCTCATTGTCTCTTGCAGAAAATGTAACAGCTGAAGAGAATGCCCACCTAGATCAGATGTCAAAGGCCTAAGGACACCAAAAGAGCCATCAAAAGAAGACGGAAGTCCAGATCCTCAGGAAAGTCATCAAGGTAAGAAAATAAATTCAAGACAACACATCTTGCCAGATTGAAGAAACTAATGAAAGGACCCAATAGAAAGAAAGCCATAGTGCCAAGGGATTCCAAGAAAGCCGGCGTTTGTTCCAAGGGTTGGTCACCAGTTCCACCACTGTCCAAGCCAGATGGGAGCCTGAGCTGGCCAACACCATAGCTCCACAGAGAGCAGAGGAAATGGGCAAGCAACCAAAACCAGGAATTCAAAACAGTCTGATAACTCTAACAATTAACATTTTCAGTAGTTATCTAAAGCATCTGTTAGAAAACATAATATTACGAGGAGATAGAGTCAGCAGTGTCATTTTAAAAAAAAAAAAAACGTGAATAATGTTGACCTCAAATAGTTTTAAGGCAATATTAGAGCAATAACAAAGCCAAAATGTCGGTATTTAATATTTTTACCCTACTCAATGTTACATAGAGTCAACCAAAGCAATGCATAGCTGGATTCAAAATCAAACTAAAATGGGGCCTAATATAGATTCCTGGCACCGTGAACACTTGGGACCATCTTTGCAGAGGGATGAAGGTGAGTAGGAAGTGATCTGGTTCTCCCTTCCATCATAGCTGAGAGTCATCTTTCCCTCTCCATCTCTGTGAGTCTAACCTTTATCAGGCATGCTGCATCTCTGCAACCTCCTTTTCACTGATTTTTCAATTCTAATCTCAACCCAATTCCAATCACTCTGCATGTCAGATAAATATTCTATATCACACTTTCATCTTATCCCACCTCTATCCAAATATCTAAATTTTCAGAGCTAAATTGGCTTGGTATCCAAATCCAGACTCGGAGGCTCTATCTCCTCTTAGCAGACATTTCCTGTAGTATTTCCCACTGTACCCTGCTGTGGCCTAACTGTTCACCTCACTATCCGCTGCACAAGCCCCGCCTCCCCACATTCATTCATTATGTTCTTTATGTCATACCCTTTTTCCTTCCATGTTTAACACCCCCCTGCTTTACTTTCCCTTCCCTCGCAACCTGTGAGTAGTCAACATCACATGAGAAATGGAGGACACTCTAGAACAAATCACTGGTATCTCTCCCCCACCCATTTCCAAAAACAATCTGATATGGCTCATCATAAAAAGCTCAGGTGCAGTAAAACGAGCCCCCAAAAACACTTTATCATAACCCAAAGACAATATACATACAATAAAGGTGAGGAAGTAGGGGGATCATATTTTAAGAAGCTAATAACTGAGCTTTGAGCAAAAGAATTAGCTCTCAGCTTCATAGCAACCAAGGCAAGAGATGAAACATGATATATTAAGTATTTTTTATCTGACTTTTATCGCATGAATTCATCAGCAGAGATTCAATTTCCTCAGCTCTGAACTCAAAGGAAATTTCCACGTGTATCATTATATTATGGAGATGTAACAACGTGATGGAGGATATCCTTAACAGCTATTTTACAGAAAGTACTAACCCATATCATGATTTCTGACCATGACCCTCAATAAAAACTGAGGGTACAATACTAGCATCATTCAATTAATACCATACTGTTGGGAGCCAGAAAGAGAGTTCATCTGTCTAGCTTTATGGTTCTGTGACTGGGCTCAGGGATAGCTCCCTCTAACATCAGTTCTTCTGCCTGGACTTCCGACTGGAGCGATACATCTGATGGTTCCAAATGGAAACTACCAGAAAACACCTGAAGGAAACTGACCAAATGCTGTCCCTCTGCAGATGAAGCCAACAAAGGTCTTGTTTGTCAGGGGAATAGAAGAGTTACCCCAGCAGAGGGCCACCTGGCATCCCTGGGAAGAAGTGACTGTCCCTGAAATCGCTTTGTATTGTGTCAAATGCTCAAATGAGGACTTTCCTTTGGCATCACAGACCTGGAGAAGACTCGGTCAGCAGGATTATCCAAACATCCACCTCAGTCACAAATGGCCTGGATAGTGGCTCCTGTCCAATATTGCTTTTCAGCAGGGCTGTGGCAGTGAGAGTGGCCCACCAGGCTTCAAGGGCAACACCAGGCCCATGGGGTAACTAACAGGTTGAAAGGATCGCACAGCACTAGCTAGACACATAAAATGTGTCTGCCCAAAATAGCATTTTGATTTACCACTCTGCAAAGTGGCACATAGAAATGTGGAAACAGGAAGCAATGTATGAAGCTGCAAAGAGTTTCTGACAAACAAATGCCTTTGGGAAGGCCAAGCAGAGTATTTTAATCAAGAAGTTATTGGGAACAAACAGACATCCTTAATGACTATTACATAAATTGCTTAGTAATGACTATTACACAAATTGCCCAGGGTCACGTGTACCAGGGGTGATGGTGGTCACCACTAGTCTTTTTGTTCTTCATGTTTCTTTGGTTTTACGCTTCCAGAATTTGGGGCCTGGTTATCCCATAGCATTTGCCCCAAATAAAGGACAGCCAGTTGGGAGTTGTGGGTCCCGATGTTTGTCACTATCCCCAGTACATTTTCTGACAAGGGAAGTACCTTAAAATGAAAGCTGAGATGCTTTCATAGATCTTAATAGGAAAACCATGTTACATATATGATTAAAAAGATAAAATTTTAGTAAGGAAGAAAAGAAGGAAGGACAGTAGTAGGTGTAGACAAACAGCAAGGAGTAATAATTTGCTTTCAGATAGTCATGTATCAACAGGCTCCAGCCTTCACCAGGGAATGTGAACAAATCCATTCATTAATTTGGCCACGGAGGGACCCACTGGAGATTTCAGAGCAGTGACCAAGTCAGAGAATTTATGCTATGTTGTAGCTAACAAAATAGATGTGTTGTAGCATTTAGAGCTTTTCAAGCCCAAATCTTGCCAAATAATGTCTCTTTCTTCATTGAGACTTAAAGCATTATACAGATTGAGAAAAGGTTGAGGTCACACTGTCAATGACTGCATCTACCACCATTCAGACAGGAAGCGCTCATGACCAGAAGGATCTACCTAGGGAAGATGCTGCTGTTTCAACTGTCTCAACTTTCTTATTGGAGGTATTTCTGGAAGGTTCACTGTAGAGCAATGTAGGCTTATGACTCTCTCACATGGCCCTAACTTAATTTGCCTTTTATATCTGTTCAAGGAATGATTATTGTCAGAGAAGCTGTGTGTATCACTTCGTGTCCCAGAAAATCAAGCAGCAGCTTCTAATATCTTCATCCAACCTGGAAACCATCATTCTCAGCAAACTGACAGAAGAGCAGAAGATCAAACACCGCATGTTCTCACTCATAGGCGGGTGTTGAACAATGAGAACACATGGACACAGGGAGGGGAGCACTACACACTGGGGTCAGTTGGGGGGATATAGGGGAGGGACGGTGGGGAGTGGGGAGCTGGGGAGAGATAGCAAGGGGAGAGATGCCAGATGTAGGTGATGGGGAGGAAGGCAGCAAATCACACTGCCACATGTGTACCTATGCAACAATCTTGCATGTTCTTCACATGTACCCCAAAACCTAAAATGCAATAAAATAAATAAATGGAGAAAAAAATAAATAAAAATAAAAACCAACTAATATCTTCATCCAGAAAGAATACACATTCATATATATGTGTGTGTGTGTGTGTGTGTGTGTATTTATGTGTGTGTGTAGATACACACACACACATAAATACACACACACACACATATACTTTAAGTTCTGGGGTACATGTGCAGAATGTGCAGGTTTGTTACATAGGTATACACGTGCCATAGTGGTTTGCTGCACCCATCAACCCATCATCTACATTAGGTATTTCTCCAAATGCTATCCCTCCCCAGCCCCCACCCCCGACAGGCCCCAGTGTGTGATGTTCCCCTCCCTGTGTCTGTGTGTTCTCATTATTCAACTCCCACTTATGAGTGAGAACATGCGGCATCTGGCTTTCTGTTCCTGTGTTAGTTTGCTGAGAATGATGGTCTCCAGCTTCATCCATGTCCCTGCAAAAAACAGGAACTCATCCTTTTTCTGTGGCTGGACAGTATTCCATGGTGTATATGTGCCACATTTTCTTCATCCAGTCTATCATTGATGGGTATTTGGGTTGTTCCAAGTCTTTGATACTGTGAACAGTGCTGCAATGAACATACGTATGCATGTGTCTTTATAGTAGAATGATTTATAATCCTTTGGGATATGCCCAGTAATGGGATTGCTGGGACAAATGGTATTTCTGGTTCTCAATCCTTGAGGAATCACCACACTGCCTTCCATAATAATTGAACTAAATTACACTCCCACTAACAGTGTAAGAGCATTCCTATTTCTCCACATCCTCTCCAGCATCTGTTGTCTGCTGACTTTTTAATGATTGCCATTCTAACTGTTGTGAGATGGTATCTTATTGTGGTTTTGATTTGCATTTCTCTAATGACCACTGAGGATGAGCTTTTATTCATGTTTGTTGGCCGCATGTCTTCTTTTGAGAAGTGTCTGTTCATATCATTTTCCCACTTTTTGATGGGATTATTTGTTTTTTTCTTGTAAATTTGTTTAAGCTCTTTGTAGATTCTGGATATTAGCCCTTTGTCAGATGGATAAATTGCAAACATTTTCTCCCATTCTGTAGGTTGCCTATTCACTCTGATTAGTAGTTTCTTTTACTGTGCAGAAGCTCTCTAGTTTAATTAGATCCCATTTGTCAATTTTGCCTTTTATTGCCATTGCTTTTGGTGTTTTAATCATGAAGTCTCTGCCCATGCCTATGTCCTAAAGAGTACTGCCTAGGTTTTCTTCTAGGGTTATCATGGTTTTAGGTCTTACATTTAAGTCTTTAATCCATCTTGAGTTAATATTTGTATGAGGTATAAAGAGTCCAGTTTCAATTTTCTGCATGTGGCTAGCCAGTTTCCCCAACACCATTTATTAAATAGGGAATCCTTTCCCCATTGCTTGTTTTTGTTAGGTCTGTCAAAGATCAGATGGTTGTAGATGTGTGGCATTATTTCTGAGGCCTCTGTTTTGTTCCATTTGTTTATATATCTGTTTTGGTACCAGCACCTCGCAGTTTTGGTTACTGTAGACTTGTAGTATAGTCTGAAGTCTATAACATGATGCCTCCAGCTTTGTTCCTTTTGCTTAGGATTGTCTTGGCCATACAGGCTCTTTTTTGGTTCCATATGAAATTTAAAGTAGTTTTTTCTAATACTGTGAAGAAAGTCAATGGTAGCTTGATGGGGATAGCACTGAATCTATAAATTACTTTGGGCAATATGGCCATGTTCACAATATTGATTCTTTCTGTCCATGAGCATGGAATGTTTTTCCATTTGTTTGTGTCTTCTCTTATTTCCTTGAGCAGTGGTTTGTAGTTCTCCTTGAAGAGGTCCTTCATGTCCCTTGTAAGGTGTATTCCTAGGTATTTTATTCTCTTTGTAGCAATTGTGAATGGGAGTTCACTCATGATTTGGCTCTCTGTTTGTCTATTATTTGTGTATAGGAATGCTTGTGATTTTTGCACAGTGATTTTCAGACTACACATTCTTCACACAACACAAGAATATAGCTTAGAAGTTGCTGAGACATAGAAGGAAGAAATAGGAAAATGAGCATAACATTTTTTTTCTGAAATAAATGTCCATAACACACAGGTGGAGAGCATTTGTTTGCTAAATGAGCATGAGAACACAGGAAATGTCCATTCCAGAGTGGTTATAATCAGCCCAAGCACACCAATCCCTGCGCAAGCTGCAGAGTCGCATCAGCATCCTGCCTTCAGATCAAAGCTGCTGAGCAAAACTGTGGTGGAGGAAGGGCCCCGGAACACCCTGCGTCACTCAAACCATTCAAGTTCTGGAACTGCTGTTGCAGCAATCCTCGCCAGGCATCAGGAAATCATGGTTATTTGTGGACAGAAAAGACTGAGGTCATTCACAGGATCCAGGCCAGATTCCCGAGCACGATGTGGGGTTTGAATGGCCCTGCAAAGAGCCACATATTTGGAGTGGGAGCTGATTCCAGTTTGGTTATATCAGGGAGAGACCCTCACTGCGTCTCCTCCCAGACTCAGGCGAACGAGGCCCTGCCTTCTAATGATTACATCTGTATGTTCACGAGGTTGCATGTGACAATGCTTTGAAAGCACTCCCAGCTAAGTCTATTCATCATCGCATGTGGTGGGTAAAGACTTCAGGGAGGGAACTGGTTTGCACCCCTGGGGAAATATATCAGGAGCATTCAAAACAGCAGACTGACTGGACCATAGGAATGATACAGATTTTCCTTGGGTTCTCCATGAAACCGGAAACTTATAAAGGGAAGAAGATGTTATTGCATTAGCCACTTGTATCTAAATAAACAGGAGCAACACTCGTTCTGGGATAAGTCAAAACCTTGTGCACAAATGCATTAAGAGAAAAGTGCTTACACTTAGAAATACAGGAATGGGATTGTGTCCAGCACCGTGCTGTCCAACAGGACCTTAAGTGATGATGGAAATGTTCTACCCTGCACCATCCATAGAGTAAGCCACTACCCAATGCAGCTACAGAGCTCTGGAAATGTGGTTACTTTGAGTAAGGAACCAATTTTTTTATTTTACTTATTTGCAACTAATTTAATATTAGTCTAAATAGCCACACACGGCTAACGGCTACCAAATTGACAGCATAGGTCTAGTGTATAATTTCAACAATGAAAAAAGAGTAAGGCCTGGGAAAATGTGTAAAATGTCAGTAGCGGTTGCCTGGGGGTGGGGGAAGGGGGGATTTTTTTCTGCTTTTTAAATACATTTTCTCTATTTCCAAATTTTTTCATTAATAAGCACATGTAAGTTTTATAATCAGAAAAAGTCAAAGATAAATGTATGCTGAAAACAGTAGAAGGACAAGATAGGACAACTTCCGCAGTTCCTGCATCCAGCACCTACCAGCTTGCTCAAGCTGATCAATAACCAATAAATGATGAAACCATTGCTGCCGCCACGCAGCCATCCCTCATCAGGAGGCTCCAATTCAAATCTGTCCAAAGTCTACTCAGCTTTCCCTTGGACACGTGAACTTGCCAAGCCTGTTCTCACTCAGGGCTACCGAAGTGCTCCTCCTGCTGTGAGTGATCTTTCCAAATCTCCTCTGGCTCCTTAAAATTCCCTTAAATGCTGCCTTCTATCCAATGTAACCAGCCAGTCACCTTCTATGTCATCGTTTCCTTTAATTGTCTGCACAGCACTTCTCACTACCTGCTATTTTCTTGTTTATTTACTTATGATCTGTCTCCCCCTACCCCCCACACTAGAATACAGGCTCCAAGAAAGCAGTCTTGTCCGTTTTGACTGCCCTATGCCCACCACCAAGCACAGTGTCCACAACGTATTGATGCTTAGTAAATATGGGCTGAATTAATTGCTAGAGACCCCAGTATTTCCCAAGGCTTCTTGGAGACTCTGCTTTTTAAGATTCCACTTGCAGGAAAGGGATGGGTTCTGGGACCAAGCTGTCAGGTTTGATCTGGGCAAATAACAACTGCCCTCTTCTCTACATTTGCTTCCTGGTCTGTTATTGGATGGGACAGTAAAAGGATGCTTCCTGGAGCTGTGAGAATTTGAATGAGGTAACAGAGGAAAGGCGCTGAGTGTAGTGCCTGGTGCGTAGAAATGCTCAAACAGTATTAGCTGTTATACTTTGAAGATTCTGGTTTGTGGGAGGAGGCTAGGACAAGTTTGCCAAAATTTATCATTTAGATAAAAGAAAGGAAGAATTAGACTTCAACTACAAGCTTCTTAGGCTACTCTGTCTGTTATTTTGATGTGTAACAAACTGCAACAAAATTCAAGAGGTTTAAAGCAAGGACAACAGTGATTTGCCCATGAATCTGTAATGTGGGGAGGCGGGGCTCAGCAGGAACAGCTAATCTCTGCTCCACTGACATTAGAATGGCCAAGGCTGTGGCTGGAATCATATACAGGCTCATCTGGTGTCCTGTCTAGGGCAGCTGGGGTAGGGAGATTCCAACAACTGTGACCAGGACAGCCAGGCACTCAGCATCTCTGTAGCTCTCTGTGTGTTCCCTCCAGCCTGGCAGTCTCAGAGCAGCTGAACTTCTGAAACAGAATCTCAGGGCTCCAAAGGTGCATGGAAAGACAGGAGGTGAAGGAGGGAGGGGGGAGAGAGAGAGAGGAAAGGAGGTAGTGAGGATAACCGAGAAAGAAGGGAGGGATGGAGAGGAGAAAGGAGGGTTGGAGGCAGGAGGGGGGAGAGAGGGAAAGAGAGAAAGAGGAGGGAGGAGGAGGAGGAACAAGAGGACAGAGGGAAGGAGAGAGAGAGGGAAAAGGGGGGGGAAGAAGACAGAGAAAGATAAAGGCTGTGAGAGAGAAGGATTAAGAGGGAGACAGAGGTTGAGAGAGAGAGGAGATTGATTGAGAGAGGAGAAAGCTACATCACCTCTTCCAACCTAGCCCCTGAAGTCATGTCACAACACTGTCACCACATTCTCCTATTCTCTTCACAATAGTCATAATGCCTGCCCATGTTCAAGGGAAGTGGACGTAGATTCAGTTTCTTGATGGAAGAATGGTAAATTCCTAGAAGGGTCTACAGGTTCCAAAATACTGTTTCAGCCACTTTTGGAAAGGAGCATCTCACAGGACTACCAACAAATAGTTCTAGGCGTGTCTTCCCTCAAGGACCGCTGTCATTTTGGGAGCCATGTGCACTGCTCTCGGAAGCAGGAGGCTGTTCCAGGAAGACCCGTAACCGATCATTCCTTAGCTCAGAATGCCAGGACAGGGCTCGGCTATGCAGTCAGGACGGCGCTCGGCTGTGCAGTCAGGACGGCGCTCGGCTGTGCAGTCAGGACGGTGCTCGGCTATGCAGCACCAGAGGAAATCGAGGCACCAGTGCCAGCCAGTCAAATGCATCATTGACAAAAGAAAGCTGTAAAAAAAACTCACAGACAGACTGAGCTGGTTTCATTTGCTCCTCCAGAGCCAGTCCCTCCCTTCCCCACGGATCTTTGCTCTGGGTCTGACACACACGGACAAACACAAGGACTCGTCCCCGGCTCCTCTGACTCTGGTTGCAAGATGAGTTTGACCAACAGGGTGCGCTGGCCAGGGGCCAAGGAGGGAGGAGAGGGTGGATAGGTATGTGTCATCCCTGCTGCTGCTCACAGGTCACTGTAGGCTGGCTGCATCTCCCCAGCAAAGGTCTCCATTCCTGTACAACCCCTGTTGGTCTCCAGGTTCCAAGAACAGCTGGTCTCCTCCCCTTGCTCCTATAGGACTCTGGCAGCAAAGGAGCTGTTGCTAGCCCTGGGGTACTGCAGCGTCCCTGGTTGGTTTTCTTTTTTTTTTTTTTTCTTTTTTTTATTATTTTATTTATTACACTTTAAGTTCTGGGGTACATGTGCAGAACATGCAGGTTTGTTACATAAGTATACACGTGCCATGGCGGTTTGCTGCACCCATCACCCCCCTCATCTACATTAGGTATTTCTCCTAATGCTATCCCTCCCCTAGCGCCCCATCCCCCGACAGGAGGCCCCAGTATGTGATGTTCCCCTCCCTGTGTCCGTGTGTTCTCATTGTTCAACACCATTCCCTGGTTGGTTTTTGTATACCCTGCCCGCTCCTGTGTAAATAGTTCCTTTGTTTAGCTCTGCTTGAATTATGCTAGTTTGACAGTGTCACCCATTTCCGGATGTGACCCAGACAGACCCAGGACCCTCCTTCCTTTTTCTGAGACAGAGTCTCGCTCTATCACCCAAACTGGAGTGCAGTGGTGCGATCTGGCTCACTTGCAACCTCCGCCACCTGGGTTCAAGCAACTCTCCTGCCTCAGCCTCCCAACTAGCTGGGATTACAGCCATGTGCGACCATGCCTGGCTAATTTTTGTATTTTTAGTAGAGACGGGGTTTCACCATGTTGACCAGTCTGGTCTCAAACTCCTGACCTCAAGTGATCCACCAGCCTTGGCCTCCCAAAGTGCTAGGACACAGGGGTGAGCCAACACGCCTGGATCCTTGTTCTTATTAACGGCACAAATCTCTCTCCCAGGCACCTCACACTCTGCTTTTCCTAAGCACTGTTCCCTAGGTCATGTCTTATCATGTCACCATTCATTCACTTATCCACAAACAACCGGCTGGATTCAGGGGTGAGGATAACCCCTGCTTTCACGGAACTTACTCTCCACCCACTTTGTTGAACTCTATTTGGCCAAATATTTGCCAGGAAACCTGAAGGAGGGCCTGTTTCCAATGCCCTGAGACATAAGGTCATACATATTGCAAATGGTGACTTCTGTCTTCACTCATCACCTTGTGCTTACCAGGAAGCTGGAAGAAGCTACCTAAGCAAGGACATTGGCAAGCCATCGGCATTACTCATCTTTTATGTAAAAATCACATTGTTCTGGAAGGTGGCCATCCTGTTACACCGTTCAAAGCACAGACAGTGTTATCTGGGGACTGTCAACACGTGTGCCTGTCTATACTGGTGGGGGAGAAGGGAGCTAATGATTCTAAGTTTGAAACTATGCCGAAGAACAAGGCATATGCCATACAGCAGAAGCCTGCAAAGACAACTTCCTCCCCAGGAGGGCAAATAAAAAAGCCTGTAGAAGGGGCCACGTTGGTTTCACAGGACTCACTGAAGGGAGAACTTCTGAACTGCTGTCGACGGTGTCAGGATGAGCTGCGGTGGACCTAACTCCATCTACTGCCTTCTTCTCAGCAATTTCCACTCTCTGCCAACCCTACCACCTACCAGTCACTGGGCACTGTCAGTTCTGATCCTCGGCTCGCATTTATTTTGATTCAGCTCAAAGAATGTGTGGACAGGAATCTCACCTGAGCTGTCACTTTCATAGCACATCACCGTCCAGCAGGTGGTTGCACTTAAGGAGGCACAAAGCACAAAGGACAGGAGAAGTGGATCCCTGGCAGACGCAGGCTTTCCTGGTTTCTCACTGATCAGTGTGTCCCTGGAGGCTAATCACCCAGAAGAAATCTTGTTATCCTATGACAAGGATGGTACTCCAGGCCTGCGCCAGCCACCCGGCTCATATTTCAAAGAGGAAATGACCCACGGGCCCCTGTTCTGCCCACTGCTCTGTCTGCATCTACTCATTACTCTTTTATAGCATCAATCAGTCTTCGCTGGGGGTGGAAACCAGACCCAGCTCCTCAGGCTGGCAAGTTCCCAGGGCTTGTGCTCAGCAGGCAAACAGCCCAGTGAGAACCATGCATTGTTGAACAATGAAGTCCATCTCCCAGGAGTGGCCAACACCGGACACCTCCAGGAAGTACGACTGCCCGGGCTGCTCCGCTGGAGCATCGGGGACATCTCAGGAGGGTTCGCAGGCACAGGAAGCTGCAGCTCTCTTCCGGCTGTGCTGCTGCTTGTGTGAAATCCCCACTTCCCACTCTCACCAGGTCTGGAAGGTGGCCATCCTGTTATACCGTTCCAAGCACAGGCAGTATATCTGGGACTGTCCACACATGTGCCTGTCTATATTGGTGGGGGAGAAGAGAGCTAATGATTCTAAGTTTGAAAATACACTGAAGAACAAGGCATATGCCATATAACAGGAGCATCACGGCTGCAGAAACCACTGCTCTTGACTTTTGGGAAGGAGTACGCTGTCTGAGCTGCTGACGGTAAAAGGCTCTGAACCTGAACCCAGCAGGGCCGGGCTTTGACCTTGTGGCTAAAATTCACCCACTGTGAGATCCCAGGCAGCTTATTCACCAGAGAGCCTACTCATGTGCTCCAAAAGGCAGTTGTGAAGATTCAGTGTTTCTGCAAATACATCTGACAAGTGCTAAATCATAGTCGAATAAGGTTAAATGAGCAGGAAGCAACAGTCGCCCAGTTATAGATGCTGAATGGCTCAATTCTAAGGCTTTTCTTAGATCTTAGCTTCACATGCTGCTGTGGTTTGGGGTGCTATTTGCTCTAGTAAAGGACTGTCTTCCCATCCCTCCCTGTTTTCAGTTCCTTCAACAAAGTCCCCCTTCTGCGCAGCACAGTTAGGTGGGAAATGTTTTTGCACAGGAACTACAGACATTTATCTCACAAGGAGAACTCTGGAAATGGCTGGGGACAGGAAACAGGGCTGAGTTTTTATTTTATTTTTTATTTTATTTTGCAGAAGTCACTGTGAGGATGGACTTGAAATTCTCCTGCAGGCCTGCTTCCCTCTCCATTTCATGAACTGTCAGAGCTGTCACCTAGAATAGGGTTTAGGTACCATGCTCACGGTAATCTACAGCCTGCAGACACATCTGCTCTGTGATCCAGCTGGGTGGACAGGGACGAGTCTCACTTCCCTGTTCTGGAACATGATTTCCTACAAAACCTCGATGCTGGCTGACTTAGTATGTGGTGTTACCTACAGAATTCTTGCTCTTCCCACTCTGCTTCTTCCATGCCTGTGACACTGGAGTTTCTTCTTTCTCATCTTCCTCTTAAAGGCCATTACTATCCTCCCCTCACAAATTCACTATCCTGTCCACCTCACCTTGTCATTGACAAGTCAGCCTCTGTTTTTGCTGATCTTCTGCCCTCTGGGATGACGTCTTTGGTTGGCACTGCTCTCCTTCTGGGGACTCATTCATATTTGAGCCATTTCCTTCTGGCTCTCCAGGTCAAGGAGAGCGTCTGTGTGGTAGACAGTGCCTTGCCTTCTCTACCCAACGTGACACACGTCACTCCTGTCTTCCCACAATCTCATGAGCTAGATCACTCCAGACAAGGAAGCCTGAGATGGAGATACCAACTCAAGCTCTCCCATCATCACAGCATTCAAGGGTGTTTTTAAGCTTCCAAATCTCTTTTTTGACCCTCATTTTATGTACAACACTCAGAAAACTCAGAAGTGAAAAAGGCAGGGAGTAGAAGCCAGGTGTAAATTCCCACCTCTCACAGCTCTGGGCAGACATAACTTTGAAGAGCCACCCTCTTCTTTTCATGAATATATCACCTCTTACTACCACCCCAGGGTGGATGGGTGATTACAATGATTTTTTTAAATCTGCACTGGTTGTAATATTCAAAGAAAATGTTCTATGAAGCATGATGTCAGTTTCAATGTGTTACTATCTCCAATATGCAGGTGAAAGACAAAAATTTACTTCTTAGGGCTTAGAAGCAATACCATTGTTGCATTCATCCTATCAATATGTTTAAGTTTTTAGAAAGAATTAATTGATAACTAGGTACCCATGATCTCATGATTGTTTTCTGACAGATGAAAAAAAAATCTGAACTCTGACTTTCAAATTATATAGGCTGGGGACTTCCTCTCCTGTTCTGTCTGAAGCTTTATTTAACTGATGGTCATTGTCCTCCTTTGCAGCTCTTGGTGAATGGGAAAAGGAGTTTATTGATCCTAACAAATCATGAGCTGCACTCATATTTGCTCTTGTTCCAAGACCAATTTGGGACTTCTAAGCATTTTTTAATGAACCTTATACACAACATGACATATGTCAAAACTCATGCCTGCCAGAATTTCTCATCCAAAACCGTGCATGGCAGTGAGCAAGCTGAGGCACATGTCTTCCAGGCAGTACACGATGGCAGCCACTTGCTTCTCCCTAATTCTTTACTAAAAATCCCTGGGTCAGCGTTCCCTTCGTGCTTCCCAGCAGCTTTCCCAGTCACATCTAGATTCCTTCTATCACTTAGTGAAGACACTACAAGTATCTCCTCCATGAGATTCTTTTTTTTTTTTTTTTTTTTTTTTTTTTTTTTTTTGAGACGGAGTTTCACTCTTGTTACCCAGGCTGGAGTGCAATGGCACAGTCTCGGCTCACTGCAACCTCCACCTCCCGGGTTCAGGCAATTCTCCTGCCTCAGCCTCCTGAGTAGCTGGGACTACAGGCACGCGCCACCATGCCCAGCTAATTTTTTGTATTTTTAGTAGAGACGGGGTTTCACCATGTTGACCAGGATGGTCTCGATCTCTTGACCTCGTGATCCACCCACCTCGGCCTCCCAAAGTGCTGGGATTA
Source organism: Sapajus apella (assembly GCF_009761245.1). Classification (NCBI taxonomy): domain Eukaryota; kingdom Metazoa; phylum Chordata; class Mammalia; order Primates; family Cebidae; genus Sapajus; species Sapajus apella. The sequence continues at coordinate 10,228,977 of NW_022436950.1, read as the reverse complement.
CAGGCGTGAGCCACCGCGCCCGGCCCCCTCCATGAGATTCTGATGGGATTCTACACGCCAGGGTTGCAGGGGAACTCACGCATCATGAATTCTTTAGGAAAGCAACATTGCATCTGGAGTCCTTCAAGTTGTTGTATTTTCTGATTCTTCCCTATAAAAAATATTTTAATGTAGAAATTAGCTGCATATGAAGTGAATAAAAAGGTGTCCTGTGACTGAAGGAAACTTGCGGAAGTCAGGTAAGTGTAGTCAAAAATGTTTGGCAGATGAGGTGGAGGAAGCCAACACGCAGTAAGAAGCAATGTGTGTATTGCAAAAGCTAGACCGGGTTTTTCTACCATGAGCATCAAATTCTCGGAACCCACCCTATATATATATATATGATCTCACCCATAATTGACACCTTAGCCCTGATAAATCCTGTTTCCTCTGGATTTTAGAGCCTTAGAAGAAAAGTACATCAACTCATTTCAGCACCTATGGGTAGTACACCATCACATGACTTTTCTGTTTCGTTTTGTTTGGTTTGGTTTTTTTGAGACGTAGTCTCGTTCTGTCACCAGACTGGAGTACAGTGGCACGATTTCGGCTCACTGCAACCTCTGCCTTCCGGCTTCAAGCGATTCTCCTGCCTTAGCCTCTTGAGTAACTAGGACTACAGGCACACGCCACCACACCCAGCTGATTTTTGTATTTTTAGGAGGGACGGGGTTTCACCATGTTGGCCAGGATGATCTTGATCTCTTGACCTCATGATACTCCCACCTTGGCCTCCCAAAGTGCTGAAATTAAAGGTGTGAGCCACCATGCCCAGACGACTTTTCTGTATTTACAGTATATAAGGAAGTCATAATAAAAGGGGAAGGGATTGGCAGAAAGATAACTACAAACAGGACATAAAATGTGTCAGATGATATAGACATCTATGTTTCTTCCAAGACAGGTCCACAACACAGGAGATCATCACATGCTGCTGAGCAGATGTGAGGGGTTTCCCCAATGCTCCCCACAGAAACTCTGGTGATTTTGGTCCAACACACATGCATGGCATGAGAACTATTCCACTGTATGTGAGAATACCCCCTTTTTAATGCTCACTCACCCCCAGTCTGCCAGAGGCCCTGTAGACAGAGTTATTATCATTATCTGCACACCAGGTGCTACGAGCATTCCCCTAAATGCTGCCTCAGACCTGCCTGAAGTTTATTCCTGAACAAGAATATTAGAAGAGAAAAGAGAGAAAATAATTACTATAGTATTTAAAGATTCAAATCACCTTTAATGATCATTTCTAACATAGTTAAATAATTAATTTTCATCTTTTGCCTAAGCAAACGAAAGGGAAGAAGAAAGAGAGAGCAGCAAGTAGTTACAATGTTACTCTTAACATTTTTTAAACACATATTTAATAGGAAACTATTATTGCGAAAGAACTGTATTAACTTTCAACTTCACTTGTACAAATATTATCTTTAGAATGTAATTTTTCTACTACCCTGTCCTATTCCTTTTTTTTTTTTTTTTTTTTTTAAGATTGAAACAGAATGATTATGGTCATAACACCTAGCATCATCTGACAGTTTGAAACATTGGTCTCAAAAGGTATGTCACAATTGGCACTTCCTCAATAGTTCCTTATCATTCAGTAGCTCATCTCAGTAGAAACATCAAGACCTAACAAGCCACTAATGCCTTGTTCTGCCTGTCTGATGGCCCATTTGGTATTTGACAATGCCAACTCCTCATTCCTCATGTTTACTGTTGACTTTTCTGCATTTGCACACTGGACTGTCATTCGCTCTAACCTGGGCTTCCTCATATAGCACACAAAATGTTAACCACCTGTCCTAACATCTTTCACATCAAAACTGAGGCCAATTCCAACACTCTGCAGGAGCACTGTCAGCCCAAGCTTTCTCACATGAGAAAATGGAGTGACTCACTTCTAATCGAGAGGCACATGGTGTGTAAGTGCATATAATTACATGCAGTAAAAGCAACCTGACTCATTGGAAGGAGGCTATAAAAGTTGGGTCTCTCCCAACTGCAGAGTACCAGAAGGTACCTAATTCAAACCCACACGGTCATGAAATACTAATTCTGAATTAATTTACCAAGTCATAAAATACTGGAATAAGGCACACCCTCTACAACTCAAAGTATAAGACAAATAAAAGGGAGTCAAACATACACAGAGTAATAATGATACAAAATTCACTCATCTCAACATAGGATCCCAGTTACGAAATAAAAAGTGATGTGGAAGGAGTATGGACATATCAATATGGCACAAAGTCATGGATGGCTTCTCAGAAAGGCCTAACCTGTAAAGCTACATCAAGAAAAATGGTTTTCTGGCCGGGCGCGGTGGCTCAAGCCTGTAATCCCAGCACTTTGGGAGGCCGAGGCGGGTGGATCACGAGGTCAAGAGATCGAGACCATCCTGGTCAACACGGTGAAACCCCGTCTCTACTAAAAATACAAAAAATTAGCTGGGCATGGTGGCGCGTGCCTGTAATCCCAGCGACTCAGGAGGCTGAGGCAGGAGAATTGCCTGAACCCAGGAGGCGGAGGTTGCGGTGAGCCGAGATTGCGCCGTTGCACTCCAACCTGGGTAACAAGAGCGAAACTCCGTCTCAAAAAAAAAAAAAGAAAAATGGTTTTCTTCCGTGGCATTATCCTTCGGGGCTCCCATTGGCCAAGTCTTAATGTTAAATGGACTGTGGATCTCATTCTTATTAGTGATTCCTATGCTCCTGCCAGTAGACTGGATGTACCTAGCAATTAGTAATAACCAGAGAAGAACCACTGCCCTCCCCACCCAGATGCCCATGGAGTCACTAATTTCATCCTTCCTTAAAGTGCAGGTATCACACAAGTATAGAATCTGATGGGCTGGCAATTTGGTCTCAGCACTGGAATGTTCAATGGCAGGCTAGAGCCTGGAACTTCCCTAACAAAAGCAGGCAAGCAAGCTCTAGATACCCTTTTAAGCAGTGGAATGTGCTGGTCATGCAAAATCAAAGAATCAGAACATCCATTTACTTTGTAAGCTGTTTGACAAAACTAATGGTTACCTTTTCATATAGCTTACCTTTCTCAGAAATATTTCTCCTGAAAGTAATGACCCTGGCCCGGCGGACTGGCTCACGCCAGTAATCCCAGCACTTTGGGAGGCCAAAGTGGGCAGATCATGAAAATTAGCTGGGTGTGGTGGTACATGCCTGTAGTCCCAGCTACTCGGGAGGCTGAGGCAGGAGAATCGCTTGAACCCGGGAGGTGGAGGTTGCAGTGAGCCTAGACTGTGTCACTGCACTCCAGCCTGGTCACAGAGTGAGACTCCGTCTCAAAAAAAAAAAAAAAAAGCAATGATCACATAGTTCCCTTTCCAACAAATGTCCGATTTTGAAAAATGTTTCGAGAACAGTTCCAATCAACAAATATTCTTCTAAGTCCTACTATGTTCTAGGCATTGCTATAGTAATGACGGATACATTGATGAGGCTGCATTCATGAAGAGGCCAGTTTTGGCAGGAGATGGGAGTGGATAGGAAGTTAATCAAGGAATTGCAAACAACATAAAACCACAACAGATGGTGTCTCTAAAGGAGAGGCATATATGGGGTGTGCTGATAAAAGTTTAACCACCAGCTCTCTGAGGAAGCTCTGATTTTTAGCCTCTGCCAGTTTCCATGGTATAAACACTCCCAACATGGCCAGTTTCAGGTTACCAAGATGATATTATGTGGCTTGCAAAATTCCTAGAAATTTAACAATCAGCAGGTATAAGACTAGTATAATCTGACTCCAAAACACCGCTTATATAAGAAGAAGCTGAGCTAGACAAGGACATGAAATGCTTGAGAAACAATAGACCACCCCCAGGTTCTAACACTTAAGTCCTAGATCTCACATGTTCCATCCCTGGCACCAGAATAGCAAAATGGTAGACTGGATGCACCTGGTAATTAATAATAACCAGAAAATAACCATTGGCTCCAAGATATCCATCTAGTTGTCAACCCTGGTGTTACTCCTTTAAACCAATTATGTTCAAAAAAAGGAGTTTGTCCCTCCTAGAAAAATGCATCCAAACTCACAAAATTGGGTGTTCTATCGAGAGCACGATTTATAGTTTTATTTTAATAATAAATTCCTCCCTTGTCACCCACAACACCAAAAAACACCAACATCGTTCAGTCATTCTTCAAGTAAATTCTATACCCTTTACTATAGCCACCCACCTTGGTTCCTGAGTCCTGGGCAGCCACACAACACTACACAGGGGGCACTCGAGGAAAACGAGAACAACTTAACAAGGCTTATCTAGGAAACACTATTCTTACAAAGTTTGTGAATCCTCACCCTAAAATCTCATTCAAATTCAGTGGAGTTCATTTAATAGGTTAAGGAATTATATACCTCTGCTTTAAAAAAAAATCTTGTATATGTTTATAATTATAAAAACATAATTACATACTTTTTAATTTAGTAACTGTCATCTCAATAAATAGAAATAGGCACAACAGATTGCCAGATGCTCTGCATGTATTTCAGAGAAAACCATATTAAAGGAGAATAGAAATCATTCGAAATGTAAGCAAGAGGGCATGTAGGGAGATGCCACACAAGAAGGAAGGAGAAAGTTCCAACAATTTCAAGTCTGAAGGCCACCCCTGAAGGCTGCACTGCATTTAGAACTATAATGACGTTGGAACAGGTGAGGACACATTTGAAGACTAGTTCACAAATTTAGCCCACACTCTCTCCCAAACTCCAGTATAAAATTCAGCAGACAATAGACTGAAACTTTTTAAGAAACCTTATACATAGAATATCTTAATTAAAATTTGATGAGTATTTATTCAGCTCCTAAGAACTTCAGCAGAGAACTCAATATTTTCTAATTACTATAACTAAGGGTAACTTTCATATGCCCAGTAAATTTGCTTCTCAAACTGTTGTTAAATATTTCACTGAGGTTTTAAAAATACTCATAAAGAGCCCACTAATCCTGCTTATTACTTCTTACTGATATAATCAGGTAATCAAGTGGCATCTTAAAAGTTACACTGGTTACTTCATCTCATAATCACATGCCAGGATAGAAATGATAAAGGACTGGGCGAGGTGGCTCACATCTGTAATCCCAGCACTTTGGGAGGCTGAGGCAGGTGGATTACCTGGGTCAAGAGTTCAAAACCAGCCTGAGCAACATGGTGAAACCCTCTCTCTGCTAAAAATACAAAAATTACCCAGGCTCGGTGGCAGGCACCTATAATCCGAGCTATTCAGGACACTGAAGCAGGAGAATCGCTTGAACCCGGTAGGCGGAGGTTGCAGTGAGCCAAGATCATGCCATTGCACTCCAGCCTGGGTGACAGAGCAAGGCTCTCTCTCAAAGATAAAGGAATGAGAGAATGATAGTGAGAATCATAGCAAGAGGTCAAGACTGGTTATCCGCAAGGGTGAAAAGTGGTTATAAATATTATTGCTTTCAACAAGATTGAACTATAAAACTGTAAAGATGGGCAACAATTTCTAGGCAAACTAGGAAAATAAATTTATTTGGTAAGGCAGCTAATTATTTCTCATATTATTTATAATATGTAATAGCATACAGTTTGACTTTTACCACAGGTAAATAGATTAATCAAAATCCACACTGATAGCAATAACTCCATGGAGTTATCAATCTACACAATGGGCAGTCCAATTGGTAGTTTTTACACATCACTTATTTAAGTCTCATATCCCTACCCACCCCTTAGATATATATTGTTACCCCATTTTATGGATGAGGAAACCAAGGCTCAGCAGATTTTGTAGCTTGTTGAAGATCACGACACTGCAAGTCATTCTGAGGTCTGAATTCCAAGAAGATGTTCTTAGCCTTGACACTTTGCCTCCCCACCAACTAGAGCCCTTATCATCAATAGTTATCCAGCATTCACCAAGAAATCATGAAGTCCATCAATTGTGAATGTCAAAGAAAATGCACAGTAAAAAAAGACCACGTTTCCCAGTTTGCAAATTGGCTGGTTTTAAAATTTGTTTAGAAATCAACGCACATTTTCCTGAAGAAAAAAGAAAAGGACAAGAAAGGAAAGAAAACAAAACAATTGGGTTATCAGGTCAGTTCAGAAAAGCTAAATTCTTGATGATGATGATGATAATGATGATGGTGATGATGATGATGATGGTGGTGATGATGACAATGATGATGATGATGGTGATGATGGTGGTGATGTTGATGACAATGATGATGGTGGTGGTGATGATGACAATGGTGATAATGATGACGGTGGTGATGGTGATAACAGTGATGATGGTGGTGATGATGACAATGGTGATGGTGGTGATGGTGATGACAATGATGATGGTGGTGATGATGACAATGGTGATGATGGTGGTGATGGTGATGACAATGATGATGGTGGTGATGGTGATGACAATGATGATGGTGGTGGTGATGATGACAATGGTGATAGTGATGATGGTGGTGATGATGACAATGGTGATAGTGATGATGGTGGTGATGATGACAATGGTGATAATGATGATGGTGGTGATGGTGATGACAATGATGATAATGATGATGGTGGTGATGATGACAATGGTGATAATGATGATGGTGGTGATGATGACAATGGTGATAGTGATGATGGTGGTGATGATGACAATGGTGATAATGATGATGGTGGTGATGGTGATGACGATGGTGGTGATGGTGATGATGATGGTGGTGATGGTGATGACAATGATGATGGTGGTGATGGTGATGACAATGATGATGGTGGTGATGGTGATGACAATGGTGATAATGATGATGGTGATGATGGTGATGACAATGATGTTGGTGGTGGTGATGATGGTGACAATGATGATAATGGCGATAATGATGATGGTACAAGCACATGTGCGCAGGCACTCTGCAGAGTACTTTACACATATTTAATAACACACCTCAAGGGCAATAGGGTGCCAGAAACGCATCTCTTGACTTTGCTCAGAGATTTTCCCCAGGAGCCAAGGTAGGGCTGGGGGCTGCAGGCTAGGGCATCACAGGGACTGTACAGCAGGGGCAAGGGCAACACTTACAAGTGGGAGGAAGTTGCCTTCACGAGCAAACATTAGCCTTCCTCCTCTCCCATGCAGAGCACTGTGCCAGGGGCTGGGGAGAGATGACTAAGACACCTAAGGCTGGTCCTGTGGGAGAGTTCATACTGAGACCCCTTCGACAGTCTGAAAAGTATAATGGTAACCATCTTCCAGATGCTGAGCACAGGAGAGGAGCACCTACCCAAGTGTGTGTGTGTGTGTGTGTGTGTGTGTGTGTGTGTGTGTGTGTGTG
>NW_022436950.1:10009517-10221613 GCF_009761245.1 Sapajus apella | reverse complement strand
TGTGTGTGTGTGTGTGTGTGTGTGTGTGTGTGTGTGTGTGTGTGTGTTGGGGCTAAGGAGAGGCACAGTGTCAGGCAGGGCTTCCAATAGGAGGTGATGGCTGAGCTGAACTTTAAAGGATGAAGAGGAAATTGATGATGGGAGGAGCTGGGGGAACAGATTTACATGTCTGAATTCTCTTCTGAGCACCCGCCATTCCACTCCATCCTCCTTTTCACCGGCTCTTCCTCCTCTACCCAGATTTTGAATATTTGTTTTTCCTTCTCTTCTCACTATCACATGCTCACCCTGGACCATTGCACCCACGCCCATCCTTTCTCTTTCCATTTCCCTCTGGAGATGTTCCTGCTGAGCTCCAGAGGAACACCTCCAACTAAGTGCCAAGCAGCTCATCAAAACGTCTGCTGGGCTCCTCAGACTTTGTGTATTCCAAACTGAACTCTTCTCTTCCCCTCTGGAGGTGGAAATTTACCTGGAATTTACCACTCATCCAGTGACTAAAAGAAGTATTGTGCCTGAGTGGAATTTACCACTCATCCAGTGAGGGGGTGGTTTTCTTGGAGGTGGACAGAGCTGAGTGTACTTTCCACCATAGTCTGTGGTATAAATTCCTATCAAATCTGGTCTTCATGATTAGCACCTATTTATGCCCCACAGTTTACAGCAAAAATTATAAAGCAACTCGGGCTGTTTTCCAACTGAAACTAATTTAAAATAATTTACTTTTTGAAGAATTATAATGAGAATCCATAGTTATAGATAATTTTGATGAAAGCTATTCTCATGACCTAGTAAAAATAAAGAGACTGAACATATGGTTTGGAATAAATGTGATTCTCTAAAATGCAATCTGTATAATCACCGAATTATTATAATCATTCTGGGGCATGTTTTTATCTTTGTTGATTTTTTCCCATCCACTGGGACTGTGGTCATATAATAAAAACACAACAAGTTTAGATGACTGTGATCTTTGGTTGCTTAGCAACCTGCAGCTTTGAAGAGAATAAAGGATAAAGGTTCCATGGCAAAATAATGCCGTTTGCAATTCAACAGTTATTTAAAAGTTTTAGAATTATTAAAACTGTTCTGTCTTAAATACAAGTATACAAATGAATACTTCACAGGATCAGTCATCATATTTATTTCTATCATACTGTGAATTTGTGGTTGGAGTCAATCACTGAATGGATGACCCAGGTTTACGAATTTGAATAAAAACATGATGAGAACACTGTTTAACATGGCAGAGTCATTGTTCCTTCCATAGCAGGGCTCATAATGTTGCTGGGAAAATTAAATAGAAAATGCATTTTAGTTACAAAAGGTAAAAGGTGGTACCCATCCTACACTCCCTGCTTAGTAAATGCTAGCTGTCATCACCACTGTCACTATTATCATCACCAAAGAGGAATGGGTAAATGGGCCCGTAGAGAGAATTCAGCAAATGGCATGCAGCCCACAATAAGCATTCTTCCATTTCTGTGGTTGCAGATGTAAAAGTCAGTCACCATGTTCCTCATTCATTCATTCATTTATTTTTCATTCATTCAACAATGGTCATTGAGTAACTACAGACGACAGGTGCTACACCAGGCACAGGGCAAACAACTGGGAGCATAGGCAGAATGCCTGTCACGGTGTGGACAGATAGCAAACAAGTAAACATACCACTGTAAGTCATGACAAGGACTGGGAAGGATGCAAGCAAGGGGCTAAGGTCAGTGTGAGGCGTTGGAGGACGGGCTCCTTCAGGAGGGGAGGCTTAGGGGGCACCTGAAGGATGAGGGGGACCCATGCATGGGTAGACCCAAGAGAAGAGGAAGCTTTCTGCAACATCACCTGAGGCAGAGAGGGCCTGAGGCAGAAAAGAGCCCATGACATTTGTGCTGGGAGCCCCTCCCAGAACAGGACAGACACAGTGAGCTGGGGTAAAAGAGAGATTGGAGAGCGAGCTGGATTTGTGTCCTCATGAAAATATTATTTTCATACTTTGCATGAGCCTCTCAAAGTCACATTTAATCAGGCAGACACCCACATGTGCACTCCCCACAGCATGGAGGGTCTGTTTGTGGGACGGTGTCACTGATTGTTCCTCTGGCACAGCTACAGCCTTGCCCCCCACCCCACTCCCGGCCAGCACCACCACCGTCACCGCTGCCACCCAGGCAACCTGCACCCACGTTCTAAGCTAGCTTTCACTGTCATTACCATGGGAGTCCTGGGACGCTGCAGCACGGCGGCCTCTAAAATGGTCCAGGAAAGACACAGCTCTGTTCATCCTGACTTAGCCTGGGGGCTACAGCAGGCAGAAATTCTAGAAATTCAAACAAGCCAACAGGCAAACCCCAGAAACTTCATGGGCTCACACCTCATCTTGACCCCAGCTCTCCCTCAGGGTGGCTCAGAGACCACCACACCCCACGTCTGACCTATCTAGCAGAAAGTCCCACCCAGGCCTGTCCTCTCCTCCTGCTCCTCCATGTAGACATCCGTACTCAGCCTTCCTCCAGCACCCACTCAGCTCAAAAACAAATCCTGCTAATAGAGGAGTGACTGTTGATGGCTGAATGCCATATCCCCATCCCAACAGTCCAGACACAGACCTTCTGGGTGTCCTTAAAACCATAACCCAAATAAGTGGCTTTAATTGTAGAAATTCCCATCAAACCAAAGTTCCAGGTAAGAGGAGTCTTTTGTGGACTTACCATCAACACCCTTCAAATCATAACACAATGCATACAAATGTGTACAAACTTCAAATAAAGCCAAAATCCCAAAATCTTTATATAACTTAAAGGTACAAGACCTGACTTTTTAATGTCACTCTGTCAAAGAATAGAGTAAATTCCTTCCAATTTTATTTTATGCACGTTAACATAATTGTGATCATAGCACTGGTCAATTTTGTGTCTTCTTTTTTTCTTTTCATATAATTTCATAAATACAAGGCTGTCTTTAAAAACGTCTTTCGTAATGGCTAAGCTCTATCATTGAGCTATGCCACTATTTAAACATTATCCTATTAACTTGAAAACATTTAGGTGTTCCTTATTTTGGACTATTATAAATAATGTTTTGATGACTATCTCTGTTTATAAAACTTTGTTCAGATTTCCAGCTTCTTTTTTTTAGTAGAGATAGGGTTTCATCATGTTGGCCAGGCTGGTCTTAAACTCATCACCTCAAATGATCCACCCCAGCCTCTCAAAGTGCTGGGATTACAGGGCGAGCCACAGCACCCAGCCCAAATTTCCAACTTCTATCTAAGGACAAGCTCCTAAAAGGGGTTTAAGAAATCAAAAGATTTAAGGCTCTTAATTCATGTTGTTTAATTGCTTTCCAGAAAAATGAACCGATTTTCATACCCGCCATTGATAGAGGTGCCCATTTCACTTCAAGAAGTATATTGTTAATGAAATTTGAAATTACTTATCTGTCACAACATTTTACTATTTGTAGCTGCCAAATTTAGTCATAGGTCTAATAGAGTAATTTCACACAATATTTACATAGTTGGCACTGCTTTGGGTCATACTGATATCCAGATGGATTCTCAGTCAACTCTACCTTAACTGTCATCATTTCATTTCTTTCTTTCTGTCCCCTCAATCTGGCTGGTAATTAAAAGTTGGCCAGCCAGTGTTTGGCAAGTTTCAGCTGTAGCGTAGAATCTATACAAATCCACTGCATGGCAAACCCACATCAACAAACAGGCTGGCTGGAAGCCTTTCATCCCTCATCAAAGTGGATTAAGTAATAGTTTACCCTAACTACTTCACCAGGGTAGTACAACCTGGGCGTTAAGAGCTCCTCCTGTGACAGGAGGCACCAAACAGACCTTCCTGGAAAGGACTGGCCCACCCACAGGGACACAGTCAGTGCTAAGTCACCTTGAAACTCAAACTTCCCACAAGTAATTCAAGGATGTCTACCCTGACACTCAATCCTGCCTGTCCCAGATTTCTCTGTAGCAATCAACAGATGGGCCCATGGATTTGGGCAGCTTTGAATTTTTGCAGCCTCACAACATTGAGCAAGCCACATGCCTCCAATTTAATTATGGAAATTTATGGAGAGGAAGAGGAGATTCCCCAGCATCAACTTGAAGACTGAAATGCAGAAAAATCTGGGTTTGCCTCAGCCAGATACATCCTTTGAAACCATCTTTGCATTCCTGGGATCCCACGTCCGTAGTTTGTGGAAGATGCCACTAGATAGTGGGCTGGGTTTTTTCAAGATCTTGGCCCTCTAGGCAGCAGGGTGAACTCTTCGTGAAATACCATGTTTCTAACACTAGGACCTTTAATAGCACATATGAAGATTTAATCTATAAGAATGGTTCCTGGGAGACACAGAAAAGTATATATCACCTGAACACGTATTTAAAATAAACTCTATTCACAATAGCAAAGACATGGAATCAACCCAAATGCCCATCAATGATAGGCTGGATAAAGAAAATGTGGTACAAATACACCATGGAATATTATGCAGCCATGAAAAAATGAGATCATGTCCTTTGCAGGGACATGGATGGAGCTGGAAGCCATCATCCTGAGCAAGCTAGCACAGGAACAGAAATCCAAACACCACATGTCTCGCTTATTAGTGGGAGCTGAAAAATAAGAACATATGGGACCAGGGAGGGGAACAACACACACTGGGGCCTGTTATGGAGTGGCGCTGGGGGAGGGAGAGCCTCAGGAAAAATAGCTAATGCATGCTGGGCTTAATACCTAGGGGATTGGCTGATAGGTGTAGCAAACCACCATGGAACACATTTACCTATGTAACAAACCTGCACATCCTGCACATGTATCACAGGACTTAAAATTAAATGAACTCAATAATCCAAGCCTATGGTACCCATAGTCCTGTTTCTCCACCCTGATGGCCACTCCCCTCCTTGGCCCTGGGTTAAAGGTGTCTTGAACACAAAGAGTTAGCTGATTTCTCCCAAAGCCACTGAGCAGGTGGCTTTGGTAGAGCCATGACTTCCTAATGATGCAAAAGTTTAGACATATTTCTCTTGTTAAAACTCATTTAAACATGCAAAGTTTAAAACCATTTTAAAATGTGTTTCTGCACACAATTTATTTTAGCCAAGAGAAAAGAAGTGAGATGAGAGCATTCACATCGGCATACTAGAAAGCACTGGAGATGTAACCTGGCAGGGCATCAAGTCAGAAAAAAACATGTTTAACTCAGATTGGATGAAAGGGAAATACCACCACCTACCAGTGTGAAAATCCCTTGGCGCTTCCTGCATTCTGAAAGTGTATCCACACACAGACACATTCCCTTTAATCAGGGGGTGCTGGGGGAGCGGGGAGGGGCAGATACCACCAATGGCTCTCCCTGGCTGCAAGGAGAAAACGTAAGTAATCCCACCGTTACGATCATGATAGTGTTCAAAGCAATCTCCAAGAATGTGAAAGCCAGCCTTCCAGCATAGAGCTGACATAGTTAAGTTTCAGAAAAGTTAGCTGGTGAGCCCAGGGTTTTGCTGTGAGCTATGACAGAGTCTGGCCTCTGGATAATCCCATCTAGAACGCTCTCTAGCATAGCAAGCTAGTATCCAAGGCTGGTACCACTCAAAACTTCATTCTTCTGTTCAAACGCGGGATTCCTAAATGCAGCAACCTTTGGCAAGCGGAATTTGAGTAATTATACTGGAAGGCTGCAATGATTTCCCTTCTGTGGGTCACTGTAGTCTCAGAATATTCCTGAGTAAATCTTCCAAATGATCAACCCTAGGTCATTCTCCAGCATAGCTGCCCTGTAAAACCACTTGAGGTTTCCTTTTGTTAATATTCTGTTCAGACACTACTCCCAAAGATTCCGATGCAATATGTATGATTAGAGCCCAGGGATCTGCATTTTAAAAACTCACCTAGAGGGTCTAATATATGGCCCGGGTTGAGAACCATTCATGGAGGGAGGCACACTGTTTTTTCTTCTTTTGCCTGCTGTCCTCATAGGCAAAAGAAGAAAAAAAAGCAAAAAAGCAGATGTCAATTTCAGAGCCTCAAAGAATGACAAGATCTTTGCTCTTCTACAATCTGGGTAGCTTAGGAAAAGTCACTTAACTTGCTTGGCCATGTTTTCACATCTACTTAGTAACAACAGTGCACAGAGAAAACACCTAATTCACCTTGGTATGCCCAGTGCCAGGATCTGAATGGAACTAGTGTTTGATAAAACATTATTGTTGAATTGAGTGGAGTTGCTACACTGAATGTACCCAATCTCCCTTCCAGCTCCATCACTCTGGACTACTCATTCATTCACTCAACAAACACTAATATTAAGTTATCAACTATGTTCAGGCACCGTGTCAAGGGCTTATACCTGTGGGGGGGTATAAAAGGATCTCTGCCCTTGTGGAGATTAAGTTCTATCAGGAGACAAATAGACTGTAAATGATGGACCCAATGAAAAAGTAAGTTAGAAAGGAGGTAGAAAGCGACAAACATGGAAACACAGGGCAGAGTAATGAGGTTGTAATCCTCATGTGTGTTTGTGTCTGTGTGTATATATGTTTGTAAATCTTGGAACTAATATTTTATTTCTGACTTCAATTTTGCTTATCACATTGCAACATTAAACATTATGCTATGGTCAAGTTCATTCTTATTACTGTCCATTGATTAAGAATAAATGCATTATGCACTCTTAATGCTGTGTCAGTAAAACTACAAGACTTTTTTTTAATTGTCAGTTTGAGTCTTTTGTTTCCTCTAAAGCTGGACCTGGTCATTCAGACCAACCATCCTGCTGAGAACAACTGAAAAGCTGGAGAAGTATCGTTTAAAGTACTCTGAAGGGTGTCCAGCATTTGGGAATGCTTTTTCTCAAGGAGTATCTGAATTTTCCAGAAGAAGTTTCTAAAATCCTGAGAAATTGAGAAGAGACAATAGTGGCCTCACTGAACTCTAAGCTCTAACTCCCTATAGTTAGATTTTATATTTTATGCGGTTTGATAATCTTTGTCTTTTAAGGAGAAGATTTGATTCCTTCATATTTACTTGCCAATATAACTGAGTTTATGTCTATCACGTTGCAACTCTGGTTCACTCTTAATGGAAAACTATTATCCTTTGAGTTTCCAGCCCTAAAAGAGGGGAGATTTATCAGGCTCCTGTCTTCTGAGATTTGAGATTTATGAGAGCTTCCTGTTCAAAGATAGGAGCCTAATAAATGTCCCCTTATTTGGGGTTAGAAACAAAAAGGACAATAGTTTTCCACTAAGAATGAAGCAGAGCTACAACATGATAGAAATACACTCAATTATATTGACAAGTAAATATAAAGGAACCAAATACTCTCATTAAAAGACAAACATTATGAAGCTGCATAAAATACAAAATCTAACTGCAGGCTATTTGCAAAAGACACACTTTAAATATAAGGATATAAAAAGACAGAAAGCAAAACAATTGGTAAAAAAAAAAAAATACATTATGCAAACGCTAACTTTAAAAACTTCCAGTGGTGGACACATGACTCAGGTCTGATCAATCAGCAGAATCTAATGCCTCAGCCACAATGACTGGTTCAGAGATCCATGTGTGACCCAACTCAGTCCAACCAGAGCTAATCTCAGGACTTTCAAGCAACTGAAATAGGTGCTCTCTGTTCCCCCAGGGTTGCTGGCAATATGAATAGTATGAACCTGAAGCTGTCAGGAGTCATTATTCAGAATCTCAAAATGAAGCCAATACAAAGGAAAGTGGACCCGAGAAATAAAGAGATTCATGCCCACGTGATATAACTTGAGCTCAGAGACACTGCTGTGCCTACACTTTTCAGCCACATGAACCTACAGACTGCCTTTGATGCTTAAGCCACTTGAATTGAGTCTTCTGTTGCTTGCAACCCAAAGAGTCCTGACTAAATACATACAATGTGGAAGAACCCTGATGTGACCTTCATTGTTTTTCAACTATAAGATGACAAA
Organism: Sapajus apella; assembly: GCF_009761245.1. Taxonomy (NCBI): domain Eukaryota; kingdom Metazoa; phylum Chordata; class Mammalia; order Primates; family Cebidae; genus Sapajus; species Sapajus apella. The sequence continues at coordinate 10,213,650 of NW_022436950.1, read as the reverse complement.
ATTAGATATCACTTGATTGCTAAAGTTCTTGCAGGAGTGCTTAATGCATTCATATTTAAGATTCTTTATGTCTACTTAATAAAAACCCAAACACAACATTACATTTCTGGTCTATTCATACTCATTCAAACACAGATATCACACTCATCTTAAAATCAGTACTTCTATTGGCTTTCAGCTATGGTTAACCAAATTACTGAATCTTATATAACAAGTGATTATGCAAGTTAATTATCATTTTCAAAAACTCATTTTATCTTTAGAGATTTTAATAGTAAGTTAAACTATTAAACTGTACTTTTAATAAGCAGTTATTTCTGAAAGCATTGGGCAAAAGCATTAAGCCATACATGAAAATACTTCTGATCTAAATAAAAATGGTTTTATCAGTTCATCTTAAAACAATGGACTGCACATCTAGGATGTCTTATTTGCCATAAAATAAAATGATGCAACGATTACAGTTCATATTCCACCATTTCAATTCATTCCACATAGTTTTAAACAGAATGGAATGTATTTGAGAACTGTGATCAGCATCTTGTATAAAGTATTCTTCTTATAAAGGATAAGCAGATAGCTGTTATAAGAAATAAATATATGTAATATAATACATATAATTTATATTTAATAATATAAAAAATATAAGAAAGCCCTGCATTTCTAGACAGGGGATTCCAATCTCAATGCACTGCTACATACCTTGGGCAAGGCACCAAGAACCCCTGTGCATTCCAGTCTGATATGGTTTGGCTGTGTCCCCACCCAAATCTCATCTTGAATTGTAGTTCCCATAATCCCTACTTGTCATGGGAGGGACCCAGTGGGAAGTAATTGAATCATGGGGACAGTTACCCCCATGCTGTTGTTCTCATGATAGTGAGTGACTTCTCACAAGATCTGATGGTTTTATAAGGGATTTTTTCCCCTTCTGCTCGGCACTTCTTGATGCCACCATGTAAAGAAGGACACATTTGCTTCCCCTTCTGCCATGATTGTACGTTTCCTGAGTCTTCCCCAGCCCTGCAAAACTGTGAGGTTTAATTAATAAATTACCCAGTCTCAGGTATATCTTTAGTAGCAGTGTGAGAATAGACTAATACAGTAAATTGGTATTGCAGAGAGTGGGGTGCTTTCACCAAAAATGTGAAAGCAACTTTAGAACTGGCTAACAGGCAGAGGTTAGAATGATTTGGAGGGCTCAGAAGAAGATAGAAAAATGTGGGAAAGTTTGGAACTCCCTAGAGACTTGTTGAATGGCTTTGACCAGAATGCTGATAGTGATATAGACAATGAAGTCCAGGTTGAGGTGGTCTCAGGAGGAGATGGGGAACTTGTTGGGAACTGGAATAAAGGTCACTCTTGCTATGCAAAGAGAGTGGCAGCATTTTGCCCCTCCCCCAGAGATCTGTGGAACTTTGAACCTGAGAGAGATGATTTAGGGTATCTGGAGAAAAAAATGTATAAGGAGCAAAAGGTTCAAGAGGAAGCAGAGCATAAAGGTTTGGAAAATTTGCAGCCTGATGATGTGATAGAAAAGAAAAACCCATTTTCTGGGGAGAAATTCAAGCCTTCTGCAGAAATTGGCATAAGTAACAAGGAGTCAAACGGTAATCACCAAAACAATAAGGAATATGTCTCCAGGCCATGTCAAAGACCTTCACGGCAGCCCCTCCCATCATAGGACTGGAGGCCAAGGAGGGAAAAATGGTTTCGTGAGCCAGGTCCAGGGCCACCCTGCTCTACGCAGCCTTGGGACATGGTGCCTTGTATCCCAGCTGCTTCAGCTCCAGCCATGGCTAAAAGGGGGAAACGTACAGCTCAGGCCATTGCTTCAGAGGGTGCAAGCCCCAAGCCTTGGTGGCTTACATGTGGATATCCAGGCAGAAGTTTGCTGCAGGGGTAGAACCCTCATGGAGAACCTCTGCTAGGGCAGTGCAGAAGGGAAATGTGGGCTCAGAGCTCCTGCACAGAGTCCTCATTGGGGCACTGCCTAGTGGAGCTGTGAGAAGAGGGCCACTGTCCTCCAGACCCCAGAATAATAAACCCACTGACAGCTTGTACCATGTGGCTGGAAAAGCCACAGATACTAAATGTCAGCCCGTGAAAGCAGACAGGAGGGGGGATATACCCTGCAAAGCCACAGGGGCAGAGCTGTCCAAGGCCATGCCCACCTCTTGTATCAGCATGATCTGGATGTGAGACCTAGAGTCAAGGGACATCATTTTGGAATTTTAAAGTTTAATGATTGCCCTGTTGGATTTCAGACTTGGATAACACCTGTAGCCCCTCTGTTTTGGCCAATTTCTCCCATTTGGAACAGGGGTATTTACCCAATGCCTGTATCCCCATTGTATCTAGGAAGTAACTAACTTGCTTTTGATTTTACAGGATCACAGGCAGAAGGGACTTACCTTGTCTCAGATGAGACTTTGGACTTGGACTTTTGGGTTAAAGCTGAAATTAGTTGGCCGGGCGCGGTGGCTCATACCTGTAATCCCAGCACTTTGGGAGGCCGGGGCGGGTGGATCACGAGGTCAAGAGATCGAGACCATCCTGGTCAAAATGGTGAAACCCCGTCTCTACTAAAAATACAAAAAATTAGCCGGGCATGGTGGCGCGTGCCTGTAATCCCAGCTACTCAGGAGGCTGAGGCAGGAGAATTGCCTGAACCCAGGAGGCGGAGGTTGCGGTGAGCCGAGATCGCGCCATTGCACTCCAGCCTGGGTAACAAGAGCGAAACTCCGACTCAAAAAAAAAAAAGCTGAAATTAGTTAAGATTTTGAAGGGTTGTTGAAAGGCATGATTGAGTTTTGAATGTGAGGACATGAGATTTGGGAAGGGCCAGAGGTGGAATGATATGGTTTGACTGGGCCCCCACCCAAATCTCATCTTAGATTGTAGTTCCCATAATCCCACATGCTGTGGAAGGGGCCCCCATGCTGCTTTTTTCATGATAGTGAGTGGGTTCTCACGAGATCTGATGGTTTTATAAGGGGCTTTTCCCCCTTTTGCTCCTTACTTCTCCTTGATGCCGCCATGTGAAGAAGGACATGTTTGCTTCCCCTTTCACCATGATTGTAAGTTTCCCGAGGTCTCCCCAGCCATGCTGAACTGTGAGTCAATTAAACATCTTTTCTTTTTAAATTATCCAGTCTGAGGTATGTCTTTATTAGCAGTGTGACAATGGACTAATACTCAGTCTCATCATGTATCAAGTAGGGGAAATGCTTCCTCCGAAGAAACATGAAAACTAAAACACATAATATAGGGAAAGGAACCTAGCATCTAGTAGCCTTTCATGTAAGTAACTGAACATTTAAAATGAATTTGAATGTCCATAAGAATATATTTATTATAAATCCCCACCCATGCCTGCCCCCACAGGATGGTCTTCAGTGTTTGGAATGTCTAGGCATAAATGCTCTGGTGGAAAGAGCCCCGGGTGGAGAGTCAGCAAAGTCTAATCCTGACTCGGACATTCATCTCTTTCATCATCATTTTCTTCTGCAGAATTAATGAACTGGCCCATACAGTTTCTAGGATCTCTCCTCACTCTAAACATCTAGGAAATGCATTGTTGTAATCAGTACTCAGAAATGACCAGTGGAAGGGTGAGTTCTGCAAATTGCATTGAAAAACCCAGAACTCTACCTCTTTCCCAATATTCCATAAAGCCAAACTCATTAGTGTCAGACAGTGAGTAGGACAGGCTTGGCATACCCCAAGTTCCAGGAATGGAGGATGGATGGTAAGCTGAGGGTCATGCTGAGCCCTTGACCTGAGGATGAAATTGTTTATGAGCTTCTCTGAACCTCAAACTATCCAGAGTGGCCAGAACTGCTCCCTGATGGAGATTTATTTCTTTGTTTGCTAGGGGTGGGAGAGTTCTGTGCATTAGAAGACAAGCTAAGCTGATAAAACACCCAGTTTGCACGTCTTTCTAAACCTCATTGCTAAACCTCATTGCCCAAATCCTAATCCCTGCGGCATTAACAAGGTTTGGGTTATGAAAACCAAGTCTCCCGACAGTGGTTGCTAAGCAATAAGTGATCTACAGTCCTTTAGCCCTGCTTTGGTTCATCGAGCACAGGGGTCCCACCCCCATCCCACTCAGATTTCTCATTTATACTGAGCTCATTAGAAAACCAGCAACATAATTGCTCTAGGTCAACCCACATGAGCTAGTTCCTTAATAAGCAAGTGGAATGGGATAGTATTGCAACACACAATGATTGATGGGGAGGCTCTATTTCTCTGCATGATGCATTGAACGTTCCTGCGGGGTGCCAGGTCCTAGGAGAAGGAAACTGACCAAATACCAAAGACCTTTCTCAAACCCTGGGCTGCTGTGTATAGTCTGGATGGCCTTGCATAATTATTTTTTCAACTTTCTGGTCTCAGTTTCCTCTTTATGGAATGAGGCAATTGGACGAATGACATGTAGGGCCACTTATTCCCAGTGGCTCAAGTGCCTCAGCAAGTTCTCTGCTTCACCCAAAGGAGCTCAGCAGGCCACAGCCGTTAGCATGAGGCATGACTTACTAGAGTGGAAGGGCAGCATTCATGGCCTAGGCTGAGTAAGAGAACAGGGCTTCCCAATTCACAGGCTTTCTTGGGATGGGGCCATAGGAGGCTAGGACTTACATGAAGGCATCAGGGATTTGAGCCAGCAGAGTGTCCAGGGAGCTGGGACCTTAGATCAAGGCTGGAATGGAGCTTCTGGGATGCTGTCACCCAGGTAACAATAGTAGCAAGAAGACATCAGTCTGGTATGCAAGGAGAGGCTGCAAGTAACCAACCAGGGGGGATTCTGGGGCTCAGGTTGTGTAAGAAGATAACACAGACAGAAAACCATCTGGTAGCTCCTCAAAAAGTTGTCATCCCACTCCTAAGTATATACCCCAAAGAATTAAAGACTGAGACTCAAACACACACTTGTACAGGCACGTTCATAGCTGCACTATTTGCAATAGCCAAAGGGTGGAAACAACTCAAATTTCCATCAAGAGATGAATGGATAAACAAAATGTGGCATATATGTACAGTGGAACAGTATTCAGCCATAAGAAAAGCAATGAAGTATGGATAAATCTCAAAAAGATTATATCAAGTGAAAGATGCCAGACACAAAGGGCCATATATTGGATTATTCCATTTCTATGAAATATCAACAATAAGTAAATCCATGGAGATGGAAAGCAGATTGGTGGTTGCCAGTGGCTGGGATGAGAGAGGAATGGGGAGACCACTTAACGGATACAGTGTTTCCTTTTGGGATGACAAACATGTTTTGGAACTAGATTATGAATATACTGAATGCCACTGAAATGTTCCCTTTAAAATGGTTACTTTCCTATTATGTGACTTTTACTTCAATAAAATGTTTTAAGACAATACAGATTCCACACATATACCTGGGACGGTTCATGATACAGAGAATCGGCAATATGGGATGATGAGAAACCACAGGATGTTCCAGACTCTTTACTGTTTACCTTATTGAAGTTTATCAATACAGACAAACTTCATTGATATTACTTTCTACGCAGGAAGTGACTTTCTAATGCACTGTGGTCAGAGGCCTAAGAACAGAATACAAGAACCCTCCAAGGAAGCATGCTTCATCCCAGGTTTCTCATTAGGAGTTTACACAAGAGACAAGCAGCCCTTCATCAGAAGAACCCATGAAGGAAGCAGGTATACAGGTGAGCCCTAACAGGAAATAGACTCCCTTTTCTGGGAAAGAAGACTGCTTCCAACCGAGGAAGGAGTTTTCAAGGCATGCACATCGAAGTGGAAGAGCAGAGCTGGGCACATCAGCTCATGCCTGTAATCCTAACACTTTTGGAGGCCAAGGCAGAGGGACGACTTGGGACCAGGAGTTCAAGACCAGCAACATAGAGGCAACATAGAGGCCTGGGCAACCTAGAAGGACCCCCATCTCTACAAAAATAAAAAAAAAATTAGCCAGGTATGGTGGCCTGTGCCTGTAATCCCAGCTACTCTGGAGATGAAGGTGGGAGGATCACTTGAACCCAGGAGTTCAAGGCTGCGGTGAGCTGTGATTGCATTACTGCCACTGCACTCCAGCCTGTGTGACAGAGGAGACTCTGTCTCTGAAAGAAAACAATACAAGAAAAAAAAAGTGGAAGGGCAAAGTGAGGCAAGGAGATCAACTGAATGGCCTCTGTCAACAGCCTTGTCCCCTGCTGGTCTCTGTCTCCTGGACAACATTCGCCAATCATTTTTCCAAATATAAAGGAGAAAGAAGGAAACATCAAAAGCATACTCACACGCTACCAGGAAAGAGCTAAGTTAGGAGAAAAGCACTTGACTTCGCCTAAATTCCCACAGGCTCTGCTTGCATTTATGTGCTCTTCTAAGCATATAAAACAGCTGTAGGGTCCATTGGAAGCAAGGGAAGCAAGAAAAACCTTGCATAAAATCGACTTGTGATTTTTAAAATGGTGTCGGCATCAGTTTTTGGCATCACGCTGTTAAGTTTGAACATAATGATTATTTTCCTTAGGAAACAAAAAGAAAGATGGCTTCCCCTTTAGTCAGTGTATAGCTCCAAAATTTCCACCCTGCCACCTCCTACTCTCTCTTGATAAAATTAAAAATAATAATAATAATATGGAATTTACTTCTCTCCAGCTAAAGGTTTATTTGGAGCCTCATAGAAATGCTAATATTCATTCTCATTTCTCTGTCTTCCCTATTATCTCTCTCATTATAAGGCTTTTCTGCAAAAATAAAAGAATTCCCTTTTGCACAACCAAAAAAACCAATGGCCAATTTTAAAGAGCAAAAATGAAGACAGAGGGTCACAAAAATCGCTGGTCAGGAGAAATGAGGCTGTTCTCAAGGAGAGAGGAGCTAAAAATACAATACAGAGAGTACAGGATAAGGGAAATTTGCATCTTGCTGAATATTAGGCCAAGCCTCTCTGCCCAAGCCTGGATGAAGAACATTGCTTGAAATCAGACCAATACACCATCAAGAACTTTTAAGAAATACTCTATTATCCAATAATGCCAAAATTAACTTGGTGATTTTAACAAAATACTAAGGCATGAGAGACAATTATTAAAAGTGTGCTGAGTAGTTCTTTAAAAAAGGAAATAAAGAATCTTGATAAAATGTTTGTGGTGTTCCAGCCTCAATAAAAAGTCAAGACAAATTAAAAATATTTAAATATGATTTAGAAAATCTATGCCAACAACCCTTCTTAAAATAGGCATAAATTAAAGTGATATTTAATTGTCCTTTTTTTTTTTTTTGAGACAGTCTCATGCTCTGTCTCTCAGGCTGGAGTGCAATGGCACAATCTCAGCTCACTGCAACCTCCTCCTCCTAGGTTCAAGCAATTCTCCCACCTCAGCCTCCCAAATAGCTGGGACTACAAGTGTGCACCGCCATACCCAACTAATGTTTGTATCTTTAGTAGATACGGGGCTTTGCCATGTTGCCCAGGCTAATCTCTAACTCCTAGGCGCAAGCAATCCATCCTCCCCAGCTTCCCAAAGTGCTGAGATTACAAGCATGAGTCATCACACCCAGCTTTAATTGTACATTCTAAAGAGACAATAGAATCAGCCTTATCAATACAAATTTTAGAGAAAATAGAATCTTTCAAAAGCAAATGCTTGGCTCAAATCTGCTAATTCTTAACATATCATACAGTATGATAACAGTATAAGGCATAGACTTCTAATTAAAATTTATCAGCTTCCCCATGGATGAATTAAATAAGAACCAAAAATTATAAGTTGCTAAAGAGCAAAACAATGAGCAGACGAGAAGTCAAATGAAAAATGATACACAAAAGAGAAAAGAGATTTACAACACAAAGGACAAAGGGCTAATTTAATTTCCTTCATTAACAAGGAGCCATTACAAATCAATGGGGAAAAAAGTAGAACCCAAAAGAAAATTAGGCAAAAATAAGAACAGGCAATTCATAAAAAATATTTCCCTCATTTATAATTTTTAAATGCAAAGAAAACCAATGAAATATGCTTTACCTGTCAGTTAACACACACAAAAATGGGGACAAGTAGGCATTCTCATATGCTGTTAGTAAATTTGCAAAATTCTCCAAACTTTTTGGATGGCAACTTAGCAGTATTTATTAGAATGTTTAATGTATATACATATATATCATTATATGTGTGTGGGGGGGAGGTTCAGTGCAACATTTTTCATTTATTTATTTATTTATTTTGAGACAGCATCTCACTCTGTCATCCAGGCTGGAGTGCAGTGACGTGATCTCGGTTCACTGCAACGTCCACCTCCCAGGTTCAAGTGATTCTCCTGCCTCAGCTTCCCAAGTAACTGGGATTATAGGCACGTGCCACCACACTCAGCTAATTTTTTGTGACATTATTTATAATGAAAAACTGGAAATAATGTGCTTTAGTAAGGACTGAATATGTAAATAGTCACACAATGGAATGCTAGTCAACCACCAAAAAGAATGGGTTTGCTTTCTGTTTTAAGATATGGTAAGATACTCAAAATAGATTAAGGAAAACATTACAGAACATTATGTATAGATGAGTTAGTTTTTATATAACATAGCTTGCATGCATATAAAAGTATTTACTTAGGCTTCACATATGATTATACATATCAAGAAGAAAATGTAAAACTACATAGCAAAATGGAATCAGTGATTAGTGCAGACGATGAGGTTGGCAGGAGAGGAGGAGGAAAGGGAAGAAAAGGGAAGGTTACCAACAGGCTCTTTTTACCATATTTCCACAGGTTTATAATCCCTTAGCAGTTGAGTGGTTATCCTTAAAAGGACCCATGAAGAAGTAAAACTATGAGCTGATTTCATGTTTTAAATGCAAGTTAGCAAAATTCGCCTCCTGTAATTATTTGAGAAGAATTTAAAGTACCATTGATGAACCCTTCAGAAAAAAAAGCTGGGAATTGGAGCAGGAATTAGGCATTTGGGGTAAGGCTGCCATATTTAGCTAATTAAAAATACAAGACTCCCAGTTAAATCTGAATTTCAGATAAATGATGTACAATATTTGGGACATACTTCTACCAAAAAAAATCATTGTCGATCTAAAATTCCAATTTAACTGCACATCTGCATTTTGCCTGGGAATCCTACTTTGGGGTACCTGAAGGTCCCAGGCTAGCTCCTGGTCTACGCCTGAGTCCATGCTCAGATGTCCCACATATTCAACAAGCTGCTTCTTCCTCCATTCCAGTGGTTCTTTTACAGGTAGATGACATCTTAAAGAATCTCTTGAAACTTTTGAGCCATTCCCCAGGAGAATATAAACATACAAAATTTGGCATCTCAAGGGTATGTGGTTCCCCACGTGAACCCCACCCCAGAATGGTCGGACCCAGGGACTCCTCCTGCAGTCCATGGCACCATGAAGATGGCCAGCTAGGAGGAGGTGAGCATGATGGACTTTGAGGAGTACAACCAGACTACGAAGCAGCAAAATCACAAGACCATTTTTGCCTTCTTTACCAGTTCCAAGGACATCGGAGGTAACAGAGATAGCCCCATCTGCATGAGGGCCAAACCAGTTATAGAGAGGGACTGAAGCATGTTCATGAAGAATGTGCATTCATCTCCTGCCAAGCAGGAGAAAAGCCTTATTGGAAACATCCAAATGATGACTTCAGGAAAACTCGAAAGGAACTGCAGTGCTTACACATGGAACTCTGAGTGTCTTCAGGCCAGCATGATGGAAATGTTCTCTGAAGATTAAGATTTGATGATGGCAATCATGCGTTGATTTCCTGCTCTCTTCCAGTAAACTGCATACTTGGTTTGAATTCACGTTAGCAATAAATAAATAAATAAATAAATGATTGTGGGCTGGGCACAGTGGCTCACGCCTGTAATCCCAGCACTTTGGGAAGTCAAAGGAGGAGGATCGCTTGAGCCCAGGAGTTTGAGAACAGCCTGGCAACATGGTGAAACCTTCTCTCTACAAAAAAAAAAAATTAAAAATTAACTGAGCATGGTGGTGCATGCCTACAGTCCCAGCTACTCAAGAGGCTGAGGCAGGAGGATCACTTGAGCCCTAGAGGTCGAGGCTGCAGTGAGCCATGATCATGCTACTGCACTCCAGCCTGGGCAACAGAGTAAGATCCTGTCACCAAAAATAATAAATAATGATGATGATTCCAAAAAAAAAAAGATTATGTGAGTGTCCACACACTCTTGAAACCATCCACAGATCCCAGGTTAAGAATCCTGGTTCTACCTCAGTGTAAAATTCTAGGCTGTTTAGGGGGATTCTTGTCATCTTAATATGTGCCTGGGAGAACTGCATTTCTCCAGCTCCCCCACTATGCTATTCTAAAAAGCAAGTTTCAAAGGATCTAGAATAGCCAAAGGAATTTGGCAGGTGGTGGGGAGAAAGGGGCAGAACATGTTTACAGGACTCAAACAACCTGATTTTAAAACTTACTATAGTAGCCTCAAGACAGTGTAGAATTGGCAAAAAGAGACATAAATGTAATAAAATAAAGAGTCCAGAAATTTAGACCCACACATGCTTGGTCAAATGATTTTCAACAAAGGTGCCAAAATAATTCAGTGGAGACAGACAGTCTTTTCAACAAGTGTTTCTGGAACTATTAGATATTCATAAGCAAAAAAAAAAAAAAAAAATTAACAAAAACTACGTATAGGTTGCACCACATATAAAGAGACCATCTTAAAATGGGTCAAACCTTAAACAATACATGAGAAAACAAGAAGAGATTTTCGTGGCCTTGAGTTAGGCAAAGATCTCTCAGATAGGACACAAAAGCATACAAACCATAAGAGAAAAAAATTGATCAATTAGGCTTCATCAGTCTTTAAAACCTGACCTTTGAAAGACCCTGTTAAGAAAAAAAAAAGGTGGGGGCTGGGCACGGTGGCTGACACACGTAGTCTTAGCACTTTGAGAGGCCACGGTGGGTGGATTGCTTGAGCCCAGGAAGTTGAAACCAGCCTGGGCAACATGGTGAAACCCCATCTCCATTAAAAATAAAAAAATTAGTTGAGTGTGGTGGCACATGCCCCGTAGTCTCAGCTCCTCAGGAGGCTGAGGTGAGAGGATCGCTTAAGCCTGGGAGGCAGAGGTTGCAAGCAGACAAGATTGCGAGAGATCGCACCACTGCACTCCAGCCTGGGTGACAAAGACCCTGCCCAAAAGGAAGGGGGCGGGGAGGAAGGGGGAAGGGCAGAGGGAGGGACGGAGAAAGGGAGAGAGAGAGGGAGAGAGAGGGGGAGAGGAAAGAAAGAGAGAGTGAAAGAGAGAAAAAAGGAAAGTAAAGGGAGAAGCCACAGATTGGGAGAAAATATTTGCAAAATCGCATATCAAATAAGGGATTTGAATCAGAAATATGGAAAAGCAACCTCAGAATTCATTTGAATAGACACTTCATCAAAGAAGAGGCATGGATAGCAAATAGCACATGAAAAGATGTTGGACATCATTAATCATCATAAAAATGCAAATTAAAACCACAATTTGATGCCACTGCACACTTATTAGAATAGCTAAAACCTAAATCACCAACAATATGACAAGAATGCAAGCAACTGGAACCCTCATTTACTGCTGAGCTGATGGGAATGCAATGGTACACCCCTTCTGGAAAACACTTTGGCAACATCTTCTAAAGTTTAACACGCACTTACTCCATGACCCAGCAATCCCAGGAAATCCAGTTATTTACTCAAGAGAAATGAAAACATGGGTCTACTTAAAGACCTGTATGTGAACACGTACAGAAGCTTTATTCATGAGCACCAAATACTGGAAACAAACCAAATGTCATCAATTAGTGAAAGAACAAATTGTGGTCTAGCCACATAATGGATACTATTCAGCAATAATAAGAAACAAACAATTGATATATGAAACCACATGAATCAATTTCAAAAGCATTATGTTAAGTGGAAAAAGCACGCATATGATGTTCTAGAAAATACAAAAGTATAGTGATGGAAATCAGACCAGTAGCTACCAGGGACAGGCTGGGGAGAGATTTACTACCAAGGGGCATGAAGAAATACATAGGGGTGATTATGGTGGATTTACATGCCTATATGTCAAAATGCATAGAAACTAATGCCAAGAAGAGTGAATTTTACTGTATGTAAATTATACCTTAATTTTAAAAATAGTCATAAAATGAAAAGAGTCTGGGAATCCCTTGTGGAAGAAGCAGGAGAACTAGTCAACTGAAGCTGAAGATTTTGGTGTTATTTTCATTGTTCCTGTATTGTATTTTCCCTTCCTAAAGTAATATACCTAGGACATATTTAACTTTTTGTCCTATTCTAATACATTCTATTGTGCTTGAAAAATTAACCACAAGATTTTCCTTCAAATGACATATTGCAGAAATCTGACCTCAAGGTGGTAGAAGTGATGGTAATACACTAGGAGTGATGGTAATACAGCGTCCTCTGCTCAGCCCCCATCAGCCCATTGCTATAGACTGTGTGTCAGCCATCTCATAGAAAAGAAGGACTATTTTTCTTCTCCTGTGATTTCTTCCACAGGATGTCTTCCATAAAGGAGTTTTAATCTGCCTCCAAAACCCAAAATGTCATTACAAATGTTTCTTTACATCAACTACAAGGACCAGAGAAGTACCAGCATTGAAATTCTAAAGGACCTGCTTGCTTTCAGGAACTGTGAGCAAAAGATAGCAGACACGTTTCTCTTTCCAAGTGCCTTTCAAGTACAGTGATTTCATTTCTCAAATCCCATTTTTCAAAAGCCCTACAGCTTTTCTTTCCACCTTAAGAAAGAAACACCTTGACATGACACAAACCCAAAGCCTCCTTATAAAAACTACAAATGCCAGAACAGAACTGCAACCCCCTGGCTTCCTTTTCTCTATGGTGCTCACGTTAAAAGTCACACACCATGGAGCAGTCTGAGGCACAACAGTACAGCAAGAGTAATAACCCCACACTTGAAGCCACCATGCCGGGGCTCAGATCTCCAGCTCTGTAGCCGAGCTATAGGACCTCAGGTAGGTTTCCTTAGCCATAAGATGGGGACTCATATTCACTTTTATCAAAATAGCAGATTGTGTTTATGGAGGGCCAGTTCTGTGCCAGAGACCTTACTAGTTATTCACTCTCATTTTTCCAACCATCCTATCAATGATGGAGGAAACGGGGTTTAGGAAAGCTAATAAGCCTGTAGTAACTCAGTCAGGATGTTCACACAAACCCAAGACCCCTCCGGCGAGCATTTCTTTTCCCTGCCTCACACACTTCCCTGGAAATAAACTATTACTCTGGCCTCCAAGGTCAACATGTTGACCAAGGACTGATATGAAAGGAAAAGTTCAGATCTGTCCAGGACGACTCTAGAGATGTAAGCAATTTGAAGGCAACAGCTCTTCTCTTTCTATCAGTCCCAGGGCCCTACCTAGAGCCTGGGGTAGAGGTAGCCATCAAGAAGGGATAGAAGAGAACAAGAGGAAAAGAGAGAAGGGAGAGGAGCTTTAGGCTGAGTCAAATAAATAACAGTGAGAAAATAGACTCTTTCCACCAATGTTTATGGAAATATTTAGGAGAGGGTCAGCCAACTTCTTCCTTTATCAAGGGCCATATAATAAATATTTTTGGGTCAGGCACAGTGGCTCATGCCTGTAATTCCAGCACATTGGGAGACCGAGATGGGTGGACAACTTGAGCCCAGGAATTCAAGACTAGCCTGGCCAACATGGCAAAACCCCATCTCTAGTAAAAATACAAAAAAAAATTGTTTTTAAATTAGTCAAATATGGTGGCATGCATCTGTAACTTCAGCTACTCAGGAGGCTGAGGCAAGAGAGTCGCTTGAACCTGGGAGGTGGAGGCTGCAATGAGCCAAGATTGCACCCCTGTACTCCAGCCTGGGTGACAGAGCAAGACTCCATCTCAATAAATAAATAAATATTTTTGGCTTTGTAAGCCATGTCTTCTCTTGAAACTCCTCCCCTTTGCCACTGGAACATGTAAGCAGCCACAGACAAGACTTACACAAACGTGTGTGGCTGTGTTCGATACAACCTTATCCTTGGACACTGAAATTTGGGTTTCATATAATTTTCATAATACAAGATTTTTTTTATATACAGATGAGGTTTCACTATGTTGTCCAGGCTACTCTTGAACTCCTGAGCTCAAGGGATCCTCCCACGGTGCCGGAATTACTGGCATAAGCTACCACACCTGGCCCAGATATTAGTATGATTTTTTTCGACCACTTAAAAATGTTAAAATCATTCTTAGCTGGTAGAAAGAATGGGGATGAGGACTGTCCCTTGACCACCCTCGATTTTGTTCATCAGAAAAGGTTTTTGTTTGTTTGTTTCTTTGCTGAGACAGAGTCTCGCTCTGTTGCCCAGGCTAGAGTGCAGTGACGCAACCTCAGCTCACTGCAACCTCTATCTCCAGGATTCAAGTGATTCTCCGGCCTCAGCCTCCCGAGTAGCTGAGACTACAGGCATGTGTCAGCATACCTGGCATTTTTTTTTTTTTTTTTTTGTATTTTTAGTAGAGATGCGGTTTCACCGTGTTGTCCAGGCTGGTCTCAGTCTCAAACTCCTGACCTCGGGTGATCTATCTGCCTCAATCTCCTGAAGTACTGGGACTATAGGCATGAGCCACAGTGCCTGGCCACATAAAAGTATTTTTAAAAGAAAGCTTTATTAGAAATCTTAAAAGCCAGGGCTACTGCAAAGGATTTATTGAAAAATATTCTGCACTTCCCAGAACAGACCTAGCACAGGGGAAAAGATTAAACAGATTAAATGTCTTCACATGCTTTCCTCTCCTAAACAGCCCCTCCTCACATTTCCTGGATCTGCCCCACAAAGCCCAGTGCCCTCCTGGTGCCCACAGCTGCATCCCACTAAAACTTGTCATTTATTCAACAGTATTATGTAGAGCCTACTCTATGTGGCCCCAGTGCTGGGTTCCCAGGCAACTGAGGGAGGAGGGAGCGGAGATTCTGAAAGTGCTTCCCCTTAAAGACAACTGCTTTGAGATGCCCATCGTGATTATTGACCGAGGACAGGTGAGTGTCTCAAATAAAACACAAGTAGTGATTCCCTAATAGTCTAGATTGCCGGCTCATGTTCTTCACCGTTCTCTTACTGTTCTTTGCACTCACTGAGTAAAGAGAACAGAGGAGGAATTAACAGAAGTGAGCACCTTTTATCCAGTGTCTCTCTGATGGGCCAGGCACTGGGCTAGACATTTTTTTTTATTTTTTGAGACAGGGTCTCGCTCTGTCACTAGGCTGGAGGGCAGTGGCTGGATCTTGGCTCACTGCAATTTCTACCTCCCCGGTTAAAGCAATTCTCCTGCCTCAGCCTCCTGTGTAGCTAGGACTACAGGCACATGCCACCACACCCAGCTAATTTTTGTATTTTTTAGTAGAGTCAGGGTTACACCATGTTGGCCAGGATGACCTCGATCTCTTGGCCTCGTGATCTGCCTGCCTCGGCCTCCCAAAGTGCTGGACTAGACACTTCAAAGCCACAGCAACCTTCAAGGCTGGCATCAAGATCCCATTTTCACAGATGATAAAACCAAGCCTCAGAGAAAGGAGTCACTTACCCCAGGACACCCAGAGCCAGATTCTAACCCAGGTCTGACTCCCATGCTTGGTCTCTTTCCATTCTAAGTTCACTTTGAGATGCAAAATCTATACCATTTGAGGAAGGTGTGGACCAGGAGTTTCCAGGCTGTGAACCTGGCTGCCCCTCAGGTAGGAGTAACCAGGAGCAAACGCAGCTGTCATTTTTCTCCGCCTCGTGCTATATGCTGAGCAGGCTACAAAGGAAGATGCTAAGAGTCAAGCAGGAGCTTCTCAACCCGAGTCATACAGTAGAATCACCTGGGGAGCATTTAAAAATGAGCAGTGCCAGGCCCCACCCTAAGCCAAGAAAGTCAGAATCTGGGGAACAGGAGAACCATAGGACCCACTCGTTTTTGTTCAAGCTCCCAGGTAGGTCTAATATACTGCCAGGGCTGAGCACTAATGTGGGGGAAGCAGAGGAAAGAGTAAATACAAAGAAATTCTGTCTGCATAGCTTTCCCACGTTGTTGGGTTTTCTGTTTGGTGGTGGCAGAATTCTGCAGTCACTGCCTCTGGGTTAAGCAGCTCTGACCACAGCTGCCTACTGAATTGGTAAGGATATCTAAAAATACAACCCCGGCATTCAGCTTTCTGACTTAAATACCCTTCAATTTCAGACTAGGTTTTCTTTCTTGTTCGATGCTTATCAAATGAGGACATAAACAAAACCATTTTGGATGGTACCATGTCACATGAGAAGTTTAAGCAAAGAAGCTAAAGACAGGAATACGTTTTTGTGAGGCGGCCAAGCTGAGAAGAGCGGTGCCTCCTAAGAATGCGGCAAGGATGCAATGACGAAATAAGCAATTTATTCTGTTCTGATAACGCCAAGAAAACATCACGTGTCCTTCTTTTCTTAAAATTCTTACAAAAATTTTGACTTTTTTTTCTTTCAAAAGAAAACTTCAAGTCACTGAGAATTTTCTAAGAAATCGTTTATTTCAAAATAAAAAGTACACATTTATAAAAATTTTTAATAAAATTAAATTTTCATTTTCAAAACATGTCATAACATAGTTCATCCTAGGAGAGAGAAAAAGCTGTGTCTGTTCACTGAAGGAAGACAATCAAACACACTGAATAAACTAACCATCATTTTATATGGGAAAAATACAATCATCTCTTTGTATATCTTTCATTTGTGCAACATGCTACCTTCTTTCAAAATGTTGTAAATTTCATTCTCACACACTTCTTTACACTTATAGAAAGAACTTTACTAGGTTCTCATTTGTGAGTTACATCATTTCTATAAAGAAAATAATTATTAGTCCATTTTAGAGATATGAACATTGAGGTTCAAGGATGTTCAATAATTATCTCAAAGTCATAAGAAGTTCACAAAAACAGAGAAAGAAGCAATGTTTCTTTACATCTCAGCTACTATTCAACATTTTGTACATACTACAATGTGAGTTTGTGTGTGTCTGTGTGTGTATGTAATGTCCAGTAACAAAGACTGATACAGTGCAAAGAACTAGAATTATTTGTTATTGTTTGTTAGCAAACCTCAGTCAAAAATAGTTTCCTCTGAAGCAGACCATTGTTTCAAGTTAGCATGCTTAATCAGAAGAGAGGGTGATAAAATCAGCTTAATGAGTAAAATTAACTTGCATGAAAAGCAGCTACAAACGTCCCCTTTATACGCCAAGTGCAGAAATTAACACATTTTTATTATAATCCTGAAGGCTAAGATCCTTAGGGAACACGTAATGAAAAAAACAAACAGGTGTCTGACTGCTTGACTATTAGGCAAAGAATTATTCCATAAAAATGAAATAAGCTTTACAAGCAAAGTAATACAAATTTAAATAGCCCCTACCTGTGATGGATAGCCCAGTAGAAGGAGTTTCTGTACCACTCACCAGAAAAGAAAAATTGGTCCAGCCACTGCCACTTCTGATACCTGCCTGCTTCCCCAAATGAACCAGAACAAGCAAGGGCAGCTTCAATTTCTAATGAGTTGAAGTTTTTACAAACCTATCGGAAACCTTTTTTTATGTCATGTCCATTTGCTTGCCATTGTGGTAAAAATAACTCCAGCTAGGACCCAGAATTCTAACTCTAAGGTGAAGGTACCTGGTTAGCATGTGGCATAAGAAGAATCTGCCATGTCTTTGTCACCTCTGTGCCTTTTTATTCCAGCTGAGCACACTCATACAAGCTCAATCAGAGCAAGATGGACTCAGAAATTACTTCATTCCCTTGTTGCTGATAAAACTCAAGGAGGTTATAGCTCTCGCTCCCTATTGTAAATATGACAGGTCCAGGTCTGGATTTTCATCTAGGCACTCTTTAGATTCTACATAGCCCTGTATCAACCAGCCTGGCTGGCTCAAATTCCAGTTCTCACACTTACTAGCAGTGCGACATTAGGACAGTCACTTCACTTTTCTGCACTTCATCTATAAAATGGGGATGGGAACAGCACCCGCCCGGCTCATAGTACCTTGCAAGGATCAGCAAGTTATATCTGCAAAATCCCTGGAACAGGGCAGGCACGTGGCAAGTGCTTAAAAAGAGGGTGAGCTATCATGATCATCACCATTATTATGTATCTACAAATTAGACTTCCACATACAGTTTTAAAATCAGCTGAATTTCTCATGATTTAAGATGTTTGCATGTGTTAGAGGACTTTCAGGGCGGTATCAAAATGTGACCTTGGATTAGTCACTCAGTGAAAATGAGCTTCATTTTCTACAGTTGACTAAGAGAGATGATGAGACTTGTTCCATCTAGTTAAGGTAATGAGCATTTGAAATATGTGCAGAAAGTTTAAAAAGAAGGGAAAGAGGTGACATTTCTAGAAATGTCACAGGTGCTCAGTGATTTACAGCACTTAATTAATGTAATCCTTCCCAGAACCTTAGTGTGAACATCCCACAGAGACAGGATGGACACCTACCCAAAATTCGGTTTGGACCCTGAGTCTGAAAATGGCTCTCTCTCTCTCTCTCTCTCTCTCTCTCTTTCTCTGAGAGATGGGATATAAAAAGGTTTATTGCTGACACAATAGGGCTTTCTGGGAAGAGCAGGCAGCTCCCAGAGGGGTTTAAATGGCTTCTGAGAACAGGCAAAGGAGACCGGCTTATGGGTTTTACTGCACTTTGGGCTTGGGGCTGGGGTAGCACAGAGCAGGGGTTTTCACGGTTTGAACCTCCCACCAGCACCAAAGGAGGGAATCCCTGGGCTTTCTTATCAGCTTGCTTGGATGTGGAGGAAAAGGGAGAGGTGAGCCTTTAAAGCTATCAGCCGCAGACATCAAGAAATGGAATCATCACTCTCTTCATAAGGAATCCTGTGGGATAGACCCCATTGTTAAAGATGAGGAAATAAGACCCAGCAGTGGTAACTTCAGCTTGACTTCAAACCCACACAACCCACAATTCCCAAATCCTGTGAGTTCCTGTCACTCAGGTGACACAAGAAGCACGTCCTGGACCCCACTGACTTACCCAAACTCAATCAGCCAACCACAGAAAAGCTAAAGACAGCCTTAATCCATTTTAATCCTAATTTGTAGTTTATTATTTTCTTAAAATTTCTCTACACACAAAAAGAAACTTCAAGGTTAGGGTCTAATGTTACCATTGCTAACATTGTCTTTGGAGAAGGAGGAGTGACACTCTGTTTAAAAGATCCTCGTCACACACAGGTAAAACCATTTCCAATTTATCCAGTTAGCACGAGGTTCTACTTCAGCAACCACATCGTCTTCGATGGCTAAGATCCATTTTCCCCATCTGTAATTGAGTGTGTGTCGTTCCTCTCTCCCTCTCACCCCTCCCTTCCCCATCACCCAGGTTTAACTTCCCTTTTGAAATTGTCTTTTGTGTTCTTTTCTGTTCTCATGAAAAATGAGTCTCAAGTCTTAATGTGAGATCATGAATAATTAAATTAAAATCATCAGGAATCCATTTTTATGGATTATACGGCCCTGAATCATCTCAGTAAGTTTTTCTAGGTAACCAAGTCCAATCAAATTCCAAGTTCACTAAGCTTTCCTATAAGGATTACAGTTACTTCAGTGCTCTCTTCAATTTGCACGCCAGGGCATGCAGTGTTGCTTCTACTCAGGTGAGCGGTGTTCACACAACTAAGCCTACCACCAATGCGAACTACAAAGGAAACCTGAATCCGTTTTGAACCAGTTGGCTCTGCAATGTTATGTATTAGTTCATGACTGTTTTGAATGAATTATATTATATATCAAGTCACTACTTAGGACAAATCAAAATATTTATGTTTCTCTATTAGTCATCTTTAGGCAGTACTAAAGAGCTCTTTTTCTTGAATATATCTTATATCAATTTTTAGAGTCACCAAAAACATCTCAGAGTTGTGTTAAATTCCCAATGTCCAGTCTTGCTTCGCATGTAAATAGAGGTGCACTCTAACTTATCTTCTCCCATCTGTTCCCACTAAACCCTAGGAGCAAATTAATTATTTCTTTCCAGGATAAAATTCAGACATATAAATATAACAACAGTTTGATGGATACGCTCAGACAATTCATTTCTTCAGGAAAAGTCATATAAATCATCAATAAACAGGGAAAATTAGCAGGAGTCCATTCCCTGGTTTTTGATTTGCAGTTCTTTTCACTTTTGCAAAAGCAAGATTTTGTTCTAATGTTTAGAATGGCTCCAACAGGCATTTCCCCAAGAAGCTATCACCGGGAACCTACTCCTGATGCTCACATCATACAAATTCTTCCTCCTCCTCATCACCTCCCTTCAAGGAACTAAAGCTTATTGAAACCAGTAAACAAAGAGGAAGAGCCCAATGTTGAAAAGATAGAATCCGGTTGCTAATTCGCTATTAGAGGAAATAAAAAGTTTCTAGTTACATGCAAAAAAAAAAAAAAAAATCTGCCTCTCAAGGTCAAGCGTCTCAATCCCATTTACTTCTGTAAAAAAATGTAAAACCTGTCATATTGAAAGGGCAGCCTTTTTCCCGGTTGAAAGAACCTATCTGAGCATTCTCAAAGTAAGACTCCAATCATTGTTATCAAATTTATATGAAACAAACTCCTCCACCCTCAATGTAAAAAAGATAGTATCTGATCCCAAATATCTTCCATATTCATGTGGTTTAATGTAATCATTTCAGATAAATTCAATATTTGCCCTAACCTGCAACCGAGGTTTGAGGATTTTCTACCTGTACACACAGTTCTACCAAATTGCCTACTGAAATTGTCGATGTTAGTAGGTTTCACCGAGCTTTAACGTACTTATAAAAGCCCCAGATATTATTTTCTGCCAAATTCTCTTGGAAACCCCAAATTCACGAGCGGCTGCTGGCTACGTCCCATCGTCCCATGCCTCGCACCGCCCCACGCTTTCTGGCGGCTTCCCGGTGCCCTGCTCACGCCCGGCTGCTAGCCCGGAGCGTGCGCCCCAGTAGCGTCCGGCAGGAAGGACGGCCCGCCAGCCCCACGCACAATGCTCCCTTGACTGTTCCAACACTGCTCCTAAGCTTGGAGAGTGCTGGTCGCAGGCCGAGGAGGGGCAGCTGCCCTCCTCGGCTTCTGGCTGCCTTGTCACAGCCCTCAAGGGCGGAGGAAGAGAAGGAAAGTGCCTGACCACCTGGCGCGGGGCCCACCATCCCTTGCCTCCCACACCGCACACCCTCGACACACACAGGGTCCCGCGGGACGGGGAGGGGGACCACCTAGACATTGAACACCTCGCCGGGGACGCTCAGAGCCGGCTCCGCCGCGCCAGCGGATCCTGGCTCGGCCGGGCCGGGAAGGGCGCGCCACTCGGTGGCCAACCCGAGCGTAGGGAGCACCGCGCGAGGAGTGCCGAGCCCCGGAGAGGCACACCCCGAGAGCCTGGCCGGCCCCGCCCGGGAACCGGGGTGGGTAAGGGAGTCGGGGTCGGCCCAGGGACACGCGGCCACGCGGGCCAGGAGGCTGGATCAGTCGCCTTCCCCAAGTGGGAAAGCCTGGGTCCGGCGTGCGGGAGCCCAGTGTCGGGCAGCGGCAGCAGGGCCGGCGGGAAGAGGCAGCCTGGTCCGGGACCAGCGCCCCTCGCCGCGCCCGCCGCTTCCACTCACCTGGCAGTTGGCGCCGGAGATCCCGGCAGGGCAGGTGCAGCTGTAGCCGGGCTCGGCGGCGGGGGCCGGGTGCTGCAGGTCAGCCTCGGGTCGCGAGTTGCACACGCCCCCGTTCAGGCAGGGCTGCGCGGCGCACGGCCCGGGCGCGGACAGGGGCGCGGCGGGCACCGGGCTGGCCAGGGAGCTGCCACGGGGCCCCGCGCCGAGCAGCAGCAGCAGCAGCAGGGCTGGCGAGGGCAGCAGCTGCGCACCGGGCCCCCGGGCGCGTCGGGGCGGCATGGCCGGCCGGGAGGGCGCGGGAGCCGGGGTCCGGACGCGGTGACAGTGGCGGCGGCGGCGGCGAGAGCAGCGAGAGCTGCGGCGGTGGCGACTAGGGCTGCTCCGCGGGGCCGGGCGCCTCCTGCAGCTGCGGGATCCGCGGTTCCCCCGGCAACGGCGGGCGGGGCCTGCGGGGCGGGGCGGGGAGGGGCGGGGCGAGTGGGGGGCGGGGCGCCTGGCAGCCCCGGCCCGGGAGCAGCGGAGAGTGGGGACCTCTCTCCCCGCGGGGAGTTGGGGCGGGGGTTGCAGGAAGGCGACGCGGGACTGCAGCCCCAAGGAGTGGGTCGGAGTCACGGGTGTGTCCAGAAGGAGCCCTTGGACCGGGAGCCAGGCGACGCTTGGGCAGGAAAGGGGCTGGAGAGGTCCACGGCGTGCGGGAGGGGGGCTTTCAGGGGCCTCCAGAGCTGGGGGCACAGGATGCGCCCCCAGGCCGGAGCAGGGCGGGGCGTCCCAAGGGAGGGGCGGTGCGCTCGCCGCAGCCGCCCGCGGCCTCTTGGCACAGAATCTGGGAGACCGCCGCGGGGCCCGGCCTTGCCTTATTCCCCGGGGCCGCTCCCCTTTCCACAGCGCTTCTCCCGGCACCCCCAGCCCTCCCGCCCGGCCGCTGAACCCTGCGCCCGACGCTAGCTCGGCGACCGGGCTAGCCAGGAAGAAACCTCGCGTCCGCCAGGCGGGCCCGGGGCCCTTGTCCTTGGTGCTGACCGAACTGTCTCCTTGCCGGCCCTTTCCAGAGCGCGGGGCCTGCCGCGCCACTAAGGAATGTCTGGCCGCACCGTGTGAGAGCGGGAAGAGGTCTTGGGATCAGACTGCCCACCCCTGTCGTTGAACCTCACGGGGAAACTGAGGCCCAGAAAGCCTGGACTCGAACCCAGTGGGTCAATTGACTCCCAGCCCAAAACGCCAGAAAGAACAGTTCAAAAGCGCAGGTTGGCCGAGGGGCTGCTAGCGGAAGGAATCGCTATAGGACTCTGTATAAAATCGCTGTGACCTACTTCGGGGGGCTCTTCTACGCGTCCTGGCGGGGTTGGCTGGTGCTGTGACCGCCAAGAAGGCTGAACTCCGCTGAGTAAAGTGCAACCAGCCTCGTCTCCTCCACCTGACCTTTCGCAATCTCTACTACCTATGGGTTCCCAGGTACCTTTTACCTTCGTTTTAAGGTGGCCAAATGAAAACAGAAAATGTGATTCCCCTGGATTGACAATCTGAGCCAATTTTTTTAGTGAACACAAAAATAGCTTGTTTTGTTTTTAAGAAAATAAATTAAGTAAGGACTCCATGTGAACTTATGCTGTAGGTGTAACAAACACCAGGCTGCTAAAAGTCCTCCAGTGGAAACAGGAGGGGAACTGCACGGCCTCTCCCTGTCCTGTTCAAACGCAGAAGCAAACGTCACACTTTTCTGCTGTAGGAGATGTCTAAAATGCATGTGGCCATTGCAGGAAATCACTCAACCCCAGGCAGATATGCAAGCCGAGAATTCAGACCTCCAAGTGGATACAAACAGTTATTACATTTTTCCTCACACCTGCTGTCTTTTAATCCAAGACCTTTTCCTTTTGTAAATTCTTAATTTTGTGCCACGCCAGCACCCTCTGCTGGTACTAATGTCGTCATTCAGGTGGTTCTTCCACTTTCTGTGCATTCTTTCCTGAAACTAACTTCTCTTACCTTGAATCCTGGACTAGTAGATAGTGCTGTTCATTCCCTTCCAACAAGACACACACATAAACGAAGCAAGACGAAGTGTAAAAAGGTTGTGAGTTAATTAAAATCACATTTCAGTTTATTATACCTTTGCCTGAGCGACCACTCTGTTTATATATTCCATATTACTTTGAAATATAGGAGAATTAAAAGTGGTTTTATTTTCTGAATGCTGGTTACTGCATGTTTCAGAGAATTTTATTTTCTTGAAGTATTCTCTTAGTCTTTAATCTTTAAAATGCATATTATGGCAGAGACAAGACAATATGCTTTCATTTTTCTCCAGGCTAAAAAGGAAAACTAGGCCTGGTGCGATGGCTCACGCCTGTAATCCCAGCACTTTGGGAGGCCCAGGTGGGCGGATCACAAGGTCAGAAGATGGAGACCATCCTGGCTAACACGATGAAATCCTGTCTCTACTAAAAACTACAAAAAATTAGCCAAGCATAGTGGCATGCCCCTGTAGTCCCAGCTACTTGGAAAGCTGAGGCAGGAGAATAGCTTGAACCAGGGAGATGGAGATTACAGTGAGCTGAGATCAGGCCTCTGCACTCCAGCCTGGGTGACAGAGCAAGACTCCATCTCAAAAATAAATAAATAAATAAAATAAAAAATAAGACTAAATCTTCCAGCATCATAGCTTGTAGGTGGAGCAACATGATAAATGCTGGAAAAAGACATGTTGATTTGCATGTCCTGGTCCCAAAACATCCATGTACTAAGTGCCATGCAAGTGTTAACTATTATTACTATTAGCACTCTCAGAGAAATGGATCTTTTCTGTAGATTCTGAAAGCTGATCTGGGACTTCACTACAATTTTTCAGTCATCTGCAAGACCCTCAAATCCTCAACTAAAAAGTCCAACTAATATATCACCCTGTCACACTAGCAAAAGTGATTAAAATAATATTGCCTCTATGTTTAAATGAAAGCCAAAAATCCAGGCTTTTGTTTCATATTATTCCCAACTCACAGAATGTCAAATCTTCATCCTAACTCATTTCCTTTTTTGAGAGAGACCCTATATTGATAAGTCAAAGGCAAAATATACCAATACTGTATCTTAATTTCAGCCAAAAACAAAAGTGACAGAATTTCTTGTAATCACTTTATGGAGAAAGTTCAGCTAAGTGGACTCAAAACTATTTAGCAACATGCCAGTCAGGGGGTCACTACCAAGCCACAAGAATTTTTAGGGAAATATCATGGAGTTGAAACTTTGGGCAGCTAATAAAATTCACACCAGAATCAACAAGTGCATTTATCTTAGTAGAAATGCTGAGCTAAAATAAATGGAATGGAATATGAGGTGAATGATAGTACATTTGCCCTTACTGCTACTTGCCAATATTTCCACCTCTCGTCCTTCCAGGAACTTCTTAGTTAAGACTTTACTTTCCTGCCCTCCTTAAAGTTAGATGTGATCATATCATTTGCCATGACCAATGAAATGTGCAAAAAATAATGTGCACCACCTCCAGATGGAAACTTTTAAAATTCAGTGCATGTCCCACTGTGTTCTCCTCTCCTTAGCATGACAACTGGCAAGATTCCAAGAGGTGGAATGAGGGCTCCTTCAGCTTGTGTCCCTGAGAGAGGACAATGTGGTAAAGCAATGGAACCTCCAATGGACATATGACGTAAGAACTAAATCACTATACTTTTAAGCCACTGAGTCTCAACGATGTAAAATTACTCGAGGTC
The DNA here is from genome assembly GCF_009761245.1 of Sapajus apella. Classification (NCBI taxonomy): domain Eukaryota; kingdom Metazoa; phylum Chordata; class Mammalia; order Primates; family Cebidae; genus Sapajus; species Sapajus apella. The sequence continues at coordinate 10,188,218 of NW_022436950.1, read as the reverse complement.
ACATATTAGTAAGTGGCAGAGCAGGTCTGATTATTCCCAATGAGGCAGGCAGCATGACTAGTGATATCAGGTGTACTATTCCTGCGAGGTAGAAGGCTGGATCCTCTTAGAAATTCTAAGGCTTCTGGATTTGGTGGAACGAAAAAATTTCAAAACAATTTATAGGACACATTTCTTTTCATAGGTCTCATTTAGAGTTACAGCTCGATTGCATTATACCCGTAGGGTATTATAAAAATGTTACAAATACATATATAATTCTTTATTTTTTGCATTTTGTTACAAATGGAGAAAACCAACTTCCCGGGCCAGGGCAGGTTCACAGATAGCTAGCCATTTGGGAGCCGCTAGCCTCAATGAGAATAAGACTCCTGATGAGTTTTTTAATACTCTGTGTCCACCACAGCATCCTGTGAGAAGGCCAGCCTGGGTGCTCTGTGTCATCATTCAGAGACTTAGAAATTTATATTTAGGCCAGGTGTGGTGGATCATGTCTCTAATCCCAGCACTTTGGGAGGCCAAGGTGGGCAGATCACCTGAGGTCGGGAGTCTGAGACCAGCCTGACAAACATGGAGAAACCCTATCTCTACTAAAAATACATAATTAGCCAGGTGTGGTGGTACATGCCTGTAATCCCAGCTACTCGGGAGGCTGAGGCAGGAGAATCACTTGAACCCAAGAGGCAGAGGTTGCCATGAGCCAAGATTGTGCCATTGCACTCCAGCCTGAGCAACAAGAACAAAGCTCCATCTCAAAAAAGAAAAAAAAAAAAAAGAATGAAGAAACATATTTAGAAGAAATTGCAAAGGTTACCAAGCTTGATTTCCCAGAATTGGAACTAAGATCCAAACTAAATCATTTACATGGGTTGATAAATCGCCTCCAGCTTACCTGGGATTTAGCACCCACCTTCTTTCCAAAAGCACCTAACTTTTCTGCAGTCATTTGCACGATGGTCTCCGTATTTCCCTCTGTATCTTCAATTGCCTGTAGGCAGTAATGTTATTACTGCTACCCCTTCCTACATTCCACATTCGGTTAACCTTTAAGGGTACAAGAAAACACCCCTCCTCCCTGCAGAGGGTGGGACTGGCTGCTCGATTGAAGTTGAAGTCAGCTTGAAAGAAAAGGTTGGCCACGTATAGAGAGAAGGGACACATTGCCTGGTGACAACTTTCTACTATGAAGAACAGCGCCATCCTACTTTGGCCAGAACAGTTCTATCAGGACCCATGATAGCACTGGGCAGGTTATTCTCTTTGACCCTCAGAGGTCCTATAACATGGAGACAGAAACCTCAATTTTACAGAGTTCTAGGTAGCTCTATAAAATGAGATGATAGGGATGATGTGGAGTATTTACAATGTACCAGACACTAGTATGAGTATTTTTTATATATTATCTCATTTAATCATAATGCCATCATAATGAGGTAGGAACTATGACTGATGCCCAATTAAAGGACAAAACTGAGGTGAAATGAGCTGAAGTAAAATGTCTGAAGTCCCTCAGTTTGCAAGGGGCATGGCCAAGACTCAAACATAAGGAGGAGTCTGGCTTAGGAGCCATGCTTTGTTTGAATCTCTACTGTATCTGATATATGACTCTCCTGCAGTTCAGAGTCTGACACTTAGTACATACTATGTATCCTACAATGTAAAGTCTGATACTTAGTAGATATTGTGCATGAGCTATAGAGACATATATAGGTCTACATATATATGTACATATGTATAATGTATGTCATAAATATAGATAATGTATATATCATGTGTGTGATATGTATCATATATGTATGTGTGATGTGTGTCATATATGTGACATGTTTATCGTATATCTGTATGATCAGTAACATATGACATGTTGCACAGTGCTTGCTGGGCTTTGGTTTATTGTGGGGAGGCACTTGAGAGTTTTAGTTGTTTGCTCACTTGCTGTCTCTGCCAGGTAAATACTACTCCTGACTTGTGAAAGTGTAGGATGTGGAAATTGGATAGGACGCTCCAGAGATCTTTTCTGAGGAGGAAGAGGATGCATTGAAGAAGCTAATAGCTGTCCAGGCTGAGTAGCTGCAGAACCAGAATGAGGCCCCAAGCCCCCAAATCACTAGTTTATGCTTTTCCACCTTCCCATAGTACCTCTCCTCCACTTCCAATATTTCCTACAAAACAATCAACCCAAAAAGGCAATACAAAAATATAAATACTAAGTACACGGGAGTTTTAAGTGTCTTTGAAGAATTGTCATGAAGAATAAATATGACTTGCATGCATTATAGCTACAAGCACTAGGTAATTATCTTATTTCTTTAATTAGTAGTATCTTTATTAAAATTAGTCATTTAAGTGTTAGAATTTATATTCAGATTATTTTATTCTATTATCACTGAACAACTCCTAAATGCTGTTTGAGACAGGTTCACATTTACTTTCTCCCCTCTAGACTTGCTCTGATGTGAATTAAACCACTGTTCTAGCAGCTGTTTAAAACAGTTTTAATTTATTTTACATTATCACTGTAATATTGATTTGATCTAAGGTAGGTTTAAATGAGGTCTTGAATAAAAAGGCAGCAAGGAAGCATATCTTCCCCATATGAATATTTTATAAAGCACTTGAGCTACCTCCAGGTGGAAATCAGGTATTTTCACATTGATTCCTGAGAACATAGAAATTATTTTAAATTCAATAACTGTTTTTAATTCCCTATACTGAACATAGGATCCAGTGTCCCTGCTCTCTATACATGGCCAACTTTTTATTTCAAGCTTACTGCAACTTCAATCCAGCATCCAGTCCCACCCTCTGCAGGGAGGATGGGTATTTTCTTATATTCTTAACGGTTAACTGAATGTGGGAAGGAATAACAGGAATGACGTCATTGCCTACAGGCAACTGAAGGTGCAGAGGGAAATATAGAGACCACCTTGCCAATGGCTTGTGAAAACTTAGATGCTTTTGGAAAGAAGGCGGGTGCTAAATCCCAGGTAAGCTGGAGGTGATTTATCATCTAATAAATCCACATAACTAAACTGCAAATAAGGAGATGCAATTTAAGTCCCTTTCTTTGTACCTGAGTTCACTCTGGGATCTTAAAATAGAGTATTATAAAATAGCTCCAGTCTTTGGGTCTTCCAGACACAATATTTTAAGCTTTATTTCCATATAGAAGGTGCTCATGTTAATGGCTCAAACAAATTATGGATTTATTCTCCCTCATAAAAGAAGTCTGGAAGTTGTCGGTCAAGGGTTGATAACAGTGTTGATGATTCACTCAGCTATCAGCCAAGAAGCTTCCTGCCTCTACTGTAAATGAAGCCTGAAATATCCAAGCTACATTATCGCTAACTTGCCTATGGTGGGACATCTGTGGTTTTCTCCATCTGGTTAGTATCTCTCCTTCTTGGATAACTGGGTCCCAATTTTGCCATGGGGAAACCAACTCTCAGCCCATATGCTGCACATGAAACTGACCTCACTGCCAGATTCAGGAGTAACCATGTGACCTAGACGTGAGCATTCCCCTGGTGACAGAGTGGTTCAAGATGGACATGTGATCCCAGTCACACACCATGAACACCAAAAGCTCAACAGAGCTAATAGACACATACAAAAACAATTGATGCAGATGGGTGCAGTGGCTCACACCTGTAATCCCAACACTTTGGGAGGCCAAGGTAGGTGGATCACCTGAGGTCAGGAGTTCGACACCAGCCTGGCCAAAATGGTGAAACTCCATCTCTACTAAAAATGCAAAAAAATTAGCCAGGCATGGTGACACCCTGTAATCCCAGCTACTCGGGATGCTGAGCCAGGAGTATCATTTGAACCTGGGAGGCAGTCATGTCAGTAAGCTGGCCAAGATTGAGCCACTGCGTTTCAGCCTGGGTGACAGAGCAAGACTCCATCAAAATAAATAAATAAATCAGCAAAATAGGCCAGGTGTGGTGGTTCATGCTGTAATCCCAGCACTTTGGGAGGGTGAGGCAGGTGGATCAACTGAGGTCAGGAGTTCAAGACCAACCTGGCCAACATGGCAAAAACCCTGTCTCTACTAAAAATACAAAACTTAGCTGGGTATTGTGGTGTGTGCTTGTAATCTCAGCTACTTGGGAAGCTGAGGTGGGAGAATCACTTGAACCCAGGAGGCAGAGGCTGCAGTAGGCCAATATCGCACCACTGCACTCCAGCCTGGGAGACAGAGCAAGACTCCATCTCAAAAAAAAAAAAAAGCAAAATAATCCAGCAAAGTATTTAAAAATTGATATATAATGACCAAGTAAGATTTATTTCCAGAACAAAAACATGATTATCAGAAAACCTATTTACCTGTATTAATAGACTTAAAAATAAAAATACTATGGCCTTCTTCATAAATGTTGAAGATGCATTTAATAAAATTCTGTACACATTCTTGATAAATAATAAAATGAAAAAAGATAACTACTACCTTATAATGCAGCACATCTGTCTCAACCCAAAAGTCAGCATCATGCTTAATGAAAGAATATGAAAAGATAATCCCATCAAGGTTGATAATGACACCATCATCATTATAATTTAATATTGTTCTTGAGATATTAACTCAAACCAGTATTCAAAAGCAAATTTATAAATATTTAATTGGAGAGGAAGTAAAATTATTATATGCAAACAATATATCTAGAGAATACAACTTAAAATATACTATAAACAATAAGAAAATCCCACAAGATATCAAAATAAATACACAGAACCAAAAACTCACATATATGCAAATAATAGCAGTTAATTGATGTGGGGGTGAGGGAATCTCACATTAGAAACAAACAAAAAATTTCTTAATAATTATAACAAGAAAGTGAAATACCTATTGAAGAAAATTTTTAAATATAATCAAATGACACAAAATAAACTTGGAAAAATATAAAATACCATGAACGTGAATAGGAAGACTTAACATCATAAAATATAAATGCCCCTAAGCTAATCTATACATTTAACATAATAAATACAATCACCAGTGGAATTTGGTGAGGGAGAGTGTGGAATTGCACAAGCTGATTCTAAAGCTCACCATGAGAAATAAGCAACCTAAGAAAGCCAAGAAACTCCTGAACAAGAAGGCAGTGAGGTGGAACTAACCAATATTAAAACATAATATAAAACTACAATAATTAAAGTAGTGTGACACATTAAATAGACAAACTTAAGGGACAGACTAGGGAGTCCAGAGATAGACCTAAATATTTGTAAGAATATGCTAGAGCTGGATGGCTTGTTCAATAAGTGAGATAAGTGAGTCATCACTTGGACAAATAATAGTATTGAATCCATACCTCACAACTTATACCTCAATAAACTCCAAATGGACCAAAGACGTCAAAGTGACCCAAAAGAACGAAGCCACAAAAATTCAAGAATAAACCAAGGCAGAATATTTTTGTAATCTCGGAGTGTGACACATATCCAGAAGCCATTAAAAAAAGAAAGATCAAAACACTTGTCAACATAAAATTGAAGAATTTCACATAGCAAAAATCACCATATGCTGTATGAAAGCACTAAGAAAAATCTTGTGCATACTTTATCAAAATCAAAGGGCTAATTTCTCTACTGCAGAGCTATCTTCCATAAGGCAATAAGAAAAATCATTGACAAACTTCAAAACTTTCTATCCCTTTCAGCGTCACCTCCCAAAGGGCATTCCGAAGGATACTAGTTTCTTTAGATATTGGCCAACTTATTAGATAAATGCTTAGAAGTGATCATTTGTATTCTGCACAGCAGGTATGTGCATTTATAATTTTAAAAGACAGTGTCAGATTGCCCTCCTTGGACGTTCTACCAATTTACATTCCTGCCAGTTAATGTGTGGAAGTCCCTGTTCGCTCAATTATAAGGTTTCATCAAACTTTTTCATACTGGAAAATCTGATAGGTGAAAAGTGTTGTATTAGTCTGTTTTCATATTGCTGTAAATAACTGCCTGAGACTGGATAATTTATAAAGGAAAGAGGTTTAATTGACACAGTTCAGCATGGCTGGGGAGGCCTCAAGAAACTTACATTCATGGCAGAAGGTGAGGGGGAATCAAGGCACCTTATTCACAAGGTGGCAGGAAGAAATGTCAAGCAAAAGAGGAAGAGCCCCTTATAAAACCATTAGATTACCACCCCCATGGTTCAGTGACCACACTCATGGTTCAGTGACCTCCTCCTGATCTCTCCCTTGACATGTGCAGATTATAGGGATTATGAGGATTACAATTGAAGATGAGATTTGGGTGGCGATACAAAACCTAACGTATCTTAGTGTAGTTTTCAAACATATTTCTTTTTTGTTTTTTTTGTTTGTTTGTTTGTTTTTCTTTTTCTTTTGAGAAGAGTCTCACTCTGTCACCCAGGCTGGAATGCAATGGCATGATCTTGGGACACTGTACCCTCGACTTCCCAAGCTCAGGAGATCCTCCCATCTCAGCCTACCAAGTGGTTGGGACCACACGTCTCACAGGTGGATGCCACCACGCCCAGCTAATTTTTTGTCTTTTTGGTAGAGAAGGGCTCTGTCACGCAGGCTGGCGTGCAGTGGCATGATCTTGGCTCACAGTACCCTCGACTTCTCAAGCTCAAGAGATCCTCCCACCTCAGCCTTCCAAGTAGCTGGGACCACACATCCCACAGGTGTGCACCAGTATGCCCAGCTAATTTTCCGTATTTTGGGTAGAGATGGGGTTTTGCCATGTTGCCTAAGTTTGTCTTGAGCTCCCGAGCTCGAGATCTGCCCACATCAGACTCTCAAAGTGCTGGGATTACAGGCGCGAGCCACTGTGCCCAGCCTAAAATATATTTCTTATCATGAGCTAAAATGAGTGTATTTTCATATCCTTCAGAGACATTTGCATTTCCTTTTTGTGGACTGATTGTTCTGAGAATGGAAACCATTCACCTTCACACACAGCTTGGACCCAAGATGGGAACTACTCCCCCAATAATCAGGCACACACAAAGCCTCCTCTGCTGGAACATGATTTTATACTATGCCTCTCCTCCTTGGCATCACTTTTCTGCTCAGGCACACTCTTCCCCAGGCAAATATCTTGATTATTCATGATGGAAACCTCTGGAAAGACCCATACTTTTAGCCCTGAAACCTTTATCTCAAAATATTTGCCTTGCTCTTTCTACCAGTCCAAATCCTGTTGTTTCCTCCTATTTCTTTTTTTTTTTTTTATTTTTTTTTTTAGACAAAGTCACGCTCTGTTTCCAGGCTGGAGTGCAGTGGCACAATCTCAGCTCACTGCAATCTCCATCTTCCTGGTTCAAGTGATTCTCCTGCCTCAGCCTCCTGAGTAGCTGGGACTATAGGCGTGCTACCATGCCCAGCAACTTTTTGTATTTTTAGTAGAGACAGGGTTTCACCATGTTGGCCAGGATGATCTCGATCTCTTGACCTCATGATCTGCCTGCCTTGGCCTCCCAAAGTGCTGGGATTACAGGTGTGAGCCACCATGCCAGGCCGTTTCCTGATTCTTATGCAATCTTCATCAAGCCCCTGCACTGACAGACCTGCCAGAATCCAACTTTGCATTTCTCACTCCAAGACACTGCTAAAGCTTTATGGAGCAACAAACTCAGTCTCTAGCAACTGTTGGTTTTTCTGTTGTGTTGCTAGTTTCTTTCAAGTTGATTTGTAGGAGATAGTTCATGAAACTGAAATAAAACCAACCCAGCTTTCGGAGCAGGAGCAAGAACAGAGCTAGAAAGGAACTGGGCTCCAACCTTGCAGAGTTGTGGACCAGGATTAGGTGGTGGGTTTGTTGTTTGTTTTTGGTTTTTTATTTTCTTGCAATGGGGAAGCTAGAGAATAATGTGACTGAATAGAGATTTTTTAAAGACCATCGTGGCTCAATGTGGGTGAAGGAGGGAAGCAAGGGTGGGTAGCAGAAACCCTGAAGGGATCAAATTTGGGAGGTGTTGGGGAGATGGAGGAAACGGGCTGTTCAGATGCACTGGCCATGGGGGATGACTGAGAGAAAGGAGTCCAAGACAATGCTGAGTTTGGATCCCAAACAACCAGGTGAATAAAGTTGACAGTTCCTGAGATGGTGAGGAGTCCAGGAGGAACAACGAGAGAGGGGAGGTGGTGTTTGTGGTGGAGGCAGAGAAGTGGTTGCTTCAGTAGGAGGGTGGTGGAGTCTCCTGTACAGGCAAAGGTGAGTGACAGCCTATGGGGCTGAGCAAAAGGAGAGGAGGGGCTCACTAGAGACAAAAGTGATGCTAAAGATTAACGATGTTTCTAACTAGTCTATGTGCAGTCCTTCGGTAGCTGTGTCTAATTATTTTAACAGTAAAGACACCCAGATTGCTATTTTAAATCAACAAAGCTGGCCAGGCACGGTCATTCACACCCGTAATCCCAGTACTTTGGGAGGCTGAGGCAGGTGGATCACTTGAGGTCAGGGATTTGAGACCAGCCTGGCCAATGTGGTGAAACCCATCTCTATTCAAAATACAAAAATTAGCTCGGTGTTGTGGCACATGTCTGTGGTCCCAGTTACTCGGGAGGCTCAAGCATGAGAATTGCTTGAACCCAGGAGGCAAAAGTTGCAGTGAGCTGAGATCATGCCACTGCACTCCAGCCCGGGTGCCAAAATAAATAAATAATAAAGTCATTTTATTTTATTTGGTACACATCGTATTCTATCACACATTTTCAAAAATAGCGCCACTGTTTGGGCTGTGTCCTTGCTCAGCAAACCTTGTGCTCCAATTTAAAGGACAGCATGCCTCTTCACATATTTTTATAAATCTTTTCAAAGACGCTAATGAAATAAAAGCATACTCATTTTTTTAAAAATCTAGAAATGTTAGGCTTAATGGATTTCCAAATAAAATCAGGAACTCAGAAGACAGTCTGTGCAGATTCTATTTTTGCTGACAATGCACAAGAGAAAGCAGCTTTATTTTATGAAATCTAATTAAATGACTACAAGGAAAAGCTAACGGGGTTGGTAACGGGCAGAAGTTTTTCCCTGTCAATACTGAGGGCTCCAGCTTTCTGGGGCTGCCATGGCACTCAGCCCGGTGATTAACTGAAGTGTGGGACCCACGTCACCAGCAAACGTGATCACAGCATCATGTGACCCTTTGTGCGTCAGGGGGTAATGTGTAATCTGAGCAATGCTCAGAGAATGCGCTGTGAATAGTAAAGGGCATTCATATAACAGTGAGCCACACCGACTGCAGTCATTTATCTCAAGATTACACCAATTTATTTAGATGCAGATGTCACAGACTGATTAAAAACTAGTCCATTGCACATATTCCATTTGCTGCTGAGATGAGAATTAATAGACACAAGCCAGATGACATCTATATAGGTGTGACACCTCATCCAGGGGGCAAAGCATGCACTCAGTTGTTTTTCTGAATGCACAAATTAGCCCAAGGTGAACTTGCCCCCTGTTCTACTGCAAATGCTCAAATGAATGCCCATGATTTCACCTCTTTTCACTACACTGAATTATTAAACTATCAGGATTTTGTAGCCTTGTCCTAGTTATCAACTATGATGACTTTTAGAACAAATATTTAAGGATGCTCTCCACGTCATCCATGGACCAGAGAATAGTTTTTGATTCCAGAAACAATGATAGGTTTTTTGATACTGAATCAGGCTTATATTCTGGGAATAAATCCCAAAGGATCATAGGTGGAACCAATTGCTTTGGAACTGGGAGAACTGGGCAGGGCTTAGGGATCAGGGTTGAGGACGTCATCAGCCCATAAGCTGCAGAGCCAGTAACTAAAAGTGAACCAGCAGAGAGCATCCAGGGACAAACAGTCCAACCAAGGAGTCAGCTCAAAGGTATAGGGCCAGAGGCAGAATCCAGGCACAGGGAATGAATGGCAACCAGGCATTCCAGATGAGAATCGCAAAGGCCTCTGGGTAAGCTGTCCCTTACACAGCACTATCACATTACTGAATGTTATGAAATCTGCACAGGCCAAGTGCAGCGGCTCATGCCTCTAATCCCAGCACTTTGGGAGGCCAAGGCGGGCAGATCGCTTGGGCTCAGGAGTTTGAGACAAGCCTGGGCAATAAGCCTTACCAAAAACACAAAAAATAATTAGCCGGGTGTGGTGGTGTGCCTGTAATTCCAGGTACTTGGGAGGCTGAGGTGAAAGGATAGTTTGAGCTCAGGAGTTCAAGACAAGCCTGGGCAGCATGACGAAATCCCATCTCTACCAAAAACACAAAAAGTTACCTGGGTGTTGTGGCATGCCTGTAATTCCAGCTACTCAAGAGGCTGAGGTGGGAGGGCTGCTTGAGCCTGGGAGGCGAAGTTTGCATTGAGCCATGATGGCACTGCTGCACTCCAGCCTGGGCAACAGAGTGAGACCCCACGTCTACAAAAAAAAATTTTTTTAATTAGCCAGCTGTAGCGGCACATACCTGTAGTCCTAGATACTCAAGAGGCTGAGATGGAAGGATCACCGGAGCCCAAGAGTTTGAGGCTGCAGTGAGCTATGATCGCACCACTATCCTCCAGTCTGGACAACAGAGTGAGATCCTATCTCAAAATAAATAAATAGGCCAGGCATGGTGGCTCACACCTGTAACTCCAGCACTTTGGGAGGCCAAGACATGTGGATCACTTGAGGTCAGGGGTTCGAGACCAGCCTGGCCAACATGGTGAAATCCTGTCTCTACTAAAAATACAAAAATTAGCTAGGCAGGGTGGCAGGCACCTGTAATCCAAGCTACTCAGGAGGCTGAGACAGGAGAATTGCTTGAACCCAGGGGGTGGAGGTTGCAGTGAGCCCGAGATCATGCCACTGCACTCCAGGCTGGGTAACACAGCAAGACTCTGTCTCAATTAAAAAAAAAAAAAAAAAAAAAAAAAAAAAAAAAAAGAATATCCAAATGTACCATAAACATATGAAAAGATGCTCATCCACAGTAGTCATCCGGGAAATGCACATTAAAATCAGAATAAATAACGTTCCATATCCACTAGAGTAGCTAGAATTAAAAGGACTGACAATGACAAGCATTACAGGAGCAGTGGTGGCTCACATACACGGCTGGAGGGAGTATTAATTGGCAAAACCACGTTAGACAACTTCTTGGTGGTATATACTAAGGTTGAACCTAAACATACTCTATAACTTGACCATTTGTCTCCAAGATCTCATTTATATCCAACAGAAATATGGTCAAAAGCATCAAAATGTTTATAGCTGCTTTATTTGTAACAGCCAAAGACTGGCAAACACCTAAATGTTCACCAACAGGGGAACAGATGAACAAATTATAATGAATTTCTACACAGGAATATGATGCATCAATAAAAAGGAACAAATTGCAATGCCATGGAACAACATAGTCGAACCTCACAAAATATTAGACAGAATTAATGCATAATAGCAGAAATCAGGATGAGGGTATCTTTGAGAGGAGGGAAGAGCTGACAATGCAGAAGGCAATACCAGCATTCTAGGGCGCTGGTGCTGTTCTGGTTTTACATAGTTTGTGGTTCTATGGGTGTATGAGAATTCATGGAGCTGTGTACCCTTATGATCTCTGTACTTCTCTGCGTGTTTGTTTTAGTTTAAGAATAATGTTTTAAATTTTAAAAAATTGGAAGAAGACCCATCAAGAGCGACTTCCGGGAGCCTATAGGAAAGCTCCAATGACCTCCAAATTCTTCCCTGTTTATTCAGGGGAGGCTTCAGATCTAACCACTGGATTCATTCCTTCACCTGGTCTTCACAGGCAGCATACATTACTTCAACAAATATTTATAGAGGGTCTGTTGTGGGTCAGGCACTGGGCTGAAATTCAAAGGTAAATACAATAGGTTTGTGAATTCTCAGGGAGTTCACAGCCTAAAAAAACAGAACTGCTTTCTAATCCCATACTCTGCTGAATGCAGTCTCATACATCATCTCATTTAATTCACATTTCATTTAATTCTTTCAGTAAGCCAGTCCATAAATCAGTGGCAGGGCTCTAATAAAACCTACTTATTATGAACCGCAGGGCAGGCATCTTCCCTGTACACTAGGCTTGGTAATATGTATACCACAGCAGATAGCACCTTGCTCACCCACAGCAGACATCAATAATCTGCCAGGCACTCCTCTCCCTGGCTTTGACATGGCCTCACAATCCTCTCCCTCACAGCTCAATAGACAATCATTTTAGAACAATGGGGATTCACCCACGGGATGCCACTAATCTACTATTCTTGAATCAAAGCATCAACTACTTTTTTATACTTTTGTCCTTCTTCATTTGAAAATATCCTTGGGAAGATCTATAACTTGTTCTTATGCATTTGCCTCTGGTTATGAATGGAGAATTTGAGAGTAAATTTGCAGGCAAGGGTTGAGAAGAAAGTATGCAATCCACGCAGGTCTAGAGCTTTAAGGGAACTTAGGCTTAATGGTTAAGGCACTGCAAGAAACTTGCTTATACTACTATTTTGCCTGGAGTAGAAACTAGCCTTGGTGATAAATTGTAAGCTTATAAATTAATCTTAATGGGAATAAGGGACAGCTGACATAGATCCTGAGATCATCAGTGTGAATTTCAGCTCACATTACATGCAAATATTCTGTGGTGTTAAAAACTCAACTCCTGCTTCAGCAAAACTCCTGATCAGTTTTCAAGACAGAGCACTTACTTCCTGTGTAGCCTACACAACCGTCTATCTTTCGTTATCAATGCTGGTGAAAGTGATCAAAATGATCCGTGTGCAACCTGAACCTGCCTCAGCGAGAGGCTGCTTCCTTCCTCTGACAACCATTCCAGAGAGAAAAGCTTTGCTGGGAAGAAGTGCTTGGATCAGGGCATTTGTTCAAACGCCAAAGGTCAAAAAGTGAAGATAGCACACCTCGGTGTGGGACTCAGTAGTTGTTTTATTGTGCGTATACAAATAGGGAAAATACTTTTCAAAAAATAAATAATAAACTCAGAAACATGTCAAGCCTTACTTCTTGGCTTTAATTTTCAGTTGCTATATTTTGCAGGTTTCTAACTCCTACTGATACAGAACGGCTAAATTCCACCCTCAAGCCTGGACCCTCAGCCTTAAGTCAAAACAGCTGACCCTGATACAGAACGGCTGAGCTCCTGTCTAAACTCCACCCTCAAGCCTGGACCCTCAGCCCTAAGTCAAAACAGCTGACCCTCATACAGAACGGCTGGGCTCCTGGCTAAACTCCACCTCAAGCCTGGACCCTCAGCCTTAAGTCAAAACAGCTGACCCTGATACAGAACGGCTGGGCTCCTGGCTAAACTCCACCCTCAAGCCTAGACCCTCAGCCTTAAGTCAAAACAGCTGACCCTGATACAGAACGGCTGGGCTCCTGGCTAAACTCCACCCTCAAGCCTGGACTCTCAGCCTTAAGTCAAAACAGCTGACCCTGTTGCCTTTGTGGCCCACCCCACCTCCTATCTTGTGCTTGCCTTTTGGCCCACCCAATCCCCTAGCCTTTGCCCATAAAAAGACTTCAGCTGGTGGAGCAAAAAGAGGTGGCTGATGTAAGTGTTTGGGGATGCAAGCTGCTGAACATCAGGGTTACATGCAGCTGAGCATCCGAGACTAAGGATAGACTCGGCTAACTTCAGATGGTGTGGCTTCAGGAAAAGATCACTTTCTTCCCATACCATCCCTTTACCAATTCCCCATCCCGCTGATAGCCACTTTTATTGCCCAATAAACTCCTCCACATACACTACCCTTCACATAGTTCATGTGACCTGATTCTTCCTGGACACCAGACAAGAACTCGGGTGTCAAGAAGAGCAGGTGCAGGAGGCTGTCACCCTGAACCTTCACTGAACTGTTAGCCATCCACAGACTACAGGCTGAGTGAAATGAGCCACTCCAATTCCTGCCCACAAAGGGGGTCAAGGTCAAGGGAACAATCCTGTCTCAATACAACTATAGAATTTCTGGCTAGAAGTGCCATAGGAGAACTCCTCAAGAGAAAGAGGGACCCATCTAAAGAGACACCACATTGGGCCATCCTGCCTTCTTATTCCCATTCCAGAGATAGCCTCCTCTATGTCCTCACCCCTTCCCTGATTTCCTAACCATGAACAACACGCATGCACACACACACACACACACACACACACCCCACCCCTGTTAACAGCAGAACATATCTGAGTCATGGCACCAAAGTATGTTAGTGGCAATGAACCCATATAGGTCTGTAACAACCTGAATTCTTGCCTCCTCAGAAAAAAGAATGTGACTGAGGAGTCATAAAGCAGAAGAGATCGAGGCAAATTTTAGAGCAGGAGCAAAAGTTTATTAAAAAGTTTTAGAGCAGGAATGAGAGGGAGGAAAGTACACTTGGAAGAGGGCAAAGCAGGTGACTTGTGAGATCAAGTGCCCCATTTGACCTTTGACTTGGGGTGTCATAGGTTGACATAATCCTGGGGATCCTGCATCCCTTCTCCCCTGATTCTTCCCTGGGGGTGGGCTGTCCTCATACACAGTGGCCTGCTAGCACTTGGGAGGGAGCATGCGCAGATGGGGATTTTCTATTTTCTAAATTTCCTGGAAAGGAAATGTGGGGTTGGGTATGTTACATTAGGTAGCTAGTCAGACACGAGCAGAAGAGGAGAGGATTCCCCCACCCCCACACGCACCAGGAAGGTCAGGTGACCATCGGGTGTTTCCTGGAGTTGTACACATGCTCACTCGAGGTGTTCTTCCTTTACCAGCCAAATGCTTCATTTTGCCTCTTAGTAAACGTACTTGAGCCCACTCTCCCTGCCCCTGAGATCTTATTTGGAAGCTGCTGATCACCAGTTTCAGGTTTTTATCTAGTGGGAGACTGCCTTTCTCCGGCACTGGCTATAACGAATTATTATTTTAGAGAGACCGTAACAACCATCTGACCACTACTTATGGTCACCTGACACTCCTGGTGCGTGTGGGGGTTGGAGCCCGCTCCTGTTCCACTTGCCTCTGACTAGCTACCTAATGTAACATACCCAACCCCACATTTCCTTTCCAGGAAATTTAGAAAACAGAAAATCCCCATGTTTAGCTCCTGCCTCTTACTTTGCCCCCTCCTCTCTAATCCTCATTTCTCCCCAGCCCCAACCCCTACTCCTCTAAGACTGAAATTCAGAGCACTTCCTCCTGGTTAAGAAAAGAAGGAATTTGGGAAATTCCACCTATCTCTTCCATCTCTTCCAAAGTTATATGCATTTTTAAAAGAATGCAAATGCAGTTATTTACATATATACACACTCCACCTCCACCAGAAAGACGGCCTTGTAAGGGAGGAATTTTAGATTTAAGCAGAGAAGTTATTACTTTTATAGTGAGATGGGTGGGAAAACTTTCTACAAATTGTACCTACCATGACAGCCATGGTCTACAGGGAAAACTATTTTCACACCCAACCTTGAGGCCTCTCTCTCTCTGTCATACACATACATAGGCGCGCACACACACACACACACACACACACACACACACACACCCCTACTAAATAACTACTGTGAAGAACTTCTGAAATAGTACAATAAGGACTTCTAAAAACCCACACTTCCATAGAAACAGTGAGAACACTAGCAAAAATTGTCACCAAAAAAACCCACAACTTTTTAAGAACTCTGGAAATTAACCAAAGGTGTCCAACTATCAGCAGGTCATTTATTCAAGAAAAATGGTGGAACCTCAGAAAGAACAGTGAGCTGTGTGGTCTTTTAACTTGCGCTATTCTCGTCTCCTCCTGAGCTGCTCAGTAGCCTTGGAAACTAACAGCCTCACCACAATGATAGCTGTGAAAATCATCAGTCTAGCAGCCACGGGAGGAGACAGATGGGTTTGGAGTTCTCCAAAAGCCTATGCCTGGAGAATTGTCACTGTTTGACCTGCCTGGAGGCACCTAGAAAATCCTCCTTCTCAGTTGTTTCTACATGGCCTAACTCAGAGCTCCCTCTGTTCAAACAGCCCCATTTCCTGGACGTTTAAGAAAAAGTGGACATTGTTTAACATGACAGCTTCCTCAGGTAGTAATACTACTAGGGGCTGGCCCACAAAAACTTCTTTCTTTTCTCTTTTCTTTTTTCTTTTCGGGTCTATTTTTTTTTTTTTTTTTGAGATGGAGTTTTGCTGTTGTTACCCAGGCTGGAGTGCAATGGCGCAATCTCGGCTCACCGCAACCTCCGCCTCCTGGGTTCAGGCAATTCTCCTGCCTCAGCCTCCTGAGTAGCTGGGACTACAGGCACGCGCCACCATGCCCAGCTAATGTTTGTATTTTTAGTAGAGACGGGATTGTTGACCAGGATGGTCTCGATCTCTTGACCTCATGATCCACCCGCCTTGGCCTCCCAAAGTGCTGGGATTACAGGCATGAGCCACTGCGCCCGGCCTCTTTACTCTTTTCTTCGAGACGAGGTCTCGCTCTGCTGTCTAGGTTGGAGTATAGTGGCGTGATCATAGTTCACTGCAGCCTTGATCTCCCAGGCTCAAGCGATTCTCCCACCTCAGCCTCCCAAGCAGCTGGGGGCACGCATTACCATGCCTAGTTTGGCTAAAAAAAAAACTTTTTAAAAATCTGGGAAATGAGATGTCCATGGGGGCCTTGGAAATGCTCTGACATATTCTTGGGAATCTAGAAGGCCATCTGCATGTGCAGCACTGTGCACACCCCCAGGAAAGACCCAAAAAGGCCCTAATCTCTCACCTCTGGCTGCAGTTAAAGACCTCCATAAGCCAGAAGCAAAGGTAAGGCAGAGTTTAAAGTGCCTGCCAACCAGGGAAAGCATGCCCTAACATACATGCATACATACACACATACACATACACACAGAGTCCCTTGGCAAAGGCTTGGAGAGTTATTGTTTCATACATTCAAAGAAATCTCTGTCCAGGCTGTCACTTGAGCCCAGGACTTCAAGGATGCAGTGAGCTATGATGGTGCTACTGTGCTCCCATCCAGGTGACAGAGCGAGACACTTTCTCTAAGAAAAGAAAAAAGAAATCTCTCTCTAGTCATTAGCTGTCTGCCAAGATAACCAAGCAGAGACTTCAGTGGCCATACATGAGAAAGATATAGACAGGAGACTGTGAACTATCCCGGAGCCCAGTGTTGCTAAGGCTCAGGTACAAGAGAAGCTTCAGTTGCTCCCCAGGAATGAATGACCACATGCCACTGCACTCAGGGCATAGGTATAACCAAGGCATGGGCTACTGTTTTCAGGACTGAGGCACAAGTGAGGCACCATTTCAGAGCCCTGCTCCCAGCAGATCATGCACTATCCTGGAGTCCTGCATATCTGGCCGCTGCTCCCAGGACTCAAGGACCAGTGAACATCAGTTACTGCACCTAAAGCATACTGCTGCAGCACAAGTGGCACCCAGTTCCCCCACACACACCTAGGTGCTGCCACTGAAGACAGCACTGCCAACCCTGCAGTGACAGTGCAGCAGCACAGCCAGGCCACCCCCAACCTGAGCATTCCACTGGTGGCCTGGTAATCATATCAGCACCTGTACACACCACCAGAGGACTGTGGACAAGCCCACTCAGCCTGATTTCACCCCACCACCTGTGCCAGAACACACAGTCTGGATACCAGGGAATTGCCCAGCCCTGTGCCCTTGATCACGTCGGGGTCACCTGGGTCTCATCACCTGCAGAAGTTTGACCTGCAGACCCTGACTCAATGATGGATGAATGAATGCACTCTCACACCATTACAGTGTTTCAAGGGGGCTAGGGATGACTGTTGGCTGCTTTCAGAGGGCGAAATGCAACCAACCCAGACCCTCTGTCCATTCACACTTTTATTCCCTCAAGATTTTACAACAGAGGTTCTAAAGTTAACAGACTTGTGGATAATTAACATGGTTAAGAGAATGGTTTCATGACTGGTAAAAGCTTTAGGTTCCAGGCCTAGAGTAAATACTATGAACAGGTAATTCCCTTTGACCTTCCCCGGAGAGACCATTCAGCACAAAATTTGCGTGAGTAAACAGAGTAGAGACAAATGGGTGTGGGGTAAAGCCTTTGATCGTCTCTA
The DNA here is from genome assembly GCF_009761245.1 of Sapajus apella. Lineage (NCBI taxonomy): Eukaryota > Metazoa > Chordata > Mammalia > Primates > Cebidae > Sapajus > Sapajus apella. The sequence continues at coordinate 10,170,174 of NW_022436950.1, read as the reverse complement.
TCTCTCCCTAACTTGACATAAATGGACCAGCTGGCCACCTTCAGCCTGCCCTAATAAAACCTTTTGGCCTTCCAAAAGGTTTGACACTATAACCTATAACTTTCCCGAAATATTTTCTGTAAAATTTTGGCTACCACCCCAAGTGAATAGCAACACAGCCCAGTCCACACTATTGGCACCTGAGCACGCCTCCTGGGGGCCTGAAGCTGGGTCTACCCACCCAGTGCCACCACCACAGCTGGCACGTACCTGCCCGTACCACCTGCGGCACTGAAGACTGGCCTACCCAGCTCATTGCAGTCACCACCAATACCAGCACAAATTGCTTGGGACCCAGGGTGTCATCCCACCACTGCCACTGCCATTGCCCTGGCCACATGGGCTGCCAGGACCCACTGTACTTCCCAGTCCACTGCTGCCACTACTGGCATGTGAGTAGGCCATATGGGAACCCAATAACTGGCCTACCTGAGGCCAGACATGGTGGCTTATGCCTGTAATTCCAGCACTTTGGGAGGCTGAGGCAGGTGGATCACTTAAGGTTAGGAGATTGAGACCAGCCTGACCAACATGGTGAAACCCCATCTCTATTAAAAATATAAAAAATTAGGAGTGGTGGTGCATGCCTGTAATCTCAGCTATTTGGGAAGCTGAGGCAGGAGAATGGCTTGAACCCAGGAGGCAGAGGTTGCAGTGGGCCAATATCATGCCACTGCACTCCAGACTAGGTGACAGAGCAAGACTTCGTCTCAAAAAAAATAATAATTAGCCCACCTGAACCCACTAATACTAGTGCCAGTGTTTGCTATCCCAAGGCTTAAAAAGCAGGCACGATCAGCCCACTGCTGCAACCACTGGGGGCCAAGGACTAGCATACCCAGAGGTCCACTCCCCAGAAAAACTGCAACACGGCCTCTGCCAATAACTGTACCCTAGGCCACCAAGGAAATGACAGATACTACTGATACTATTTGCAGCCCAAAAAATCTGAGACTACACTACTTCACCTACCCAGAATAAAAAAAAAGTGCCCTATCCAACCAACACCATAGATTCTTCCTCAGGAAAAAGTCCCCTATGAAAGCAAATTCAAAAATGGGAAGAAGTAACTGTTACACCAGATGTGCAGATATCAACAAAGGACACAGAATATTAAGACACAAGGAAGTGTGACAACTCCAAAGGAATACAGTAATTCTCCAGCAATGGATTCCAACAAAAAAAAGAAATTCACAAAATTCTGGAAAAATAAGTGAAATGACTGATTCTAAAGAAGTTCAGTGAGATAAAGAGAATTCTTAAAAAAAAAAAAAAAAAAAAAAAAACACCAAAAAAATCAGAAAAACAATTCAGGATATGAATAAGAAATTTACCAAAGAGGTACATATTATAGAAAAGAACCAAAGAGAAAATCTGGAGCTTATTGAATTTGTTGAATGAAATACAAAATACATTTGAAAGCTTTAAAAGTAAACTATATCAAGCAGAAGAAAGAATCTCTGAAATTGAAATCAGGCCTTTTAAAATAACCCACTCAGCGAAAAAGAAAGAAAAAAGAAATTTAAAAGACTGAGCAAAGTTTTCATGACATATGAGAGACATCATAAGGTGATCAAATGTTCAAAGTATGGAGGCTCCAGAGGGCAAAGAGAGAACAAAGGATTAGAAAACATATTTAACAAAGTAATACATAAAAACTTCCCAGGTCTAACAAGAGATTTAAATGTCCAGAAACAAGAGACTCTGATAACCAAACAAATACAATGTGAAAAAGATTTCTCCACAGCACATTATAGTCCAACTGTATAAAAGTGGGGAGAATTTTTAAAACAGCAAAAGAAAAGCATTTAATCGCCTATTTTAAAAAATCCACTTCAGACCAACAGCAGATTTCTCAGCAGAATCCTTACAGGCCACAAGATAATGGGATGATATATTCAAAGTGTCGAAAGAAAAAAGATATCAGTCAAGGATGCTATATCCAGCAAAACTATCCCGCATAAATGCAGAAGAAATAAAGTATTTTCCAGACAAGTTAACAAAGGTTAAGATAATTCATCAGCTACAGATTGGCTCTATCCAAGAAATGCTCAAGGGAATTCTAAACCTGGAAGTGAAAAGATGATATTTATCATTATGAAACACACAAAAGCATAAAACTCACCGCAACTAGCAATATAATACAAACGAAACCCCCACATATCAGTAATAATCTTGAGTGTAAATGAATTATATTCTCTGCTTAAAACATAGATTGGCTAAATGAATTTTTAAAATAAAAAACATAATCCAACTATATGCTGAATGTAAGAAATGCACTTTACCTGTAAAGACGTCTGTGTACTGAAAATAAGGGGATGGAAAGAAATATTTCACACAAACAGAAACCAAAAGCAAACCAAAGCAGAAGTAGCTATATTTAGATAAGATAAAATAGACTTTAAGGCAAAAATAGTAAGAAAAAAAAAGACAAAGAAGATCATTATGTAGTAATAAAGGGATCAATCCAGTAAAAAGATAAAACAGTTCTAAATATATATGCACCCAAAATTGAAGCACCCAGATCCATAAAGCAAATATTACTGGATCTAAAGAAAGATATACACCTCAATACAATAATAGTGGGGGGACTTCAGCACCCCACTATCAGCCTCAGACACATAATTGAGATAGAATATCAACAAAGAAACATTGGATTTTAAGCTGGACTTTAGAATAAGTGGACCTAACAGACATTTACAAACCATTTTATCCAGCAATTGCAGAATAAACGTTATTCTCATCAGCACATGAAACATTCTCCAAAATATACCATATGCTGGGCCACAAAACAAGTGGCAAGTCTCAACAAATTTTTAAAAATCAAATTATATCATGTATTTTTCAGACCAGAATGGACTAAAACTAAAAATCAGTACCGAGAAGAACTTTAAAAAATTTACAAATACATGAAAATTAAACAATATCCTCCTGAATGACCATTGACTCAATGAAGAAATTAAGATGGAAGTCAAAAACTTTCTTGAAACAAATGAAAATGGAAACACAAAATACCAAAACCTATGGGATACAGCAAAAGCAGTATTAAGAGGAAAATAATAAATGTGTACATCAAAAAAGTAGAAAGATTTCAAATAAACCATCTGAAGATACACCTAAAGGAACTAGAAAAGTTAAGAACCAAGCAAACAAAAAATTAGCAGAAAAAAAAAAAAAAAAACAGAGTAGAACTAAATGAAAACGTTTCAATAAAATAAAAAGTTGTTTTTTTAAAATAATGGACAAAGCTGATAAACCACTAGATAGCCTAATAAGAAAAGTCCCACATAAACAAAGTAAGAAATGAAAAAGGAGATATTACAACTAATACTATGGAATCATTTCTAAAGTGAGCTTTAGAAATGATGATGAATAACTATATGCTAACAAATTGGAAGCCCTAGAGGAAATGAACAAATTCCTGGAAACATACAATCTACCAAGATTGAATCAAGAGGAAATAAAAATCAGAACAGACAAATAATGAGTAGTAAGGTTGAACCAGGAATTAAAAACGCCCAATAGTCAAATGTCCAGTACTGAATGGATTCACTGCCAAATTCTACCAAATGTATAAAGAACTAATATCGAGTCTCCTCAAACTATTCCAGACAATTGAAGAGGAGGAAATACTCCCTAATTCATTCTACAAGGCTGGCATTATCCTGATACCAGAGCCAGACAATGATACAACAAAAGAGAAAACCACAGGTCCATATCCCTGATGAACATAGACACAAAAATCCTCAACAAACTACTAGCAAATTGAATTCAATAGCACATCAAAAAGCTAATACACCCTGATCAACTGGGAATTATCCTGGGAATTCAAGAATGGTTTGACATCTGCATATGTACCCCAGAACCTAAAGTACAATAAAAAATACTTTAACAATAAATTAAAAATAAATTTGATACATCTCATCAACAGAAAGGACAAAAACTATATGAACATCTTAGTATATGCAGAAAAAGCTTTTAATAAGATTTAACATTGCTTTATAATAAAAATTCAACAAACTAACCATAGAAGGAAAATACCTCAAAATACTAAAGACCATATATGAAAAACCCATATCTAACATTATGCTGAATGAAGAAAAGTTGAAAGCCTTTCCACTAAGAACTGGAAAAAGACAACAATATCTACTTTCAACAGTCCTATTCAATATTGTACTGGAAGTCCTATCCCAATCAATCAGGCAAGAGAAAGAAATAAAACATACCTAAATTGAAAAAGAGGAAACAAAATCATCCCTTTTGCAGATGACATGATCTTATATTTAGAAAAGCCAAAACATTCCATCAAAAACCTCTTAGAGCTAATAAGCAAATTCAGTAAAGTTGCTGGATACAAAATTAATCTACAAAAATCAGTACCATTTCTATATGTAAATAATAAAGTAGCAGAATAAAAAATCATGAAAGCAATTTTATTTGCAAAAATAATTTTACAAAAATTTACAAAATATCGCATTTTACAAAAAATAAAATAAAATACCTAGGAATAACTTTAACCAACAAGGTGAAAAATCACTACAAGAAAAACCACACAACACTGATGAAAAAAATGGAGGAGGACACAAACAAATGGAAAGATATCCTGTACTCATGGATCAAAATAATTAATATTATTAAAATGACCACACTGCCCAAAGCAATATACAGATACATTACAATCTCTATCAAATATCAATGTCATTTTTCACCAAAATTGAAAAAACAATTCTAAAATTTGCATGAAAGCTAAAAAGAGCCAGAATAGCCACAGCAATCCTGAGCAAGAAGAACAAAGCCTAAGGCAACAAACTACATGATGTCAAAACATATTACAAGTCTATAGTAACCAAGACAGCATGGCATTAGTATTAAAATAGGCACATAGATCAATGGAACAGAATAGAGTACCCAGAAATAGACACACATATTTACATCCTGCTGATTTTTGACAAAGGTACCAATAACATACACTGGGGAAAGGACACCTTCTACAATAAATGGTGCAGGAAATTGGATATCTATATGCAGAGGAGTGAAACTGGACCCCTATCTCTCACCATATACAAAAATCAGCTTAAGATGAATTAAAGACTTAAAAGTAAGACCTTACACTATAAAATTTCTAGAAGTAACTTCCATAGGGTTTTTTTTTAACTAAAAAAATTTTTTTAAAACAACTAGAAGAAAACAAAGAAAGTACCTCAAGACATTGGTCTAGGCAAAGATTTTATGACTAAGACCTCAAAAGCATAGACAACTAAAAAAAAAATAGGAAAATGGGACTATGTTAAACTATAAACCATCTGGATAGTGATAAAATCAAGAGAGTGAAGAGGCAACCCATTTAATGAGAAGATATTTGCAAACTATTCATCCAATGAGTAACTAACATCCAGAATATACAAGGAATGCAAATAATTCAACAACAAACAAACAAATCCATTAAAAAGTTGGCTAAGGACATGAATAGCCAATACTCAAAAGAAGACAAACAAATGGCCAACAGATATTTGAAAAAAGACATTCATCATCACTAATCATAAGGAAAATGCAAAGCAAAACCACAATGAGATATTAACTTACCCCAGTTAGAATAGTTACTATTAAAAAGATGAAAAAATGACATACTGGCAATGATGTGGAGAAAAGGAGCTCATATACCTTGCTGGTGGAAATGTAGGTTAGTACAACCACTACGGAAAACAGTATGGAGTTTTCTCAAAAAACTAAACCTCAGCAATTCCACTACTGGTTATCTATCCAAAAGAAAAGAAATCACTATATACACAAGTGATGCCTGCACTCACATGTTTACTGTTGCACTATTCATAATAGCAAAGACATGGAATCAGACTAAGTGTACATCAACAGATTAATGGATAAAGAAAATGTGGTGTATATATACACACTGCACTGCAATTTGGCCATTAAAAAAATGAATGTCATTTGTAGCAAAATAGATGAAACTGAAGGTCATTATGTTAAGTGAAATAACCCAAGTACAGAAGAAAAATTCCACATGTTCCCACTTACATGTGAGAGCTAAAAACTGATCACACAGAGATAGAGACTCGAAGGATAGATACCAGAGGCAGAGAAAGGTGTGAGGGCTGCAGGAGGAAGTAAAAAGGATTGTTGAATGGGTACAAACTTACAGTTAGAAGAAATAGGTTCTTAAAAAAAGAAGAAGAAAAAGAAATAGGTTCTAATGTTAGATGGCAAACTAGGGTAACTATAGTTAGCAAAAATATTTTATATATTTTATAGTAGTTAGAAGACATGACTTGAAATGTTACCAACACATAGAAATAATAAATACTCAAAATGATGGATACCCCAAATACCCTGCCTTATTACACATTTTATGCATGTAAAAAGCACTCATGTGCACCATGTAAATATGTAAAACATTATGTATCAGTAAAAAGGAAAAGAATATACAGTTTACAGAATTCATCCAGAAAAGCCATTAAACGTACAACAACAGCAGCAACAACAAACACTAAAGAAAGAGGAAATCTAGCTCTAGAATTGCTACATTATGTTATTGAAAATGTTCAATTCTCAACAGAAAAAATACACAACATGCAAAAAACACCCAGAAAAGTATGGTTTATACCTGGGATAAGGATGAAAGTGGGGAGAAGCAGTCAATAGAACCTAGACACTGGATTTACTAAATAAAGATTTTAAAAGAGCTATAACTGGATGCAGGGGCATATGCATGTAGTCCTAGCTACTTGCCAGGCTAAGGTAAGATGATTGCTTGAGCTCAAGAGTTTGAGACTGGCCTGGGCAAAATAGTGAGACTGTCTCTAAAGGAAAAAAGAACTATAATAAATATGTTCAAAGTACTGAAATAAACCATGTATCAAAAATTCAAAGAAATCCTAAGAAAAATGTCTCCTCCTTCAATAGTAAATAAAATAACTTGAGCAGAAGATCAACAAGAAAAGATTCAACAATACTATTAACAAATTAGTCCTAACAACCATCTATAGAACATTCCACCCAATTAAGAATACCCAGTTTTAAAGCAAACCACAATAAATTTAAAAGGATTAAAATTTAACAAAGTATGTATGCCCACAATGGAATAAAATTTAAAATCAACAACAAAAAATTGGGAAACCTTACAAATATATAGTATAACAACAATAGAGAATATCAATAAAGTGACAGACGTTATGAAAAAAAGACAAAGAGAATTTGTGGAGTTCAAAATTGCAATAACCGAGATAAAAACTTTCACCAGAGGGACTCAACGGCAGATTTGAGCAGGCCAGAGAAAGAATTAGTCGACATCAAAATTTGTCAATTGGGAGTATATAATCTCAGCGGGAAAAAAAATGAAGAAAAATGAACGGATCCTCAGAGATCTTAGGGACACCATCAAGAATATTAGCAAATGCATAATGGGAGTCAAAGAAGAGGGGAGAAAGCGAAGGGGGAACACAGAATATTAGTAGAAACATTTGGACTGAAAACTTCTCAAATTCTGTAAAAAGTATTAATCTGCACATCCAAAAAACATAACAAACTCTAGGTAGAGCAAAAACAAAGAGATCCACAATTAGACACATCATTGTTAAACTTTCCAAAGCCAAACAAAAAGAATCTTGAAGGCAGCAAAAGAAAATTGAGTCATTATGCTCATTATGTACAAGCGTTCCTCAATAAGATTAACTGCTGACTTCACAACAGAAACAACATAGGCCAGAGCAGTGGATGACATTCAAAGTGCTGAAACAAAGACTGTCAACTAAGAATTTTATATCCAGCAAACTCTTCTTCAAAAACAAAAGACAGAGTAAGATATTTCTAGAAAAAGTGAGACTTCATTGCTAGCAAAATTGCTCTACAACAAATACTAAAAGGAATTTTTAGAATGAATGAAAAAACACTAGAGAGTAACTCAACTCCGTATAAAGAAATAAAGAGCAATGGTAAAGATAACTACATGAGTAAATATAAAAGTACAAATGCATTTTGTTTGTAACTCTTTTCTTCTCTTATATAATTTAAAAGACAACTGCCTAAAACAATAATTATAGAGCTGTGCTGATGATCTTATAGTATGTAAAGATGTAATTTGCATGACAATAATAGCATATGGGGAGAATAGAGCTATACTGGAACAAAATTTTATATGCTATTGTAATTAACTTGCTATTAATTCAAATTAATTATTTATAAGATGTTAATAATTCCAGAGGAACCAGTAAGAAAATAGCTTAAAATTTATATAGTAAAAGGGGCAAAAAGTGAATTCAAATCATATACTAGAAGATATGTATCTAACACAAAATAAAATAGTAACAGAGAAAGAAGGGGGAAAATAAGATTATACATGAAGTAAATAGAAAAATGGCAGATGCAAATCCTACCTTATTGGTAGTTACACTACATTTAAATGACCTAAACAATCAAAAGGCAAAGGTTGGAAGAATGTATTTAAAATAAAAAAAGCATCAGCTAACTATCTGCTGCGTATAATAGGCACACTACCTCCAAGGACACAAACAGGTTCAAAGTGAAAGGATGGAAAAAAGTATAACATGCAAATAGTAACCAGAATAGAGCAGGGTTGTTACTAGAGACAAAAGACACTTTGTAATGATGAAATGGTCAATTCACCAGGAAGATATAATAATTATAAACATATACTCACCTAACAAGAAAGTTCCAAAATACATGAAGCAACACTGACAGAATTGAAAACACAACTAAAGAATAACAGCTTCAGAATTCAATACCCACTTCAACAGTGAATAAAACAACTTAGGCCAGGTGTGATGGCTCATGCCTGTAATCCTAGCACTTTGGGAGGCCAAAGTGGGTGAATAACAAGGTCAGGAGTTCCAGACTAGCCTGGCCAACATGGCAAAACCTCATCTCTACTAAAAATACAAAAATTAGCCAGGCATGGTGGCGGGCATCTGTAATCCCAGCTACTTGAGAGGCTGAGGCTGGAGAATCACTTGAACCCGGGAGGCGGAGTTTGCAGTGAACCGAGATGATGCCATTGCACTCTAGCCTGGGCAACAGAGCAAGACTTTGTCTCAAAAAAACAAAACAAAACAAAACAAAAAAACTTAAGCAGAATATTAACAAGAGAAGACTTCAATAATACTATTAACAAATTAGTTCTCACAACAATCTGTAGAACACTCCACCCAACAACAGTAGAATACACAGTCTTAAAACAGTGGCTCATGCCTGTAGTCCCAGCATTTTGGGAGGTCAAAGTGGGCAAATAAATTGCTTGAGCCCAGGAATCTGAGCCCTACCTGGGCAACATGGTGAAACCCCATCTATACTAAAAATAGAAAAATTAACTGGGCACAGTGGCAGATGCCTGTAGTTCTATCTACTTGGAAGGCTAAGGTGGAAGGATCACTTGATCCTGGGAGGCAGAGGTTGCAGTGAGCTGAGATCACGCCACTGTACTCCAGCCTAGGTGTCAGAGCAAGATCTTGTCCCAAAAAATGAAAATAAAAATAAAAGGATTAAAACCTAACAAAATACGTTCTATACCCACAATGGAATGAAATTAATAACAGGAAAAAAATGGGAAACTTTACAAATATGTGGTAAACAACATACTCCAAAATAACCAAAGGGCAAAAAAAGAAATAAAAGGGAAATTAGAAAATGCTATGAGAAAAATAAAAACAAAAACACATTATAGCAAAACCTACGGGATGTGCTGAAAGCAGTGCTTAGAGGAAAATACATAGTTGTAACACCTATGTTTAAAAAGAGGACTGGCTGTAGTGGCCCATGCTTGTAATCCCAGTACTTTGGGAGGCTGAAGCAGAAGAATTGCTTAAAGCTAGGAGTTCGAGACCAGCCGGAGTAAGAAATTGAGACCCCCGCCCCTTATCTCTACCAAAAAAAAAAAGGAAAAATTAGCTAGGCCCAGTGTCATGCACCTGTTGTCTCAGCTGCTTAGGAAGCTGAGGTGGTAGAATTACAGCACTTGAGCCCAAGAGTTTGAGGCTGCAGGAGCTATGATCATGTCACTGTATTCCTGAACTCCAGCCTGGGTGACAGAGTCAAACCTTGTCGAAGAAGAATAAGCAGAAGGAGAAGGAGGAGGAGGATCTCAAACTTAAAAAATGTAATCTTCCACCTTAAGAAACTAGAAAAAGAAGGTAAAACCTAGAATGGAAATAATAGTTGTCGTGTATTATCTCTGAGAAACTGAGCCCATGAAAGGAGACAACCATCTTTGGAGGCAATGTGTCAGGGTGTTGATAGCTTATTTCTGAGCCAAGAGTTTGGAGTGTTATATTTCCACAGAGTATAAATGTTGCAAACACACTTGGGCAAGTGATGGGAGAGGCAGATAATATGAAACAAAGGCGTATGCTATGCATTTCCTGCTTTCGAAAGGCAAGGTGCGGACTCCATGCTTTGCTAGCTATAAGAAGGTCACATTTCAGATTGTTCTGCCCCTGTTCACTCCCATGCCCATCTCTAGCCACTTTCGCTTTGGGCCATTGTAAGAGATGCTTTTTCATCCTCTGAAAGATTATCAAGCAAATGGCTGGATCAGAGATACAAGGAGACAGGAGACCCTCTGGACATTCTGCGGTAACAGAGCAAGTTGGGAAGCGGCCAGGGAACACGTGTTGTGGATAAGAGTAAGGAATCTCGAGAAGATCAGGGAGGCAAGTGGCTGGAAATGTCTCCAGCTCTGCATACTGACTCAGGAGCCCAAGGCTAACCAGTCTTGGGTTCAGTCTATTCTCCACATACTGTCCCTAGGAGCATGATTCCAAACTTTCCTAACTAAGGGTAAACAAGTATTTGTATGATTCTCTGTGATGCCAAGGACCACCCCATGCTCTGGCTATGAAGGCAGACTCTAGAACAGTCTTTCTGTAGCAGCAGTGACCACCTTTACAATAATCTTTTCTTCACCCATCAAGACAAATATTTACTATCCCATTACCCTTGAACTCTTACTCATTCAGATCCTCCCCCAGATCCTCCCTAATTAGGGTTTTTTCATTGAGGTGTCATTACTACAGCAATAATATGCCCTGGATTTCTTCTTAGTAAAGGTGATTTATTAAGTGTTGGATAATATGTGATATACTTAAAGTACTAAAACATACAAAACTAATCTATGGTGCTATAAGTCCAGAGAGTGGTTACTCTTGAGGGGGATAGTAGTTGAAATAGGAAACAAGGGAGATTTCTGATGTTCTGATGATGCTCGTTTTTGATCTGGGTGTGGGTTACGTGGATGTGTTCAGTGTGTAAAAATTCATCAAGTTGTATACTAATGCTATGTGTACTTTTCTGCATGCATAATTTTTTAATTAACAAATAATAAAATTGACTTTTTGGGTGCACAGGCCTATGAATTTTAACACACACATAGATTTCAGTAACCATCATAATCAGAATACAAAAGAGTTGCAAAACAAAAAAACTCCTCATTCTAGCCTTCTGTACTTATACCCCTTCCCCACCCAAAACCCATGTCAACCAGCAATCTGTTCTCTGATCCTGTAGTTTATAGTTTTGTCTTTTCAAGAATGTCATACAAAAAGAAGCATGCAATATGTAATCTCTTTAAGAGATTAACTACTTTCATTCAGCATAATCCCTCTGAGATTCATTCAAGTTGTTGCATGTAACAATAGCTCATTCCTTGTTATAGATAAGTTGTATTCCATTGCATAAATGTACCACAGGGTTTTTTATTAAATCCATTCATCCATGGAATGATATTTAGGTTATTTGCTATTTTTGACAATTACGAAGAAAGTTGCTATGAATACTTGTGTACAGGTTTTTGTGCAAACATACATTTTCATTTCTCTGGGGTAAATAAGTAGAAATGCGTTTGCTGGCTCATGTGGTAAGTGTATGTTTTTAACTTTATATGAAATTGCCAAACTGTTTTCAGAGTGGCTGTACCATTTTCCATTCTCATCTGCCATGTAGGAGAGTTCCAGTTGCTCCCCATTTTTATCAGCACTTTGCATTGTCAGTAGTTTTTATTTTAGTATTCTAATTGATGTATAATGATACCTCATTATGGTTTTAATTTGCATTTTCCTAATGCTCTAAAAACATCTTCCCATATACTTATTTTCCATCTGTGTACTATGTGTCTTGGTCTATTTGTGCTGCTATAATAAAATACCTGAGACTGGGTAGTGTATAAACAATAGAAATGTATTTCTCACAGCTCTGGAGATGGGAAGTCCAAGATCAAGGCATCAATAGATTCCATGTCTGATGAGGGCAGCATTCTGCTTCCAAGATGGTGTCTTATGAATGAATGCTGTGTCTTCACCTGGTAGAAAAGATGGAAGGGGTCAAACCCACTCCTTCAATTCCCTTTATAAGGTCCCTAATCTCATTCCTATGACTCAATGACCTCCTGAAGTCTCTGCCTCATAATACTATCACATTGGTGAATGCATTTCAACATATGAATTTCAGGGGACACATTAAGACCATAGCACTCTTTGGCAAATGTCCAAGTCCTCTGTCCACTTTTTCATTAGGTTCCTTTTGTATTGTTCTGAGAGCTCTTTACATACATCTGTATATAATGTACCAGAACATACATATGTCATATATATGCATATTACGTATACAAACCCTTTGTCAGATACATGATTCGCAAATATTTCCTCCCAGTTTGTTAATTTGCCCTTTTATTCTCTTACCAGTGTCTTTCACAAAAGTTCTTAATTTTGAGAAATCCAATTTATTGATTTTTTTCTTTCATAAACCGTGGTTTTGTGTGAAGACGTTTTCCTATGTTTTCTTCTTAAAGTTGTGTAGCGAAACCTGGACTAGGGTGAGATAAGGGAGGTGCCTAGGGCACAAAATTTAAAAATACTCTCACTTTCAGAATCATACTTGCATAACCGGAGCGAGTGTTTCCTTAAATTCTGCATTCCTCTTTTCACCCTAGGCCCAGCCTTGTTTTACAGTTTTATGTTTTACATGTAGCTCTATGCTCCATTTTGAGTTAATTTTTATATAACTTGGAGGTTTAGTTCAAAGTTCGTGTTTTTGGCCTATGGATGTCTAATTGTTCCTGTGCCATTTGTTGAGAAGGCTGTCTTTTCCTCCACTGAATTTCCTCCATTCTTTGCATCTTTGTCAAAAAATTAGTTGGACGTATATACGTGTGAGTCTATTTCTGGACTCTCTATGTGTTTCATTCATCTATATGCCGATACAGATCCCTTTGCTAATATCACACTGTCTTGATTACTCTGCCTTTATGGTAAGTCCTAAGTCAGAGAGTGGGATTCCTCCAGCTTTCTATTCTATTCTAGCTTCTTTGCCTTACATTTTAGAATTAGCTTACCTAGATTTACAAATAATCCTGCTGATATTTTAATTTTATTTGTAACTGTGTTAAATCTGTAATTCCATCTAGGGAGCACTGACAAGGCAGAAGTGAAGGCAGTGGTGATAGAGGCTTCAGTGGGCAGAGGAAATGCAGAAAGAGTGGCTGGTCTCTTGTTATGTACCATGTGCCAGACGTGGCTTAGAATTTATGTTATTTTATCTAATTTGATCTCCTAAACTAAACTGTGATGCAGAGAGTATTATTCTTACTTTTTGACTGAGGAAGGTAAAGCTCAGAAAGATTCAGTAACGGGAAGTGAGAGGCAGGCTGGGATGGGAAGCCAGGATAGCTCTTCTCACTCTATCCGCCTCCCATCTTTAGTGCCCCAGACTGTGCCTAAATCTGTCCGTAGATCCCTAGTTAGAAAAGTGCATTCTCCCCAGAAGGGAAAAAATACCTCTCATGATCAAGAATAAGTGTCAGAAGTTGGCCAAACATTCCAGTAATAGTGAGGCCAATCCAGGCACAGTGGCTTATGCCTATAATCCCAACATTTTGGGAGGCTGAGGTGGAAGGATCGCTTGAGGCCAGGCGTTCAAGACCAGCCTGGGTAACATAGTAAGATCTCATCTCCACAAAATATTTAAAAATTAGCCAGGTGCGGTGGTATGCCAAACACGAAAAACTAGTTTTTGTTTTTGTTTTTTTGAGAGCGAGTCTCACCCTGTTGCCCAGCCTAGAATGCAGTGGCAGGATCCCGGTTCACTGCATCCTCCATCTCCCAGGATCAAGCAATTCTCATGCCTCAGCCCCCTCCCAAATATCAAGGATATCTTCAGAGGCCTTATCAAATGTCTTGCAGAGATGTATCTCTTGTCTACATCAGTTTCTACCTAAATCAGCTTATTTAAATGATGTCATTTAATTGTGAGGAGTGCATTCTCAATATTCTCAGCCTTCAGGTGAGGAAAGATGAGCAAAGTCACTTGCCCAAGGCTATGCAGCTGGTACCCAACCCCACCAGGCCTGAGCTCACACATCTGCCTCTGAAGCTTGAGCTCTATGGCATACCTGCTACTCTGCCCCCCACAGAGAATAGAAACTTCTCTCTGTACCTATCACAAATGCTGTCATTATCAGTACTTACTATTCTAAATTGTAAACTTTGGTGCCCAGGAATGAGGTCTAAAGTGGATCACACGTCTGTCATGGTGGCTCACGCCTACAATCCCAGCACTTTGGGAGGCCACAGCCAGTGGATCATTTAAGGTCAGGAGTTTGAGACCAGCCTGGCCAACATGGTGAAACCCCATCTCTACCAAAAATACAAAAATTAGCTGGGCGTGGTAGCACGTGCCTGTTATCCCAACTACTCAGGAGGCTGAGGCACAAGAATTGCTTGAACCCAGGAGGTGGAGGTTGCAGTGAGCTGAGATCGCGCCATTGCACTCTAGCTCAGGCGACAGACTCTGTCTCAAAAATAAAATAATAAAACAAAATGGGTCACAGACAGATGGGAACATTGAGCTGGAAAACTGAAAGGTGACATCAACCCCAGGTTCAACAGTAATTAATGGTAGGAAGAGGTGGCCAAGAAAGCGAATACAGTCTCTGACTCCAGGACGCAGGTTAAGTGTCTATAACCAGTGAGCATCTCACATCAGTGTGTGTCAGGATGATTCTTTCGGTGTAAGTACTACCATCAGAAGAGGGGACATGTCAATCAGGGACAAGACAGCAGGTATTTGAGGGAAAGTGAGGAGGAACCTCGGCACTGTATGAAAGGGATGTGACGGGAAGGCCACTGTGGATTTAGGGAAATGCGTAAGGTGACCTTAAGAAGAAAAATATCATGATGGGGAAGTCAGAAGGAGAAATGAGAGTGTACTCCAAATATCTCCAGGGCTGCCTCGGGAAAGGGGGATTAGATGTGCTCTGGAATGGTTATAAAAGACTGAACTGGAATTAAAATCACTAGGGAAAACAGGCCAATTTCGATGTCATATATAGATGAGCTTTCTACCTAGAAATACTTTCCTCCCTGGGGTATCATTTAGTCTCAATATTAACTAAAGGCCATTTAGATAAGAACCAGTGTTTGCTATTCCCTTGAGTGTACCTTAAGAAAAATTTTTGTGAAATAACCAATAATAAACTAAGGGAAAATGAGAGAGAGAGAGAAATATTCCCAAGAAATATTCATTTTCTATAAACCATCAATTTTTGCAATGACAAAAAATACTGTTTCTGTCACTAGATTCAAAAAATCAGATAGGGAAAATAAATACAAAATGCTCTTCCAGGAAAAGTTACTATGAAAATGGGAGGAACCACTTAATCATTTGAGCTTTGAAAGAATGGCTTGAGGCTGGGTGCCGTGGCTCACACCTTGAATCCCAGCACTTTGGTGGGTGGAGGAAGGCTGATCACCTGAGGCTGGGACTTTGACACCAGCCTGATCAACATGGAGAAACCCCATCTCTACTAAAAACACAAAACTAGCTGGGCATGGTGGCGCATGCCTGTGATCCCAGCTACTCAGAATGCTGAGGCAGGAGAATCGCTTGAACCCAGGAGGCAGAGGTTGCAATGAGCCGAGATGGTGCCGTTGCACTCCAGCCTGGGTGACGGAGCAAGACTCCATCTCAAAAAAAAAAAAAAAAAAAAAAGAATGGCTTGAAGAATGGGGAGCAGGGTGGGTGGATTGAGAGCGGGATCCTGGTTGAAGATACTAGGAAAGAGATTTGGAATTGGATACGAGGGGGAGGGACAGACTTTCACGTTTCCTCTCTCACCGAGCTTCGCAGGTGTCGAGGTATAGTTTTGAAAGCCAGGGCCATGAGTCTTGGGTTCCAGCCATGGCTCTGACACTTAGGAGCCACACAAGCAGGTCTCTGCACCTTTCTTGACCTCTTTCTTCATCCGTAACATGAGAAATCTGGTGGATCGGGAGATTGCTAAGATCTTTGCTAGCTCTCTAAATGACAGGACTCAGAGTTAACAAACAGGCTTGTTCCACAGCCTTCCTTCATCCAGTTGGCAATTAAACCAACGCAGAGACAACTGCCACCCTTTCAATCGCAGAAATATTTGAAAAGATTAGGTAAACTAGGCTAAAATGCAATTCTGTCTGAAAATACTTCCACACATACTCAAAGTTCACATTACCCAAAAAGAGGATAAGACCAGTTGGTCAGCTAACGACATGAACCCGAAACTCCAGAGGTAACCCTTTAACTGAATAACTGCTTTTTTTTCTTTTTTTTTTTTTTTGAGGTGGAGTTTCGCTCCTGTTGCCCAGGCTGGAGCGCAATGGCATGATCTCAGCTCACTGCAACCTCTGCCTCCTGGGTTCAAGCGATTCTCCTGCCTTAGCTTCAAGAGTAGCTGGGATTACAGGCGCCTGCCATCACACCCAGCTAATTTTTGTATTTTTAGTAGAGACAGGGTTTCACCGTGTTGGCCTGGCTGGTCTCGAACTCCTGACCTCAGGCAATCCACCCACCTCAGCCTCCCAAAGTGCTGAGCCACCACGCCTGGCCAATAACTGCTTTTTTAAAGCTACAGATGATCCACAGCACATTTTGTCACCTGCACAGGGAGAAAAGAAATGCCTCTGAATATTTAAATATGCTTGTAAAATATTAAGCACCTCCCACAGGCAGTGGAAGTGATATAGTTATCTGGTGTCATTATCTCTCTGGGCACCGCCTGCATCTGTTCATGGTCTGCAAACGTGGCCAAGTTCAATATCCTTTAACAGAGGGAGGTTCACAGATCACATCTTCCTCTCACTTGCCTGGGCTACCCGCTGGGTCCAGTTAGCAGCAGGCATCAGACAAGGCCTATGACCCATCGCTTTTGGTTCCATGGAGCCCTGGATGAAGAAATTTGGGAAGTGGCTTATCCTCTATTTTTTCTAAATAGAAAAAAAAACCACATTATTTCTAAATAGCTTAAAACATTATTTTCATTTTCTCAATTTATAGTGACCCCCTAAATGAAGGCTATTTCTTTTTCTTTTCTTTTCTTTTTTTTTCTTGTAGGAAAAACAGAACCTATCCATTTTCAAACTTAGATGATGCCAAGTTTTGGGAGGAAAAAAATCAGCTGAAAAACTGCAATAGCTCTGATGGTGAACTTGGCAACATGTCAGCACTGTTCAGAGAGAAGGACCCACTGCTTTATATTCTGTGGCTGCAGATGGCAAACAGGTTCATTTTCTCCTTACTGTTCTGTCATACACACACACAACGAGAGAGAGAGAGAGAGAGGGAAAGAGAGAGAGAGACAGAAGGTATCCAATACATACATCCTTTTAACTTCAGGTTGCCTGATAGCACTTTTGCTCCTGCCACTAACTAGCTGGATAACTTGGGCAAATTGAATAAATCTTCAAACTTGGTCTCTTTATTTGTAAAATAGGATTTTTTTTTTTTTGAGATTGAGTCTCACTCTAGCCCAGGCTGGAGTACAATGGTGCGATCTCAGCTCACTGCAACCTCTGCTTCCCGAGTTCAAGCAATTATCATGTCTCAGCCTCCTGAGTAGCTGGGATTACAGGTGTCCCTCGCCATGCCTGGCTAATTTTTGTATTTTTAGTAGAGACGGGGTTTCGCCATGTTGGTCAGGTTGGCCTCAAACTCCTGACCTCAGATGATCCACCCGCCTCAGCTTTCCAAAGTACTGGGATTACAGGAGTGAGCCTCCTTGCCCAGCTGAAATAGGAATTTTTAAAAAGCTCCTTCACAGATGTATGTAATAACCAAATGCCATTATACAAGCTAAGTACTTGCAATATGTAAAGCTGGGAGGCCACCCACTCTCCCCAAATCATCACTGGTGGGGATAGAAGGGTGGTGTGGTTTAGTGAGTCTGGGTCTCCTCCCTGGAGTAAGTCCTGGATTTAAGTCCCAGACATCCGCTGAGTTTAGGACAGAACCAGGCAGGTAGAAAGTCTGTGGAGGCTGGGCGCGGTGGCTCAAGCCTGTAATCCCAGCACTCTGGGAGGCCAAGGCGGGCGGATCATGAGGTCAGGAGATTGAGACCATCCCGGCCATGGTAAAACACTGTCTCTACTAAAATACAAAAGCATTAGTTGGGCGTGGTAGCACATGCCTGTAGTCCCCCCTAGTCAGGAGGCTGAGGCAAGGGAATCGCTTGAATCTGGGAGACGGAGGTTGCAGTGAGACGAGGTCGTGCCACTGTACTCTAGCCTGGCAAAAGAGCAAGACTCAGGTCTCGGAAAAAAAAAAAGACAGCGTTTGTGTAATCATAACTATTAATTGTGATTGTTTCTCACAGCCCGGTGTGACACAGTCGTTTTTCTTAGCTGATGTACTAAGGCCTGCAGGACCCCTGGCAGCCGCGCCCTATTTCATTTTTTACTTTTTCGGTTAAGGCTATTTCTAGATGCTACGTTTGTGGAATTTAAATTTTTCTTCTTTTTATTTTTTCAATATTTTCCACAGCAAAACCTTTTTGTATTAAGATGAGAAATAAAAGTCATTTAAAGATCATTTTCTTTCAAGTAGGACTGGGGCTCAAAAAATGTTGACCAATGGGCACGGTGGCTCACGCCTATAATCCCAGCCCTTTGGGAGGCCGAGGCAGGCAGATCCCTTGAGGCCAGGAGTTTGAGACCTGTGCAGCTGCTAGGGGTCCCGCACCTCCAGGTATCTACAGCGTCCTTATGTAGGCCCCTCCTACACTGTGCCAGGATTACTCTCTGGGACCAAGAGCATATAATAGAAGTCATGGAATGCCACTTCTGAGATTAGGTTATAAGATTGTAGCTTCCGTCCTGTGTGTCCTCTCTCTCTCTCTCTCCCCCCCCACCCCCTCTCTCTCAGATCACTTACTCTGGGGGAAGCAAGCCGTTGTGTCCGGATACTCAAGCAGCCCATGGAGAAAGAGGCACGCAGAGAGGAACTGAAGTCTCCAGCCAACAGACACCGCAGAACTGAGGCCTCCTGCCCACAGCCCTGTGGATAGCTTTGAAGTGGATTGTCCAGCTTCCAAAACCTACAATGCCTGTGGACTCATGAGAGGCTCTGAACCAGACAGTCTGGTTAAGGCATTTCCAGATTCTTGACCATTGGAATGAGTAAGATAATATGTTTGTTTCAGACGGCCAAGTTTCAAGATAATTTGTTACACAGCTATACTTAACAATTATACCCACCCTCCCAATGAATGGTCACTGGAGATCACTGAGCTTACCCTGCAACGCCCTGGAGTCTCGCTCTATTACCCAGACTGGAGTGCAGTGGCATAATCTCAGCTCATTGCAACCTCCGCCTCCCAGGTTCAAGCCATTCTCCTGCCTCAGCCTCTCAAATAGCTGGGATTACAGGTGCATGTCATGACACCCAGCTAATTTTTGTAATTTTAATAGAGACAGGGTTTTGTTGTGTTGGCCGGGCTGCTGTCAAACACTTGACCTCAAATGATCCAGCCTCCATGGCCTCCCAAAGTGCTAGAATTACATGCATAAGCCACCAGGCCCAGTGGAAAGTGGTTTCTGCTGTGGCAGTTGTTGACTAATAGAGAAAGCTGATTGGAAGGAAATTACAAAACAAACGTTTTATGGCACATTTTGTCTACAAAACAAGTAATTGTGTTCAAAGCAGAAAGTGTGATAATTAAAGGCAAAGGCTATCTCTACAGCTCCTGTTCTGTTCATCCCATCATCATTGAGGGTGAGCAAGAAACAAACTCATTCATCGAAAGGAACCCCAAATTAAGCTGCATTTATTAATGCTTCTTTAGTCTGACAAAGTGAAAAAAATGGGCCAGGCATGGTGGCTCACACCTGTAATTCTAGCACTTTGGGAGGCCAAGGCAAGAGAATCACTTGAAATCACAAGTTCGAGACCAGCCTGGCCAACATGGCGAAGCCGCATCTCTACCAAAAATACAAAAATTAGGGGGGCGTGGTGGCGGGCGCCTGTAATCTCAGCTACTCAGGAGGCTGAGGCAGGAATATCACTTGAACCAGGAGGGAGAGGTTCTACTGAGCTAGGATTGTGCCACTGCACTCCAGCCTGGGTGACAGAGCAAGACTCCGTCTCAAGAAAAAAAGAGAAAAAAAAAACACACAAGCGACACTCCTCACCCCCTACTTCACACACACCCATTTTCTCTGGCAATAAAAAAGCCCATTTGCTTTGTTTTTTTTGCAATAAAAAAGGCAAAATTATGATTGCTACCATAGTAGATATTCTACTTAGAAATTCAGAAACAAGGCATTCTGGCTCCATCTGATCCATAGTCTTCTCACCGAGACTCCACATACAGCAGAATCTCTTGCTCTTCCCGAATGGCTGGGGAAGGAACGGGGCACAGAGAGCAGGGACGGAGTGCTTTGTGGAAGCCAAAAGCTTGGCTAAATGGTTCTGCATCATGTCCTGTCTCTTTGGACACTGGGGAAGCTCTTACATCATTCCTTTGGGATGGGAAACTGAATTACAGTGTGTCACCCACCTCCCCTCCTTGGCTTTGCTGCATGGCCTGGGACCCTTGAATGCCTGTGAACACTTCGCAGAACTGAGGGCAGGCAGGGAAGTCCCCTCCTGGCCTCACGCTTGGCTGTAGCACCTCCCTGAAATCTGCGCGTGGCAGCAGTAGAGTGAAGGTTGGGGGACCCCAGCCATCTCTGGGGCTCAACCAGGGATGACAGCACATTTATTAGCGTGAGACAGAGTTGACAGCAACAACCTTGCACGGGGGGCCACAGCAGGCGCTTTGCACGCAGGTGATTCTACTTCGCCATAGCCCTCTGACATAGGCAACAGAGAGGCTCAGAGATGAGGCAATTCGCTCAAGTCCACAGAGTGGGTGGGGAGGCACCTGCTACCCCATGGGCCTCGGTGCCACTTCACTCTGCTGTGCCATTTGTGAGATTCCTAACTGCACCCACCTTGACCCCTTCCTTGTGTTGCCTTCCTACCCCACCTCTGCTTCAGGCCACATTTCAGCCTTTTATCAGTCCATGACTTTTGGGAAGAGTAACAAAAAATGTATGTGAATAACACCCAGAGATCTCAGAGAAAAGGGGAGCCCAAAGAGTCATTCAGAGGCAACCTCTTCGAGAAAGCAACCCTCCTACGCGTTAGGGTGGTCCTGGACTCTCCTGCCCACTCACCTCACTAGCCCGCAGAGTGCTTTCATTTTTCCATTTAAGAACTCCAGTGAATTTTCACATTGTCTTTAAGGAAAAGGTGGGGGCAGGGGAGGTTCCAAGAGTTCAGTTCACATTTAGTAGAGCTTAGTCACAGAAATATTCTGCACTCCAAATTAGAAGCCAAAGAATGCAGGCTTTAAAAGCACAGTCATCATATATATATATATATATATATACACACACACACACACACACATATATATATGTATGTATGTATATATACACACAGACACATATATGCCGCATATATATATATATATATATATGTATACACACATACACACATGCACACGTACCTTTTATTCCAACTGGGAAAATAACTTTGCGGGAGAGTGTGAAAAATTAAATCATTCAAGGACAACCATTTGAATTTACATTGTTTGTGGGAAGACAAGAGTACTCGCATTCTTGATGCCTACTAAGATCCAGAACTTAAGGTATAATAAAAAAAAATATGATCTACATTTAGACTTTGTAGAATTACAGATGAAAAAGTGGATTCGTATAACCAAGTTGTTCTAAACATAAAGGTTTCAAATAACTGAATTGAACACCAAAAATCATTTTCTTTAATATTTGTACATACGTTGATAAAACTGGTTCATTACTTTTAAAAGAATTGAGTTGACTTTGAATATAACCATTTCAACTTCAAAATTATGTCTGCCCAAATTTAAGTACATTCTCTAACTCAGAAATATTAATAGAAAAGTCAAAGGGGTATTGCATAAATCTTAAAACAGGTCGAAATTTATCAACATTAATAAAGCTTTCTTCAAATTTGTCTTGTTTTTGCAATTAAGTCTCTATAGTGCTATTGACCATCAATGGATGGATGGATAAAGAAAATGTGGCATAGATATACAATGAAATACTATTCAGTTTTAATAAAAGAAGGAAATTCTGCCAAAAAAAAAAGCACTTCGTTTATTTCATTTAATCTTCCCAACAGTCCTGTGGGGAGGTAATAGTCTCTCAGTGTTGCACAAAACCAGTAGACTCAGGAAGCTTAAGTAACTTGCTCAGCCAGAATTTGGCCATCTTAACCTTCAGGCCCACAGGGACCCAGTTTTGGCAAAAGTGGATTTGATACATGGTGGACCTTAAAAATAACACCCTTAGGAGAAGATGGAAGAGAGGAGTCATGGGCAAATAGCATTGTAAGCCGGGAGGTTGGACACACCCACCTCTGCAACCGGCACCAGGCTCTGCCCTCAGCGCCTAGCTCCGCCGCATGGCTCCCCTGGAAGGCCCCCGCTGATTCAAGGCTCCTGGCCGGCTCTCCCACCGGAAAACCCGCCCAACAACCCGCCAACCAATAGCGGCCCGCCCCGTCTCAATTCCGCTCCCCTGGAGTCAATCAGAGCACCCAGCTGTTGCTCTTCCTCCTCGCCATGAAAACCCCACACCCCGGGAAGTTAGCGCGACTTCCCTGACCTCTTCCCCCGGGACTATGGAACCTCGCCCGGGAGCTAAATAAATTGGCATTTAATCTTCTTGTGCTGGTCTCAGTTTCCTCGTTGTAAACTCGGCAATAACCCTTACAAGCATCAGCAGCTTCTGACTCTCATCCCTATGAACCTTTAATATAGCATTGTGGATTCAATGGTGACGTCCTGAAAGATATATCCAGAACCCAGGAATGTTACCTTACATGGTGAAGGAGGAAATATTACCTATGTGGCAAAAGTTAAGGACCTTGAGAGGATGATATCCTGAATTATCTGGATGGATTTTAAATGCAATTTCATCTATTCTTTTAAGAGAGAGACACACCGAAGAGAAAAAGGCAATGTGACCACGGAGGTAGAGATTGGAATCAAGGAGCCATAAGCCAAGGAATGCCTGGAAAAGGCAAGGTATGGTTTCTCCCCAAGAGGATTCGCTCTTAGAGCCTTCGTAGGAAGTGGTTCTGCCAACACCTTGACTTGGGCTGGGTGATATTGATATTGTACTTCTGCCTCCAGAACTGCGAGACAATGTGTTTCTGTTGTGTGTAAACCACCCATTCATGGTGATTTGCATTCAGTGTATCATAATTCCCTGCTCATAATTAGTAAGCAGTTCCAGGAAGCTAATATACATGCTAAGTTAAAAAATCACTCCTGTGACCACGTAATGAGCTCCTTGTTAGGCTGTGGCATTTCCACCTGGTTTTCTTGCTTCGTGAACAAATGTGGTGGGTGATCACTTCTGGGAAGCACGGGAAGAGGCAATGCTCTGGACCCATCTCTTCAAAGATGAATATTTTGGACTTTATAAAAGATAAACATTGGGAATCTCAACTCACAGGAATCATGGAAGAAAATCTCTGGTTTTATGGAAAGGCCACTGGCTAGAAATCAGAAAACCTACATTCTACATCCAGGTGGAAACTTGCATAATGTTGGGACGGTCTCAACCTCTCTGCTATTATTTCCTCAACTAGGTATGAAGGGATCTGATAGGCAGTACCTTAAGTATCTTTCCAGCATTAGGATTGCTTTAGGTTGTATATCTCACTCCATTGTTAGCATAACAAATTATGTAACGTTGGGTGACAATTACAACTGTATTAATTTTTAAATAGATGGCTGTTTTGCCTTTCTAATGTCCTCCCAGCTCCAAGAATCTGTACACCTCTAAGTTTTGCAGTATAAAGACGACAGTGAGCCGAGACCACGCCACTGCACTCCAGCCTAGGTGACAGAGTGAGACTCGGTCTCAAAAAAATAAGCATCTGACCAATGGCAGTGGTTACTAACATCCCAGTCCTAACCAGTCCCACTTCTTTAACTTGACAAATGGTCATTGAACAAGTTGGTGGAAACCAAGAAAACCCACTAGTACTTAACACTAAGATGGATTTAAAAGATCAAGAGATAAAACAAAAACAACATTTATTTCCTGAGTCATTTTAATACCTGGTATTAATAGTGACAAAAGGGAGCAACTCAATATGTTTTTCAAAAGAAACCTGCACTTTTATTTTGGCATTAACACTGTGTAGTTAACAATTACTTTATTTTGTTCAACTTGATGAAAATAGGATCTAATGTACCAACTCTTCAATCGAGTTGAACTGAAAAAGATAGTCCAAGAACGGCAACAGAGGTTAGAAGCTTAGGATTTTAGAGCCGAAAGAGGATTTAATCCGTCTGCTTCCATAATTTTACAGATAAAAAAAAATCCAGTGAAAATTACATGACTTACCCAAGGTCAAATTCAAATAAGAGCCTCTGTTCTCTGAATTCAGAGCCCAGCCTTTCTGAAACATGACATAGCAATAAAATAGAAACCTTCGTAGAAAACTTTGTAAATAACAGGACAGGGTTTAGTATTGAAATGTCACAGTATTTTACCAATATGTACAAAATTCAGAATTGAAACAAGCAGAACCACTGAGATTTTTAAAAATTATCCTAAAAACACTAAAAACATAATTTAAATTAGAGCCAGAGCCTATAAAAGCATTGGCAATGTAAAAAGTTGCTCATCTTTCCTGGGCTGTCTGTTCTAAGGGGATTTTGAAAAAAAAAAAAAAAAAGTGTCACATTCTCTACTCATAATCTTCCAACTGATGGAACATTGGTTTGTTTTTAAAATAGACTTTTCCTTCTCCTGTAACATCATTTGTAGTGATAGAAACTTTGAAGTCTTTTTTTCATTTATTATTTTTATTACATTTTTAACTTTGACCAGTGCTAATATGCCTACTAACTCCTAGCAGATCCTAACTTTGTCATGGATTTGAGTTTACTTCTGTAACGACATCTGATTTTAGTTTTATCTACATTGTCCAAGTGAACTATTTCCCAAAAACTAAATAGGACCATGTCAACATGACATTTTAGTGAAGAACAAAGTGTCACCTATGATTACAGGCTGGTTTATACTGTTCTTGTGGTGATGGTGATCCTGAGGTTTTCAAACTCCGTGTAATTCTGTTGATTACCCTCAGCTTTCCTCTGGATTTTTACAAATCCACATAATACTTAACTGTGTACATAGTTGTTTCAGTTTTGTTTTCTTTTCTACATTGATTCTAAAGACCTAAAGTAAAAGAGCACAGATTATACAAGCAACCTGACCGACAAAGAGGAAAGAACGCAACAGTATAGAAATGCTCATTAATTCCTTCAGTGACTACTTGAATGCCAGTCTATGCCAGGCATTATGCCAGCACAAGAATTAAGAAAAACAACCTGATACCATGGCATCTCCTGCAGATGATAAAATAGGAAGACTGAACACAGTATACTGTCTATAGTACACTTAGTTGACCATGAGATCCAAACAAAAATCTCCATGAAAAGGGAAAACAGTAGTGAACAAAAAGCATATATTTCTTGCCACTTCACGATGAATGTCAGATTGATCAGTGACTAAAGGGATTCCCCATCCCATCTGTCATCATTTGAATGAGTCCTCCAAAAGTTCGTGTTTTGGAAACTTGGTCGCCATGGTGTTGATGTGAAGAGGTGGGGCCTTTTGGAAGTGATTGGATCATAAGGGCTCGACCCTCATACATGAATTAATGCCATTACCTTGAGAGTGGATTAGTTTTTGCGTGTGTGGCCCCCTTTTCCTCTGTCTTGCATGCTTGCTTGCCATGTGATGACTTCCACCATGGGACGACTTCACCAGATACCAGTGCCATCTCTTGGACTTCCCAGCCTCCAGAACTGTAACCCAAATAAATCTTTTTTTCATAAATTACCCAGTCTTTAGTATTCTGTCATAATGGCAGAAAACAGACTGAGAACACCACCCCTGCCAGCTCCTGTGGGTGTTAAGTGGGCAGGGAAGATGGTATGTTGGAGAGGAAGACCACAAAACTTGCAGCTGTTTCCTTCTAAACACAAAACACCATTTAATGCTTTGGGAGGAAATGGAGTTCATATTCTCTCCGTCCATCCAGATTGGTATGTTTCAGAATAATGGGAGCAAATAAATCTCTTATAGCACTAAATTGTTCCTGGAGGAAAGAAAACTTACTTTGCCTGGTCTATTAGCCTATAATAATTAAAGACCAGCTTTTAGTGATTTAGTTCTAGAAAGTTGAAAAACCTGGCTTGAATACTTAACATTCTCATTAGTAGAACTATTAAGTTTTTCTCAAAGAATTGTTATTAAGGATGTTTTTATTGGTCAAAGGGACAAATACAATGACATTTCCTGAGTTTAAAGTCCTTTTAAAATTAGTTGCATTTAAAACAAACAGAAGTTCTCATTTATGTAGAAGGCCAGTGTGGTAAGACGATGTCCTCTTAAAGGCAGCAGGGGGCCGGGGTGGGGGGGCGAGGTGGGGAGGAGAGGGATGTTTTCTGTGTGAGGAGTAGGGGAGGACACAGAATTGTGGCTTTTTCTGACTAAACTTATAAATTCTGTAAAGGTTTGATTTGTTACTAACCATAAGTGTTGGCTGAATATAAAATCTAAATGTTTTCCAAAAGCTGCAACACACAATTACTGTTTTCACTCAGTAGATAACACCTTGATATTTGGACTCTCAGGAAGTATCGGGGGCATTTTGAGTTGTCATAATGTCTCAAAGGTGCTATTGACATTTACAAGCTAAGGGCTTTGCTACGACCCTCTAACAGGAAGAACTGTGACAACCACAATACCTATGCCTTGTTAAGAAACACTGGAAGACATTTTAAATAATCATACAAGATGTTAAGAATATTATCATTAAAACATAAAGCTAGAGATCACTGAACTGGCTTCACGAACACAAGAGAGTAAGGTCCAGCGGGGTGAGGGGTTACAGCCTTAGCCAGGAAGAGTGGAGCCAGGACTACAGCTGGTCTTCTGACTCTGGTCGGGGCTCTTTCTCCTCCACCAAGTTTATTTTCATAAAACCCCTTACACAGGTCTGTGTGAGTTATCATGACGCCGGGGACTCTGCCTGGATGCCAAGAGCTGCACATTCTATTCTAAGTGACTTTGGAACACACTTTGGGAATAGAACTGGCTGGGACGAATGAGTTTTAACAAATGTCAAAATTCCTTCAAGAAATTGCAAGCTGAGCCCATTGGGTTTTCTTTACATTACTGTTAACTTTACAGATGATCCCTTCAACTAACAGCAGCTGCCCCGTATAACTTTACAATTGCCCACATAACATTAACGTGGACACCTTGCAATCTGGACTTGTGTTTTCTGCCCTAATATTCCTTAGTACAATCTTCTTGATGATAAATATAGTGTCCCTAATTTTTTTAAGTGTGACAGCTACATAGAAGATATCGAAATTGATTCCTGAAACCTCAACTCCCAGTGAGAGTGCAAGAATCCGGCATGTGTGCCTGGGCCTCAAAGCCACAATGGGACATTTGAGCCGGCTATAGGGCAGTTCTGGGACCTGCTTCCTTGCCATTTCTTGCATAGGATGGACAGTGTTATTCCAGGCATCAGCACAACCCTTCCTACTGCCTTTCTCACATAAAGTGAGAGGAGAAGCAACATAGGAGACCAGCTAATCTTGAGGTTACTAACCTGGCTCAGAAAGAGGAAGGAAAGACACAGGCTTCAGTAAGCATATGAGCTAGAATTGTTCTGCAATAGCTGAATCTCTTCCCTTCCAAAATACCTCCTGCTTTTGTATGCATTGGCCTCAAGTGAGTTTGAAGAGACGTTGTTCTCTCTACCAAAACAGTGGCCCAACAACTACCATTAAGATGGAAAACCATCCATATACCCATTAACATGCCAACACTAATTCATACAATCACATCAACCAGAAATGTGATGCCACCCAGCTCCACACACAGAATTGGTAACCTAGACATCAGATTGGTTATGAACTTCGATGCCTGTCTTATGGTAAGCTTTTATTCAGTAGTGCCTTTCATCTCTGATTCAGAAATTTTACAGACCAAGAGATTCGCCAAAAGAAACCTGTGTTTTTCCCTCAGGCAGTTATATCAAGACAATATATGTGTGCGTGTACATATGCATATACATGTGAGTTGTGTATCTGTACGCATACTTTAAAAATAAATTCGGTCATCACTCTTCTAACAAAAATCCATCTTTCACTTTTCTAAGTCAATTCTACTTTGCTTTTTCTGTTTCAGTGAAATAGACTGGACATTTGCTAAGGGCAGGAGCCAGGCATGAAAGTCAAGCACAACGACTTCAGAGTGTTCCAAACAGTGGGCTCTATTGTCTGTGCACATTTTCAATGCCAAGGGCACTATTTTGCCAGTGCATAGGGATACCTTATGCAACCCCTCCACCAGGTAGAAGGGCCACCTTTTCAAATATATTTGTCTTCTGCAGTGTTCTCCACTATCTGCCTCCAAAAAAAGCTAAGTTCGTTCACTCACTGCATTACTTACCAAAACAGGAAGCTTTCCAAAAGTCACCCATGCAAGCACATACCAATTCTTACCCTCTAGTTGTGTATAATTTAATAAAACTGACCATGTAGGATAATGCTGTTTATTAAAAATATAGTCAGGGAGAAGGAAGTCAGTGCATTTATGCAATTTTACATACACATCTGTAGTTTGAGGTTCCATTATTCCAACAGTTCATATAAATCACTGTTTCAGAGAAAAGGAAAAAAAAATGCTTTACACAGGAGATCAGCAATTGGTTATAGGTTTGGAAATATGAGTCGGCTTGTAGTAAAAATAAAACCACCTCTTCCATTATTAAAGAATGTCTCCTTTATGCAGAACAAGTCTTTAGCGTTAAGAACTTTTCCTTGCATAAGAATTAACTTGAAGTTCTTGGAAAACAGCCAATCCTGTTTTCTATATTTATAAATGCTATTTTGTCTGGATTTTTTTTTGAGGTAACAAAGGAAGCATCTTCAGTGATTTGTCACTATGTTATCCTTTACCGTGTATGTCAACTACTGCAATGTCAAACCTAAGACTCATACAAAAGCATTTCTCAGAGAATCATAAATACAGAATATGACATTTCCAAACAATGTTCTCATTACAGCAGGGAAAACAAAATGGATCAAAAAACAAAGCCTAAAATAAATGAAGGCTTGATCATTTTGCTAATAGAGAAATGAACAATAGCATCCAGAATCCTCCAAAAAGGATTTGGCATATGAATGCACTTGTATGAAAAACTCCATCACATTTTTTTTTTTTTAATAGACTCCACTCCCATTTCCTGAACTCATGCTCACTGACAGGAATCGAGAGTACAGCCCCAGCACCTGCTAAGCCAGAGGGAAGACGACAAACTTACAACTTACACGTGACAGTCCTCAGTGTGGAAAATCAAAAATTTTGTATCTAATTTCTTGGATACTGAAGTTAGTGCTCTGTCCCTTGGCCTTCGGGGAGAGGATGTATAGGATGTCCTAGGGAAGTCACTCCAGAATAGGAAGTGATCATATTCAGTTGAAGGCACCACTCCTTTCCATGTTATATACCTAACTCAAACCCAGGAAAGAGGGGCTTCAAGCATAATTACTTTCCTTATATTCTGCTACAGTGAAAGAAAGTTCTCTGTCACTACAAATGCAGGGAACCAGAGCCAAGCACGAGAAGAGAAAAATGTGCATTTCTTATAATGAGTGGCTGTGTGAAAAGTTTCTGCTGGGTTTGGCTAAGGCATCTAAAACTCCATGTCTGCTCCCAATTAGTCTATTTAGAATTTACAGTTCAGTTTTCTGGGGGGATAGGAAGAGGGAATTACATTTAGCTACCTCTTCCTTCTTAAAGTAGAACAGTTACAAATATGTTCTCATATATAAAGCAAATCAAATCAGTAACTGTCTAAATGACAACACAAATTCGGTGTTAGCTATGACTAACATCTGACTCCATCTCAGCAAGAACTAAAGGACGACAAAATCTCAGTTGCTATCCAACTAAGTGTTTAAAGTATACTAAAAAATTAGTGCTTGTTGATAGGATTACCAAGCAAATAAATTTAAGGCATAACTGGAGTAATAGCAAATTAAGTATATACTTTTTCCCTCTGATGCAATAAGGCCTCTGCCAAGAGATTACTTTCAAATGGGAAGAGTTGTCCTGCCCCAAATTAACCAAAGGTGCCTTGTATTGAAGGAGGGATAAGCTAAAGGCTGAGGCTTTTAAACAGATAACTACCGATTTTGAAACACTCAGACTTTAGAGTTTGAGTCAAAATCACCATATATACTTATTAGATGCTGGAATCAATGAGGCCAGATTTGCCAGGGTCGCAACATGGATAAAACGTCAAGTACAGATAAAACATTATTTTGTTTATACATGTCTGAATTTTAACAGAACCCTTTAAAAATCAGGAACAAAATGCTATGTTCACACAAAAGCCTTGTGCTTAGTTTGCAGGAAGATATCAGAACAGTTGAAAACAAATTGTTTCCATCTTTAACTTCACTGGATGAAGCTGCCCAGCAGCCGCTGTTCGCGGTGAAACTGCAGAAACACAATTACCTTCTTGGATTTCAGGGAAAAGCCATTTACTTGTCAGAGCCTCTGCAGAGACAGGGAGACAGCTCTGCCCCCAACTCCTCTGACAGTTCCTTGCACTTAATGGGGTCACTGCCCAAGTGAACTTTCAGGAGGGGACGTTTCCATATAAGGCCATTTAAGTGTAAATTGACACAGCAATCTATGTCAAACAAACCACTGAGTTTCTTTTGGGTGGTGAGATAGGGAAAAGGGCTTCTATGTCAATGAAATAAGACTTGCAGAACAAAGAAAATTGATTTCTCAAAGTTCAATAAAAAAACTAGCTCATCTCTCGTTTTCAAAGAGATGAATTATAGAAAATTCCTTCAAATTTATGCCACAGGCTTAATTTTGGACCTTAGGAAGGAATCTCCTCCCATTTTCTCTTCACATTTTATGTTCAAGTTGCTACTATAAATTGTTTGAATAGCAAAATCAGCCATGACCTGAATCATGGAGATATATCGATTGACTTGCATTGAAAGACATCTATACAATTGAAAGTTATGCATACAGCACAAAACTATAAACAAAAAGGTGAAGCAAACTTTCTTTATTTTCAGGTAAAAACGTTAACCTGATGGATTATTGCAGATTTGAGAAATCAGCACATAAAATGACCGGACAGCACTGCTTACAGGTGTTTTTATCTGCGTCGAGACAAAGGCTGGACTGTTTTATCCCAAGTCAGTATTGGGAGAAGGGGAGAGGAGAGTGGAATAAAGAAGATTATGAACAAAAACCTGAAACAAGAGCAAAGAAAAAAGAATTTTTACTCCAACAGGGAAGGAAAACTGCTAACTTTGTTTAAAAAATTTACATTAATTTAAAATGCTCTGGCTGCAGAATAATAAATACCGGCCAGCCCAAGCTGTAGACTTTCTAACCTTCATAAAAGGAACAAATGAGCTTTCCTTGTCTCATTCCAGAGGCTGTTGCTACTGGAATTGCCATGTAAACAGTCCTAGTGTGTCACCTGGCAAAAAGCCAGTAATACTCTAAACTATATTAAAACTAAGCTATAAGAAAAGTCTACCTAGTTACAAAGATTGAATTATATTCGATATATTTCAATCCAATGAATTTTAAATTAGATCTTAGCTGGAGAGAACATGGGACAACAAAAGCCCATGGCTGACAAAGATTTGAGAACTGTGAGTGTTGTATAGAAAAAAACAAAACAAAACTGTGAGCTG
This sequence comes from Sapajus apella, assembly GCF_009761245.1. NCBI lineage: Eukaryota > Metazoa > Chordata > Mammalia > Primates > Cebidae > Sapajus > Sapajus apella. The sequence continues at coordinate 10,137,998 of NW_022436950.1, read as the reverse complement.
CACAGACAATAATGAATCAGGGAGAGGAAATCAGAGGAAAGTGAAAAGCACATAGAGCTAGTCTACTAAACTACATTTGTCAAATACATGTGAGCTTTAATTTCTGTACTTATGTACAAGAGTTGTCTTTGGAGGAAACAAAACTGCAGACTTAGCTAGATGGATACACACAGCCCAGAATTAAACTGCACAGCGACATTTATTGTTCCAGCCTGGAAAAACATCCCTTTTTTAAATTTCACACAGCAAAGCATGTTAAAAACTTCACTCATCAAATAAATGATAATTTAAACAATAACTTGCTAAAGAAACCTCATGACAACAACGTTTTAGGGCCTGATCACTTTAAGTCCATGGGGCCATTAATGAATATGAACCAAGTGTCTCTTTATAATCTGCAAGCCGTTTTTCCTACAACAAGAAGGCGTAACATGTTTCCTTGACTCAGGTGATACATAAGAAAAGAAATCATGATTTGTTTCTGTTGCTGTAACAGGCAGACACTGCATTTCTTGTTGTGATCAGGAAAGATGGAACGACTGCTGCCCTTCTCTTGCTGCTATCAACAGTTTTTCACGCATTATCTCAATGCTTGAATAGTCCGGCAACTTAAGATAGTTCACACAAGTCATTACAGAGGGCAAGAAGTCATCTGGGTTTTCTGTTGATTCAAACGTCTTTCGGACAATTGTCAAAGGTGGATTCAAACTCCGGAATCCTGATTAAGAGAAAAAGAAAGATGAAGTTTTTAAAAAACTAACTGCTGTGCCATACAGTATTACACACAAGGTATTCTTTCTTGCTTGGTAACTATACATTCAATATATATGAAGTGTAAGGAACACGCTTTATTTGTCATTTAAAAAATCGATGTATAACATGGAGGCAATTGTTCTTTATGCCTTCTGATTTTTAAAATGGAATACCCATAGTGGTTCACGCCTGTAATCCCAGTACTTTCGGAGGCTGAGGTGGGCCAATAGCTTGCGAGTTTGAGACCAGCCTGGGCAATATGGCAAAACCCTATCTCTACAAAAATACAAAAATTAGCCAGGCATGGTGCTGTGTGCCTGGAGTCTCGGCTATGCAGGAGGCTGGAGCAGGAGGATCGCTTGAGCCCAGGAGGCAGAGGTTGCAGTGAGCCAAGATGGCGCCACTGCACTCCAGCCTGGGCCACAGAGTGAGATCCTGTCTCAAAACAAAACAAAACAAAACAAACAAAAACAACAGAATACCAATTTAACTTACATTAAGATTCAATCTGAAAAACAGATTTTAGAATCCATTCTCATCTAAGTCAACTACGAGTTTATAATGTACAAATGGCCTAGAATTTTATCTAACCAGTATTAGATGTGCATGAGTAATCCTACTTCAATATGTTTAAGACACTCCCTATGAACTGCCCTGCCAGTGGTCTCAACGTACTGTTAAGAAACATGATGATACTGGAATAACTAAGAGGCACTGCAAGTGAAATAAAGAATCTCTTGCTGATGGTACTGGAGTCTCACACCCACAAACACACCCACAGGGAGAGTAAATGCTAAACATCAACATCATACCCACCTCCAACAGGCAATCTTGGGCTACCAGTCACAAACTGGAGAAACAACCTCTGCTGCTCATTATCAAAACTACTGAGAATCTCAAACAAAAACTTCACAGCCCGACTATAACAGAAATAAATATACCAAAATTATTTCATCAGGTTAAAATAGTTTTAATCACATCGCATCACATCACTGACTGTAAACTTCTCAAAATTAGATAGATGAACACTTTTAAATTACATGTATGTTTCCATTATAATGTACTCAAATTTGTTTCTGTTATGGTTAGAATTCAAATGGAATGATTATAGTTGTAATAAGTAAGGCTTGATCTGGTACTGTACGGATATTTCTGCTCTAATATACGTAATAATGTGGAACAGGATTGAATCTGTCTACCAGCCCCTAGAATTTTCACAGAAATACTTGAGAAAGTAACTCTTGGGTCTTAATTTGCCATCTTGAGAGAAATAAGGCCAAAACAGAAGTAAGCATCCATTAACAGGTAGACATATTTTAAAATGAACCACTCCAACTTTTGTTGTTTACATATGTGTGCATGTCTATGCGCACACATACACACACACCTCTCCACATTCTTGAAGATCAATAGAGAAACTGGAGAACCCCAATACTTACCTGTCATGAGTATAACCGTGATCAGGCCTGCAGCATTCCATCAGCGTCTTTGCATCCCAAGTGTCTGCTTTACTGCCACAAAGGAGCTGATCCAGCTGTGAGTTTAAAGGTAAAAAGAATTACTAAAGAAATATCTGCTTACCTGAGTAAAAATAAAGGTCTACGTGTACTACACAAGAGTATCAATTTCAGTACTAAAACCTTCTGCTTGGGACCTCTTTCTAAAACAAATTGAGAGATTCCATTTCCTTTTTAGCTGTACACTATTAAGTACCGTGCCCATCTGCAAGGACTTGGTTCTGGAAAAGCCTTTCCTCTTAAACCAAAAACACCTGATACTCTTGATTTCAGTTTTCCTTTCTTCTCATTACTTTAGGTGTTTTAAATTGATAATCTGCTTTTAATCAGGGAGATTTTATAAATCCTGGCTTTCAGAAACACAAAAGTATATAATAACAGATCCCAAAGAGGAGAATGTTGAGCTGGAGAAAGAAGTGGGAGAAACAAGCTGAACTAAGACACAGCAAATGGGTAGGTCTTTACGCTTTGTAAAGAGAGGCATGTCTATGTTATACGGTTGTTTGTATGGGGACCAACCTAGGTATTACAGAATGAATATTAGAAAGCAATACATGCTTTCATGTCCTTAGAAAATCTAACATCAGTTTCAAATTAAAACCATGTCTTGCTCTGGTTAACTGCTGATTTGCAGAAGACTGTATACTTTGAGAAAATCCAATTTGAGGCCAATGAAATTTAATATCTATTATATAATGCTCACTGTCCAGTACCATACATATATACATATACATATATATATTTTTGTTTTGTTTTTAAAGACAAGGCTGGAGTGCAGTGGTGCAATCATAGCTAACCACAGTCTTGATCTCTTAAGTTCAAGTGATCCTTCAATCCCAGCCTTTCAAATAGCTGAGACTACAGGTGCGTATCACCACACCCAGCTAATTATTTTTATTTTTATTTTAGACATGGTCTCACAATGTTGCTCAGGCTAATCTTAAAATTCCTGAGCTCAAGTGATCTTCCCACCTCCATCTCCCAAAGTGCTGGGATTATAGGCTGAGCCACTGTGCCCAGCCTATTTAATTTTCATTACTCTATAACAGGGGTTACCCCAATTTTACCGATGAAACAGTCCTATCAGATACAGTAACTTGGATAAGGTTATACAGCAAATGGTGAGGACCATGATTCAATTCCAGGTGACGAGCAGTGCCTACAAGTATCAGGCACACTATATGCTTTAAAAAAAGTAGTAAATCAAAGTAGACACAAATATAACTGAGATTAAGACGTTAAGTCAATCAAAAATTTACAGATTCAGTCAGTAGTGAATGTACACTCTAAAAACAAAAAGGTTTTAAAACTGAGGGAAACTGGACACATTCTAGAGCCTTTCTATGACATCTCACTCCCAGTGAGCAGTTCTTTTGAGTTGGCACTTCAAATTAAGATGGTGATATGGTTTGGCTGTGACCCTACCCAAGTCTCATCTTGAACTGTAACTCCCACAATGCCCGCATGTTGTGGGAGAGACCTAGCGGGAGGTAACTGAATCATGGGAGCGGGTCTCTCCCAGGCTATTTTCATAATAGTGAATATGTCTCATGAGATCTGATGATTTTAAAAAGGGGAGTTTCCCCGCACAAGCTCTCCTGTCTTGTCTGCTGCCATGTGAGAAGTGCCTTTCACCTTCTGCCAGGATTGTGAGGCCTCCCCAGACGCGTGGAACTCTAATGAACCTCCTTCTTCTGTAAATTGCCCAATCTTGGGTATGTCTTTATCAGCAATGTAAAAACAGACTAACACAGATGGCTAGAGGAACCAAGCACATAAATCCATTTCTTCCATTCTCAGAAATATTCTCTGTATTTGGCAATTAGATAATTTATAATACTTTCTTAAAACTTCAAGGACTAACTTTGGGAAACAATGTCTTATCAAATCTAGGAGGTTTAGTTTAAAAAAAAAAAAAAAAAGTAAATCCCCCTCCGTGTCTCTTTGCTTCCACATAAGTATAGAAACATGCCAAACATGCCACACACAGCACAAGTCCCCATTCTCCACCGAATGGCACTGAGGGCCTCGGCTGACAAAAATGCTATGCTTACTCTGTCGCGCGTGGACCCTACTCCCCCAGTCTCTTAAGAGGGGATGCCTATTTAACAATCTTCCTTGCTCAGGAAATTTCCTTGTCTTTCCCAAACATCTGTCCCCTGCTATCAAACCCCCACTGTTTTGTTTTTGTGCAAATACAGTCTTTGACTAGGCAGCAATAAACACTCCACTAAATTTATAGGTAGAAAACTTGAAATGACCATTTCTTTTAGATAAAAGCTACTCACTTCCTCCGGGTAGAAGTACTGAAGATGACTGAGTGGGAAGACTGATTCAAATCCATCTCTGAACGAATCAAATTGCCTAGAAACGCCTTCATTTAGTGCCCAGAATATAACCAGCTGCAGAAAGAAAGTTTTCAAAAAACTGTGACAAGATTTCAAATCTCTTTACTATTTAGTATGTGGCAAAGTACAATGAAACACCCTTCTGGATCACTTTATAAAAAACGAACAAGTTATTCAGTCTGTAAAATATCTGCTAGAAAACTACGTGAGTAAAAGGTCAGGTCTATATCTAACGTGGGGGCCTGACCAATACCAAAATGTAAAAAAATGCCATGTGCATTTATATTTAATGTGTTTTAAAAAATCCATTTATGGGCCAGGCACGGTGGCTCACGCCTGTAATCCCACCACTTTGGGAAGCTGAGGCAGGCAGATCATGAGGTCAGAAGTTCAAGACTAGCCTAACACGGCGAAACCCTGTCTCTACTAAAAATACAAAAATTAGCCGGGTGTAGTGGTGCACGCCTGTAATCCCAGCTACTCAGGAGGCTGAGGCAGGAGAATCACTTGAACCTGGGAGGCAGAGGTTGCAGTGAGCCGAGATCACGCCACTGCACTCCAGCTTGGGTGACAAGGGCAAGACTCCGTCTGAAAAAAAATAAAAATAAAAGTCCACTTATGTAAAACCAATGATTTCTATTACCTTACTATATGGGAATCAAATGAAAATTTCCCAAGAGGATAAAATGTTATTGAGAATTAAAGGTAATGCTTGAAGAATCACAATTAGCCACTATTGAGGATTTTTATTTTATTTTTTTGATACGGAGTCTCACTCTGTCGCCCAGACTGGAGCACAGTGGCACAACCTCGGCTCACTGCAACACCCACCTTCTGGTTTCAAGCGGTTCCTCGGCCTCCCAAGTAGTTGGGACTACCAGCACGTGCCACCACGTCTGGCTAATTTTTTATATTTTTAGTACAGACGGATTTTCACCGTGTTAGGCAGGATGATCTTGATCTCCTGACCTTGTGATCTTCCTGCCTTGGCCTCCCAAAGTGCTGGGATTACAGGTGTGAGCCACCACGCCTGGCCCAGGTTTTTAATTTTTCATGTAAAATGTTTAGCTCTAAATCCTGTTAAGTTCTTAGAACCTAACCTGTCTGCAGTGTGCTTCCTAGCAGAAGTAGGCAAAGCCTGGAAATGAAGTCAACATGCAATTGAAGGATAAGTAAAAGCAACTATTATTGGTCCAACGTTATCTAGTCATCACTGACTTTGGGTAACCCACTGGGTACAGAAACAACATTTTCAGATAAAAATGAAAACATTATTATTTTGTTGATAGAAAGCTATCAGCATTACTATAAATTATCTTGAGATAACCTTAATCTAAATGTTAACTCATTATTTGCTAGTAAGATGGAAGAATAGCTTTCACCAAGTCAGAAGAAACAGGATGAGAAGACAGTCCCACTGAATATTAAAAGAAATTACTTATGAATCACAGAACTGTTAAGTAACAGGAGATTATGGTTATTAACATTATTGGCTTTTTCAAACAGCTCTGTCGCCCAGGCTATAGTGCAGTGCTGCAATCTTGGCTCACTGCAACCTCCACCTCCCAGGTTCAAGCAATTCTCCTGCCTCAGCCTCCTGAATAGCTGGAATACAGGTGCGCGCCATCATGCCTGGCTAAGTTTTGTATTTTTAGTAGAGACAGGTTTTCACCATGTTGGTCAGGCTGGTCTTGAACTCCTGACCTCATGATCCACCTGCCTCGGCCTCCCAAAGTTCTGGGATTACAGTTGTGACTCACTGTGCCCAGTTGGTTATTATTTAATCTATATTTTCTCTCTCTTTTAAAACCGATGAAGAAACTGAAGATGCAGTTTTTCAGAGGCTCCATCTAAAGTCCCACAGCAAGTAAGTGAAAAAGTCAGTTCGAGGGGTAGGTAGCCACTCTGACCTAAATCCAATGCCCTTTCCACCCAATGTCAGGAATAAACCAAAATAAACTTTTCAAACATTGGTAATAAGGAACTATATAGTTGTAATTTAAAATACAAATTGCGTTCAATGTAAAATTATTTTTCTCCAATTTAGCAAATATAGTCAAGCATCATATATAAGTATTTTATTTTTTTTTTTTTTTTATTTGGAGACGGAGTTTCGCTCTTGTTACCGAGGCTGGAGTGCAATGGCGCGATCTCGGCTCACCGCAACCTCCACCTCCCGGGTTCAGGCAATTCTCCTGCCTCAGCCTCCTGAGTAGCTGGGATTACAGGCACGCGCCACCATGCCCAGCTAATTTTTTGTAGTTTTAGTAGAGATGGGGTTTCACCATGTTGACCAGGATGGTCTTGATCTCTTGACCTTGTGATCCACCTGCCTCGGCCTCCCAAAGTGCTGGGATTACAGGCTTGAGCCACCACCGCGCCCGGCCTCATATGTATGTATTTTTAAGAGAAAGGGTCTTGCTCTGTCACCCAGGCTGGAGTGCAGTGGTGCAAACTTAGCTCACTATAACCTTCAACACCAGGGCTCAACTGCCCTCCCACCTCAGCCTCATAAGCGGCTGGGACTACAGGCTCATGCCACCACACTCAGCTAATTTTTCCATCTTTTGTAGAGACAAGGCCCCCACTTTGTTGAATCGGCTGTTCTTGAACTTCTGGCCTCAAGGAATCCTACTGCCTCCACCTCCCAAAGTGTTGGGAGGATTACATGCGTGAGCCACTGCGCCTGGCCCGTAAGTTAGTAATTTGAAAGGCGTCACCAAACATAGAAGTGTGCACTGCATGTGCCTGGAGTAAATTCTGTCAACTTAGCTGACTTGACGGAAATGCAAAAACACAATTTAGTAAGAACATAAATGATATCTCTTTTCACTCATTTTTTTTTTTTTTTACAACTAAGAAAATGTAGTATTATTAGCTTGAAGGCTTGAGGAAAAATAATTCAAGGTTATATAAGACAAGAAATATCTGATATGTGCACTCAAGAGCAAAGAGAAACTAGGGCCTCGTAAAGCAGCCTTCATGCAGTGGACCTGGGGCTGTGGCAGGTCTCAAGCCACAGCACGTGCAGCCAGAAGCAAGGTACAATCAGGCAAAGTCCTCCATCCTCACAACTGGCCTACCACCAAAAGACGCACAGTTACATACTCTTAGATACTCCTCTAAATTGTGGATAGTGACTGGTATATCCTTCCCTCCTTTCTTCAGTTCGATATTGGGAAACCCTGGCAAAGTGAAATCCAGTCCTAGATCTTCAACAGAGCAGCCATTCATAGTCAGGGTTTCTAATGCATACTGTAGACTCTCTTTGGTCTAAAAAACACAAATGGGGGACAAATGGTGTCAAGCAAAATTAACTCACAGTTTTTTTAAAAAAAAATAAAAGATATCCTAATAAAGTTGATGGGTTCCTTTAACTCTTGGCTAATTTTTTTTCCTGCCATAATTTACATATGAACAAGTCACTGAGATCTCAAAGGAAATAAGTGTAAGAAAAGAGAGATGAAATGCTTCTTATGAGCTGCTGCACACGCAAATCAAATTTCACAGTAAGTGCCTAACAGGTTGAATACTAGTTAATTTTAAGAATGTGGACTCCAGAACCAGAAAAACTTTTCATGAATTTTAGGCTAATCTTGAATTCAATACTGTATAAGTATACAGCAAATACTGACAATACAGTTGGGAAACTGTAAATACAAAAAATGTACTATATCTAGTGATAGTAATTAATTTTTTCCCCCTGCAAAGCTCATGTCTACAGAATACCCTGGAGAGTCTTCATTCAATCACTTCCAGCCTCTGATACATAACAAATTTGTATCCATGCAGCAACACTGTGATTTAAAAAAATAAATAAATTAAAAAAAAAAAAAACAGTTCCAAGAAATCTCTAAGAAAAGACAAGCAATATTCTGTAAGATGATGTTAAAAACAGTCTTATTACTTGCTTTTTTAAATATCTCATATTATGAAAGGCCTATGTAAATTTTTTTAAACTTAGGGATCAAAAACCAACATAACAAAAATGCAAATTCCATCTAAAAATGAAGACATCAAGCATAGGAGAAAGAAGACAAATGACTTTCCAAATTGGAACTGCTTCCATTTATGAAATTCCTATAGGCTAACAATTAAGGTACAGAAAATTAGTCATTTAAACTAGACATGGTTAGAAGTTCTGATTAATAAGTCATTTTTTAAAGAGCAAACTAAATGTCATTTAGGATTCCAAATAATTCACAATACCTAGGAGGTGGCATATTACTTAAAGTGAATAGTCACTTTTTTTTTTTTTTTGAGACGGAGTTTCACTCATGTTACCCAGGCTGGAGTGCAATGGCGCGATCTCGGCTCACCGCAACCTCCGCCTCCTGGGTTCAGGCAATTCTCCTGCCTCAGCCTCCTGAGTAGCTGGGATTACAGGCACACACCACCATGCCCAGCTAATTTTTTGTATTTTTAGTAGAGACGGGGTTTCACCATGTTGACCAGGATGGTCTCGATCTCTTGACCTCGTGATCCACCCGCCTCGGCCTCCCAAAGTGCTGGGATTACAGGCTTGAGCCACCGCGCCCGGCCTAGTCACTTTTATTTATACTTTAATAAAGTATAAACAGTATACTTTGTTTTTTCAGAATGTTACCATTCTCTTGTTCACAGTTGGTTTAAGTCAATTTCTGGGGTGTGGATTCTGTGCCACTCATTTTATACTTTTAAATTGACAACATCAGGAATAATAAAAGATAGAACAAATATCAAAAACAAAACAAAACACTACTAACAAGAGAACTGTGGCAGCATACTGCATTTGAGACAAGCATATATAACGGAGCTGCATGGTGTGTTGGCACACAGACAGCCTGGGTTTGAGTTCCTCCTCTGCGTTCTCTAGGTGTGTGACCTTAGACAGGCTACTCTATCTGTCTGCCTTCGTTTGCTTACCAGTAAAATAGAGGTAACAACAATACCCCAATCTCACACGGTTGTTGTTGGGATTAAATAAATTCACATATGTAGGGTATCTAAAACAGGGCCTCCAGTTTTACTTGTTTTTTGGTTCCTCCTTCTTTTTGTTTTGCCATTATTTACCTAAGAGATAATCCTAAACAACACTGTAATAGTTTAAAACTTACCAAGTTGTAAGTGAAAACCAAAATGGTTCTAAAAATCCTAAAATGACAGATTTTGTACAGAAATGGTGGGCCTAGCCTCTTTGAACACCAATTTCTCTTAATAGACTTACTTTTCCAAACAGCACCAAAAAATTACCAATTAATATGGAAAATAAAGTGAATCTCCCTATGTATATTCTCTCTAATTAAAAGGCACTCTAAAATCTCATCTCTCTATTGTATGATCCTCTCCAACTCATCAGGAGAGGTGACACTCTCCCTCACTACAGAATCTCAACTTGCTATTCTTACTTTATTTAATTTATAAAATGAGAACTGATTTAATATTGGTCCATGTTACCAGCCCAAACAGAAGCTTTTTGGATCCGTGCCACAAAAAAACAGAACCTTGTTTTCTTCTAATACCAGATATAGAACAATTATTAATCTCAGACTGAGTTAAATAATTTATCTATTGTTAATTATATACATTAAAAGTATACAGTAATGATACAAAGTTCAAGGTCATCTATGAGATGTCACAGAGAAACCACAACATGTATTACAAGAAATGTTGTTGGCACTCACTGTGACCTTTTAAAAATATCTGCCTGAGATCTCTAGAAACAAGACTGTTCATAAATTAAGCTACCTTTCTTGAAAATAAATCTGTTCTGAGAATAGTTTTACTGATTCAAATGCTTGCTAAAAGATGAGATATCTTTCCAGATACATAATATGTCCATCTAAAATTTAATTGAAAGGAGTTCTTATTTATGATTTGATTTAGAATTACATTTTATTTGCTAATCAAGATGTTTATAACCTGCTGTAAATATAGATGTGACCCACTGTGAAATCACATGCCTTACTTAGTATAAAAGAATTAAAATCTAAAATAAAACATTACTATAACAACTGAGTCAAATACAAGCCTTTAACAAAAACCTCATTTTTCTAAAATAAAGATTTAATCCACTTGACTGTTTCTTCTAAGCCTACCTGGGATTTATCTTGTTCGAGTCTTTTCTTCTGTCTGACGATGTCTTCTAGGTGATAAACTGATCTGGCTACAACTGGGTCGATGTCAAACAAATCATGTGATGTCAGTGAAGTTTCTTGCCGTAGCATCCATTTATAAAAGGGTAAGCCAAGGGGAAGGTCCACCTGAAATGGAATATGCATAGCATTTTAACTGTCACACTGAGCTTCCAGCATTACCTCCACTAAGGCACTTCAGGAAATCATTTAAATATTAATACGGCAAGTAATCCCCAAGGAAAAAAAAAAATTCTGTAGTTAGAAACTACTTTTCCCACTAAACAAACTGATTCTTTCAATTTGGGGCTCTAACCATTGTGAAATATTTAAGGAACTTTTCAATGGTGGACATATTCTCCTTAACACATTTTACATGCGACTCTCAAACACCAAGAAGTGCTTGAAGAAATTTATTCTTTTTTAGATTAAGTACATGCAATTCCATTGTAGTCTGTATTATTGAATATCCCACAGCAAAAAATGTTAAGGGAAAAAATTTACTATATTGAAAATAGAAAACTAAACGGAACTTCTAAAATAACTGATAAACTGCCCACTCTTCAGTTAAAGTGAAATTGTCAACTTGGCCACAGATGAAAATGTTTTAAACATACTGACAAAGTGCCTCCGAAAATGTGAGAAGACCATGGTGGCTCATGCCTGTAATTCCAGTGCTTTGGGAGGCCAAGGTGAGAGGACTGCTTGAGGCCAGAAGTTCAAGAGAAAAAGAAATGAAGAAATGTCCAGAAACATTCCAACCTCTACGAATACTGATCACTTGGGTTATTTTCACAACAGCACTCTAATGTAAATTTATTGAAGTTTAGTTACATGCACAAACTTTCACACTGAATTATAAAGGTAATGTCAAACTTTGCCCTGGGAGCTGGAAAAAAAACTTGGAATCTTGGACAGTGGGACAGTCTCACCCCTGCCCTAATGAATCAAAATTGGCATTTTTAACAAAATTCCCAAGTAATTCATACGCATATTAAAGTTTGAGAAGCACTGCTCTGAAATACAGCAGTAAATACAGGGGACTGAGGTACTTGTGTACAACATTCTACACCAAAATTGCAAAAAGCGAACCATCCTAAACTTACCAATCTGAAATCCATGATAGCCTTGGCCATTAATTTTCCTAAGAAGCGAAACTTCATCTTAACCTTTGCGATATGAGCTGGCTTAGCTGTCCTACCAAAGGGAAGCGCAAATAGGCCCTGGAGGTTTTGAATATACTTGGTCCCTTCTTGGCTTCCTGAAAAACAAGCAATTCACCAAACTTTAGATGCTGTTTCCAAAAACAAAACAAAACCTGGTAACTAAGAACATTTAAGAAATCAAGTATTCTCAAAATTGGAGCGCAGATCACTGAATGAAGTCCTCTAGAACTGGACAGGCCTTCCCTATTTGATAAATGAGAAAACAGAGGCTAAAAGAAAGCAAGCACAGTTGTCCATTAGAAATTAAATATATTTAACAGTCTGTCAGAGTCCATTACCTGATCTGAGTTAACACAAACCAACTAACTTACAGATAGGCATTACCTTTTGGATTGCTAAGAGTTACTTCTTCACCTCTCCAAAGACCCAAGTCAGCTCTCTGTAGTTCCTGAGATACAAGTGCATAAAACTCCAGTGTGGGCCCAAGACCTGTACCAACCTACAGAAGAACACAAGTAGAATGATTTCAAATTTTAGAAACTGTGCTTTTTCACTGCCAACCTCCTGAAAATGTGGACACTAACGGCAACTGTTTACCAAGACGCATTAGAGATTATTTTCCAAAATGTCCTGATTAGATTTATCCTTTCAGTTCTGGTCTCCTGGAACAAGAGCTAGCAACCCTTTATTATTTCCCACCTGCTAACGCCCCAACATTTCAGTTGAATGGTTTCAGGTTATACTCACAGAAGTGTCCCTGTGGCTATGTACCTTTCCTTCAGGGAACGTATGGCACTATCTGTGTATGGATGTCTTTCCCCTTTTTCTCTTTAGTGAACTGTTACCCTAAACCAGCTCAAATGTCACCCTCTCAAGGGGAAGGCTCCCGTGACATCTGCCCCCAGTTAATCTGCTCTCTTTTTCTTCAGGCTTATTTTTCAGCTACTTAAATACTTACTACATTACTTTACCACAATTTCAGTATATGCCTGCATATTTCACAGGGTAACTGTTTTGGTCACCCTGTATCTCTTATAGTATGTGACATATAGTAGACATTTAATAGAGATATGTGGAATAAAATACAAATAATGGAAGGTCTGAATCCACACCAGCACAGATAGGACTGACAGCCTCACACAGGACACCAGTGCTGCTCAACTCCCAGGGTGCACCGGAATCCTCAGAACTTCATCAGCATGCACACATTGGGGTGTTCATCCTGAAGATTGTGATCTGGCAGGTACAGCTTAGAGCCTGGGCACTGGTATTATTAAACAAGCTCTGAAGGTGACTGTGAAGCCTAGAGTAAAACCACTCCTGATGTGGACAAGCTTGAAGCAGTGTTCATAGCTTGGTCATTCCTTCATGTTCTGTCAAGGTCCCACCAGATTGGACCATAATACAAAGATATGCAGGTGGTCACAAGTTCATATCATAGGTTATATGCTAAATCTAACTGTAACCCTGTCAAGAAGGCAACACGTCATATATAGATTACTTGTAAACAAAGGGTACTATTTTAACATTATTACAGTTACTTTAAAAAATGACCCACACTAGCTTAAAAGATTGGAGGTAGTCCACCAAATGTTTAACTCTTTCAAAACAGAGATCTGCTTGGACCTGGTGGTATTTTCCTGATTAACCCCTAACCCTATTAGAATTCCATACCAGTAAATAGTATCACTATTAACCCAAAACGAATGCTCCAACCAAATCCTTAGAACTGTCCTTGGCCCTTCTCTAAATCCGCAAAACCCAATCCATCAGTAAATACAATACGTGCTGCCTTCAAAATACATTCTGAACTCATTAGCAACTTTACCCAGCTGCCATCCGTCACCTGCTCTACCGATAAAGCCTCCTCGATGGTCTCTGCACTAGCATTCCCGCCATCTCACCCATTATCGTAACAGCAAGAGTGATCCCTACAAAACTCAAGTTCGTACTATTCCTTTGTCACTCTCCAAAGGTTTCTCATCTCGTTCAAAGCAGAGCTCCAGTTCTCACCACGGCCCACATGACCCCTCACCATGTTCTGCCCATCCCCCCTCAGTCTCTTTGACTCCTATTACTCTGCCCTTGCTCATTATGCTCAGGCCACACTCATCCTCCAACAGGCCAGGAACACTGCCTCTCTGTTCTTGTGCTAAAGATACTCTGCCCCAGACCACAATGACTTGCCTCCACTCAAATGTGCTCAGATCACCCCACGCTTCCCCATAATGCTTCATCCTCTTATTTTGTTTTACTTTTCTTCCACACAGCCTAACATATGTGTGTACATGAATGTGTGTGTATGTATTGTCTCCCCAAACTACAAGATAAGGTCCATCATAGGGGAGGGGGGCACTCTGTATATTCTGTTCTGCACTGAATCCCAGGCACTGGAAGATTGAGGAACAAAAGAGAAGCAAAGAAAAACCTGCAGTAACACATGGTATCCACCAGATGGTGCTAGTCAATTCTCCTTTTGGCATAAATTATCCCAGGTTCAACAGAAGTCGCAGATCAAATTAGTCTTTTTCCTTCATCCAATGCTGTTGTTTCTACAAGGATTCTTAAAATATTAAATCACTAAAAGCACTCCCTCTGTGAGCCTCTGCAGAAGGTAGAAGGCCCAGGTCATGTCTGCTTTGCTGATACAGCCTGAGGCTGGCCAGCATCCCCACAGAACAACCAGATCTTTTCAGGGATTATCATTCTACCCAGCTATACCACTGAAAGGGTAGGTACGTGATTGTGCTTCATTTTTCTTTTTAAAAGAAAGGAAAGCACAAAATCCTAGAAACATAAAAGTTTGACAACTTGACTTAAAATGGAATCTTTTTCTCTTAGAACTAACACATACCAGCACTTACTATGTGACAATGTTCTGAGTGCTTCACACATTTCAGCTCATTTTACCATTCTAACAACGTGAGAGGCAGGTACAGTAATTATGTAAAGGGCTGAGAGGACACTGACGAGTTTATGTTAATATGCCCAACTTCACACAGCCAGGCTCCACATTCCCGGCTCCTGATTTTTCACCTTCCCAAAAGGAGACTGGGTCACTGGGTCATTTGTAACCCCAATCCTTGGGGTTTGGGTGGCTTTGTGAGCCCAAAGACTGGTATAATCCTTCCCTGACTTACCAATCATTCCAATTCAAGTAGGAGCCCACACTGTGACCTGACAATTTGATTAGGATTCTTCTAGAGCTAGTTAGAAATTCTTCCTAAAGGCCACTAGCTGGCGTGTACAACTGAATTTGAATCACAACCTGAAGCCCTATGCATCTCACAAAACCAGTGCTTCTAAGGTAGGGGTGAAGGTACTTCTCCCTTCCCCGGTGAAGCAGCTTCTGGAATCTTTTCTGAAGTCAACAGGTAAGACCCATGAAGGAAGAGCATAAAATCTTGACTTTACATTAGCAAACCAATCCTATTCCTTAAAACAGTCTGTGTGAAGCCATTCTGAGCTTGTTTCGGTTTCATGCAAGAAGCAATTTTCTGGAACCATGAAGGATGAGAGAGGAAAGACATTTCCTGGCAAGAGAAAAATATGCTAGAGTAAGAAAGTAGAATCCGTGTTTAAAGAGAATAAAAACACACCAAGATGGTTAGAGCAAAGGTCCTGCAGTCTTATGAGCAAAAAATTTGGATGCATCAACATATAAGAACTGCATCCTCCAAGCAAAAGCCATGGTCAAGCCAGATTCAAAAGAGCCAAATCTCTTATGCCAGCAGTTGAGGGCCTCCACTCCATCTTGCCGCCTCCTATTTATCCCCAGTCTCCCACCACTTCCACAGTGGTACTAAGTTCTGCCACTCACTACCAAGCCTGACCCTTTGGTCAAACCCCATCTCCTCTAGAAAATGGTCTCTCAATCTTCCTACTCTCTTTCACTGAGGCCTAACTCAAGACATCTTGAGGACAGTACTCCTAGTCTGAATGCATCATTTACTTGGCACCGTACCACCACCTTGCCACATTCTTTGGTACCTTTGTCCTATGTCTCCCTGACTATATTGTAATCTTTTGAGTACAGAGACTCTGTCATAATCTGGAACCCTAGCATGCAGCATACTTCCCAGTACACAACAACTTATAATTTTAACTTTGGTGACTGAATACTCTTAGCTTTTCAAAAGTCATCAAGGAGAAAATGCTTAATAAAATGAATGAAAAATCAAAGTCATGATTAAAATTACTTAAATAGGCACAGTTAGTACCACACACTAAACTGCTGAATCTATAATACTTACCATGAGCCAGTTCATGTACATGAACTCAGTCATAACTTTGAGGTTATACTATTATTACCTACATTTTACAGATAAGAAAGCTGAGGGACAGAGTGGTTGGCTATTATAAATAAATAATTGGTATAATGAGAGATACAGAAATTTTAAGTCCATAAGAGGTTCAGGGAAGGCCAAAAACTCTAAGTTTGTCTTTAAAAAAAAAAAAAAAAATTAGGTGAAAGAAGAGGTGGAAGTATCCCAAGAGATTTAAATATACATGAAATACACGGAAAATCATTACTTGAATCTTTTGGTATATGGTCCTGACTGTTTAAAAACACCTGAAAAGAAAGAAAAGATGAAGACTAGAAGGGAAGAAGTAAAACTGTCTTTTATTCACAGATTATATGAATGTCTATGACACAAGGCAGCAAGCTATACAACTGGTGGCCACATTACAGCTCTGGCCCAGGGTCTGTTTCTGCACTATCTACAAGGTAAGAATAACTTGTATTAATAATAATTTGAATAATATTTCACAACATGTGAAAATTACAAGAACTTCAAATTTCTGTGACTATAAAGTTTCACTGGAACACAGCCATGCTCATTCATTTGTCTAATGGCACTTTCGTGCTACAAAGGGTAGAAGCGAGTAGTTGTGATGCAGACCATGTGACTCACAAAGCCTGAAATATTTACTGTCTGGTCCTTCACAGAAAGGTTTCTTAAGCCATGGGTCTACAATAATCCTAAGTGATTTATTAAAAAGTCATTAGAATAGTTAAGTTTATAAACATCACAGAAAACAAAGTTAAGGTACAAAAATAAACTATTTCTGGAAACCAACAAACAACTGAAAACAAAAGAACAGTATCATTTTCAACATCATCAAAACAACATAAAATACTTGGGTGGAAGCAAAATATGTGCAAAAAAGACCTGTAGATATAAATAATGAAGCGATATTGTGAAAAATTAAAGATTCAGATAAGTGGACACCATGTTCATGGATCAGAAGATACAATGCTATAGACATGTCAATTCTCTCCAAACTGAAAGAAATCCTGTCAAACCTTTTGTAGACACTGGAAAGTTGATTCTAAAATTCACATGAAATAAAAGTTGAAAATAACCAAACCATCTTTGAGGAAAAAAAAAAAAAAAAAACAAGGGCTATGCACAGTGGCTCATGCCTGTAATCCCAGCACTTTGCGGGGCCGAGGCAAGTGGATCACCTGAGATCAGGACTTAGAGACCAACCTGCACAACATGGAGAAAACTCATCTCTACTAAAAATACAAAATTAACCAGGTGTGGTGGTACATGCCCTGTAATCCCAGCTACTCGAGAGGCTGAGGCAGGAGAATCAATCACTTGAACCTGGAAGGCAGAGGTTGTGGTAAGCCAAGATCATGCCATTGCACTCCAGCCTGGGCAACAAGAGCAAAACTCCATCTCAAAGAAAAAAAAAAAGAAAGAAAGAAAAAAAAAGAGAAAACTTATACTATCTGATTATGATTTCCTATAAAGGTATGGTGATCAACACAGTATAGAATAATAAGAACAGAACAGAAAATCTAGACAGAGATCCAGACATCATAATCAACTGATTTCCAACAAAGGGGTCATGTTAATTAAATAGGAAAAAGAATGGTCTTTTCAGTAAATAGTGCAAAAAAACCCATATGAACAGCCTATGTCTTACAGAACTTCAAACTGTAATTAATATATATATACATAAATTAACTTGCAATGAATCACAGATGAAAAGCCAACACTACAAAACTTCTAGAAAAACACATGAGAAAAATCTTTGAGATCATGGTTAAGATAAAAATTTCTTAGGATGCAAAAGGCACAAACCAGAAAAGAAAAAGGAAAAAAAAAAAAAAGATAAACTGGATTTCATCAAAATTGAAAATTTCTGCTCTTCCAAAGACATTTTATAAATAAATAAAAAGATAAGCCACAAACTAGAAGAAAATAATGGCCAAAAAGGGTGGGCAAAATTCTTGAACACTTCTCCAAAGAAAATATGTGAATGACCAATAAGTAATGAAAAGATAATCAATACCACTAATTATCAGGGAAATTAAAATTAAAACCACAGTAAGATTCCACTATAAACCCACTAGAATAATTAGAACATTATCAAGTGTTTTGAGTACAAGAAGCAACTGGAACTCGCATATATACATTACTGATAGGAATGTAAAATGTGACAGATACTTTGGAAAACAGTTTTGTATCTCTTATAAAATAAAAACATATCTTATCAAATAACTTGGCAATTTAGCTCTGAGGTATTTATCCAAGAGAAGTAAAAACATGTCTCCACAAAGACATGAATACAAATGTTCATAGCAATGTTACTCAAAATAGTCAAAAACTGGAAACAACCCAAATGTGAATCAACCAGTGATTGGTAAACATATTTTGGTGCACTCATATAATGGAATACTATTCAATAATAGGAAACAAATTGAGGATGAATGAATGGATGAATCTAAAAAGCATTATGCTAAGTGAAAGAAGGGTGACAAATGGCTACATACTGCCTGATTCCATTTATTACGATATTGTAAAAAAGACAACATTACAGGGATAGAAAAGACATCAATGGTTATCAGGGGCTGGGGATGGGACAGGGACAGAATGACTGATTGCAAAGTGAAATGGGGGCACTCTGTGTGGTGACGGGAGTATTCTTTATCTTGATGTGAAGTGGTAACAAACTGTTTGCTTCTCTCAGCTCTTAAAATTGTACATTTTTGAAGTATGCAGTTATTATTTATAAGTTATATCTCAGTAAACCTGATTTTCTTAAAAAGGCAATTCAAACATTTTGAAAGTTACTGGCTGTTTAAAGCATCCTTTTGACTAACAACACAAACGAGTTCTAATGACAGGAAAAAAACTGCCGTTTATTGTTTAGTTGAACCTTTGACAAATGGAGAACTTAGAACAAATCATTCAAAAGAAAAGAGAGCAAAGTTTCCCAACTGTCTTTCAGAATGTCATAGTACCAAGAAACTCAAATAACATTTAATCAAGAGCACAAGTCAAGCTAAATAATCACCAGACTCAAAGCTCACCTCATTTTCATACTGGATTTCTAACATGGCCCGCGAGCTGCCGAGGTCCTGCATCACAGACTCAGCCTGTTTCAGCAGCTCCTCTCTGTTCACAGTACGCTAAAAAGAGAGTACAACTGTCAGGAAACTATGCTTTACTAATATTACACTTTAATAAACAGGTGGCATTTCTTGAAAGAACAAAATCAACTTAATTGTTAACATTTATATTTCCTGAAACATAACTCAGAAAAGGCTGAGGTAGCTGTATTGCTACAAACATCAACAGCACCGTTCAATATATTAAGGAAACCAGATCCAAGAGTAATTACTAATTTATCTTGAATCCATGGCAAGTTCAAAAACCTCAAGTTGGGGAAGAAAAAAAATCTCTGTATCTTTGCCAAATATCAATGCAATCTCGGGGCTGCCGTTTCATAAAATCTCCCTGGGTACATTTATATTTACCTAGAGAAATAGGTATGGAGGTGGCAGGTCAAACAAGTGAGCAGGGAAACCTATTGGCTCTGATCTGCCAAGATCCTACAAGCACTACTACAAACACCTGTGAATGAGACTTTCAAAAGTCCTCCTAGATTTCAAATTTATGCCAATATCAGTGCCTATGGAATCCTAATGAGGATATGAATAGGATGACCTTTTTTACTTAACAATGTTTGCTTTATGTTTTGTTTTGCTTTTCAGTATACACTTCATTCCCTGCCACCCAGCTAACTCCTTTATGGTAGTACTAATGTCTCCTATGACACTTTTGGAGATAAAGGCTTCACAAAGACAAAATTAAATCCCTAGAAAAAAAAAAAGCCAGAAACAACAACAACGACAACAAAAAACAGGTAAATGAACAGAAAAGACCTAAGTAAAAAACAGTAGGGGTCAGAGCTGTAGAACTGGTCTCTGTTGGAAATAGCTCAGGCTTTGTGGTTCAGAGCCATAAATGTGCAGCCAAGATTAGAAGCACAGATTAAGTTAGCAACACTTGGGCTAACTGGTATAAGAGACTCAAAATATATTAAGGATTTTGTTTCAGGCACTTCTAATTGGAGTGACTTGTTAAGGGAATGAAATAGATCTGATTAATTCTATTACATAAGGGATCAATTTTTAAAGGCACGATATAGTTTGAACTCCTAATTTAGAATGAAAAAAGTTTCAGTGAAAGACAAAAGATTTTTGGTACAAGGGTTATGGCAACTATAAAAGAAAGGAGAATTTAGAAATTATTTCAGACACTGGGGGTGGCTGGGGAGGAGAGACACTCTCAATGAAGGATAAGGAAGAATCACAGATAGCCCAGTTCCGAGAGACTGAAAGGAAAATAGGGGTAGATGACTATGATCAAGGCCTCCAGGACCAACACGCATATTCAGATACACCACAGTTCTAGTTTCCCCATTATTTTGAAAAGCTCAGATTCTTTAAAGATTTTAGGGAGAAACTTACTTTTTTTCTATCCAATCTAGGTGCAACTCTGCTATCTTGAGAATCAGACTGGTTGATTTCTGGGTTCGTATCAAGTAATCTTTGCATTGCTCGGTCCCGATCAAATGCAGTTACATAAAAAAGCATTTGCCGGGTATCAAAAGGAAAGAAAAATGGGCTGTAAAAAGATGCAATGTAAGTTTATTATCTGGCTAAGAATCAGAAACTACTTTAAAAAAAAAAAATCAAAACTTATATTAGGAACAACTTTTGATATGATATAGAATAAAAATTGTAAATAAAATGAGTAAAAATTGTTTAGGTTTGTTTATTTATTTATTTATGAGACGGAGTCTTGCTCCCAGGCTGGAGTGCAATGGTGTGATGATCTTGGCTCACTGCAACCTCCACCTCCCGGATTCAAGCAATTCTGCCTTAGCCTCTCGAGTAGCTGGGACTATAGGCGCTAATTTTTATATTTTTAGTAGAGACAGGGTTTCACCATGTTGGCCAGGCTGGTCTTGAATTCCTGACCTCAGGTGATCCATCCATCTCAGCCTCCCAAAGTGCTGAGATAACACGTGTGAGCCACCGTGTCCAGCCAGGTCAATTAATTTTTAAGAATTTTCATGTCTTACATGAAATTTTTAAGTGATTAAGTAATACTGCATTATGTAGAATCTGGTATTTAATGTTTAAAATCCTACACTTAAGCCTATCCAAGATCATCTTTAATCTACACGAAGGAAGTATAACATGACCAATGAAAGCTAATTTTTAAAATGTGACCACCACCTTCATGAGGTACTTCATTCGTCCCAAAACTAGCCCTATCTCCCAGTCCATATCTAAGGAAAAATTGTCTTCCATGAAACTGGTCCCTGGTGCCAAAAAGACTTGGGGACTGCTGATGTAAATGTATATGGCCAGTGGCTCTTAACATTTATCACTGTAGTTCTAAAAGTCCCTGACCCAAGCAGGTTCAGAGAATCAAGCAACTACACCTTTGGAATCCAATTTTATGATAACAGAGAATATTGACTATCCTCAGCCAAACTGCTATGTGTACTTTCCTATTTCATACATATAGCCACATACTATCAAGAAGATCTAGTACCAGCCCCCAAACTTGCCTAGTCTGTTTATATGCTAAAGCCACACAATTAAGCAAGTTGTGATCAACAGTATTAATAAATATTTGACTAGGTCCAGTAAAGACAATGTTTCTGTAACAAAATACATCAAGACCAACCCAGTAACATTTCCAAGGCCACCATTACAGAAGTGATTGTCTTACCAGGTTTTTCCTAGCTCAGTAAGCCATGTTGGGATGTTTCCTGTCATGATTACTAAAGGATCTTGAAGTTGCCTATTTGCTTTTGCTGTTAACTTACTGTTAATAAATTCACTAGTTGGAATAATTTCCTTGCACACTGCATTCTGTAAAATGTTTAAAAAAAAAAAAGTCTACATGTATTAAAACATTAGGATTATATTCACAATTTCTTCCATTATCTCCAAATCCATGCAAAGTACCCTGAATTCACGTGCTGGTTTCCAACATATGACACACGGCCTCTCATTACTGTGTCCCAACTCAAACAATTCCCACAATACACTGTTAGGCCCTCACACATCCCCTTGCCGCTGCTGCGCACACCCCTCTACCCACTGCTGCTGGCTCAATCATTCACTGATGTTGCAGCTTATGTTTCATGCAGGACCAATTCCCTTACTTTTCTCCATGCTATATAAATATCAAAGGCAGCATGCAACTTTCACTCAAGTTTTACTTGATATATATAAACTTTTGGTTACATGTACCTAAAGAATTTTAACTATAATAAATCCATGTTCAAGTTTCATATTGCAGCTTAATTTCATAAATTTATTGCCAGACAAAATTTTACACATCTGCCAAGAGAATTAATCCAAGACTGTGGGCTGGGAGAAAAAAAAGTGGGGAGGTTTCCACTGATGAGTACTCTGTACTTCACTGGACTAGGATCCCCACATTTAGTTGAATCAGTTTCCATTTCTAGTGCAATAGGAAATTTATCAATCACTAAAGAGAACTATAACATGAACAACAGACCATGAAAACTTCACAAGTTGGCAACATTACTCACATCATACAAGTAATACCAGTATCGACTGATAGCATGTAAAACTCTTAAAAGAAGGATCACATCTAATGACGGGTCTTCAAATGTTATATTTTCAGGTGGTGTGGGAATGAGGTAAACTTCTAAAGGATTTGATACTGATGGGCACACGCCATCTAAAGGACAAAAGATCAAAGTAAGTTTTGATCAAAATTAGAAAGGCTAAGCCAGTGAAGCCAAGGTCTTATCACCACTAAAATAGTAACCAGAAGTTGTTATAGTCAATGCTTAGAATCCTATTAATAGGGTATTGATAGGTTTGACAATCTTCCCTTTTTATCTTACATATATAAAATGTCTAGGCTTATAAAAATTTCACTTTCCCTTCACATACCCAAATAAACATTATAATGGAGAAAAGCTGACTCCTCCTCATTTCTCCTTTATATCAGAAGCAATGGTTAGTAAAATGGCTGGAGGAATAAAAACAAACTGTTTAAATTAAGTTCACTGTTACAGAAATTTCCTACATTTTTCATATCCAGTTTATAACTAGACAAGTACCTCAAAATTAAAAATCTGGTAAAAGTGACTTGGTTATTTAATACAAGGTTTAGAACTGAACAGACTGTGAGAGTTTTCAAGCAGCGTCTGTGAATCCTTTGTTATTAGACTGCATTAAGTAAAAGCACTTAAAAAAATAAATCTGACAGATTGAAACAGTTGCCATTTACTCATAGCAAGCAAAATAATGAAAAATCATACCACCATCACTTCATAAAAGAAAATGGCATTTTTTAGCACCAAAAAACCTAACAATCTCAAAACTACGAGTCTTTTATACTGAACAAACTTAGTTTTGTGGTAAAAATTGCTAGAGGTCCCTTATTTCTGTGGACCAGGAAATCAGTGTGAGAAAATTACTGTGATGGAGGCGGGAAGGGAGGTGGGGGCTCTTCCATGGAACGAAAATACTGTCTAACCTTGAACGAAAATACTGCCTAACCTTAAGGAATTGTTAGTGTCATATTTTTAAAGGGAAGAAATGGGGGAAGAAAGGAAAATTACAGAGAAGGAAGTATTACAGAGAAAAATAACTATCGCAAAGTGACTGCTATATTCTATGGTTATTATATTACCTAGCATCACTTTTTATAATTACTATAATTCTACCACTTTAACTATAATGAATGGCAATAAAAAATTAAAGGCCAATTGGATCAATCACTATCTTCAGTCTCTTCTTTAGTGAACGTGTTCTACCAATGAAATTTGTTTCAGCCTTCACGAAAGCCTGCTTTAATGAATTGGGAATAAGTTTTTTCCCAATTTTCCTTCTCAATTTAATTTTGTAGGCACTTAATTTTTCATTTTCTGGATATTAAAATCAAGAATTAAATGTGACCAAACTGTTCATAACTTCATTTATTTCTCAATTATATTCAGAGATTTTACTACTAAATACATAACACTCTTTTAAAATCATGAAAAGGGAAGACTAGTGCCCAGCTGGCAATTTTCTCCTTTATCTACCATCTTACCGTGCCATAACTCATCATGCTTTTTTGCATTTCTAGGGGAAGTTTTTGTTGGAGCTGTTTGGGCTCTCCCTCTTTTACCACCAACACAATCTTTATTACTTTCTTCATCCTCTCTCACAGGTTTATACCTAAAATGACAAGACAATATATAAATCAAATGTAGATTTTAAAACTGAAAATTATTCTACAAAGTCAAAATCTAAGCCACAGACACCACACAGTTAACAGAAGACCATTCTGAGATCTATTCCTCTCTCTCTCCCTAGCATGCATTTGGAGAATTGCCATTGGCACTACTTCTTAAAAGAGGTCACCTACAGACCACCTTCCCAGAAGGGGCTGCCTGAGAAACTCCCAAGGGTGGTTCTAGGAAGAATGGCTCTCTTCAAGTATATGTAGCAGGCACTCACAGACTATACAGGAAGCTGCATCCAAATGCCTTTTAAGGACTCAGAGATGCCAAACTTCAGATTACCTAATGGAATGTCATCTTACGACAATATTTTTGTCTTAAAGACCTTAAATAAATCTAGAAAAGAAATCTAGTAAATCATAATTATTGTCCATGAATATGTTTTCTAGTAGACTGAACAAGGAGGCTACATATACATAGGCACATTATCAAACATTTGAAATCACCTTTAAGAACTAAAATGTATGATTCTGGGCCCCCTATCCTTATGAAAGCCAGCCATTAATTCAATGTGAATTCTAAAACACAAGAGTTTCAAAGTTTATGAAAAACCAAAAGAATTTTCAGACTTGCCATATTGTATGAGTCTTTGTCCAAATACCAGCTCTGCCTAGAGGATTGCTCTCATCATCCGTGGATTCTCTTTCATCTTCAGCCTGTATACTAAACTGCCGTACTGCCTGATATACAGTCATGTTATACGGCAGCAAATGTTCTCCAATATAAAACTGCAGCCTGTGTCTTACATTTCCAGAATTTAGGAACTGAGCAGCCTGAATAAAGGAAAGCAAAATCCATTTAAGCCACAGGCCCTGAATTTTATATAGCACATTACAACATGGTGGGAATATAGTACCTTACCAGAGACTCATCTATTTCCTCATCTGATCCATCATCATCGCTGTCTTCATCGTCTTCTCTTACTCTTCCATACCCTGAAGACCCAAGTAGATCTTTAAACTCAGAGCAATTTCAGATGTGAAAACAAAATTCTGTATACACTGGTTAAACACATTCTTAGAAAAACACATATAAGTTCAGTATCCATTATCTGAAATGCTTGAGCCCATAAGTGTTTTAGATTTCAAAATCTTTAGATTTGGAATATTTGCATGTCTTGGGGATGGGACACAAATCTAAACATTAAATTCATTTATATCTCACATACATGGTGTGAAGGTAATTCTATACAGTATTTTCAATAATTATGAGGATAAAGTGTATGTAAACTGAACGATCAGAAAGCAAACGTGTCAGGTGTGGAGTCTTCCACTTGTGGTATCACGTCAGCACTCCAAGTTTCAGATTTTGGAGTATTTTGCATTTTTGATTTTCAGGTTGATGTTCAACCTGCATATATTACACTCTGATCTATGAAGCAGAAAGGGCTAAGAAAATTGCCAAACACAAAATGTCATTTCTACTACATTTCACCAAGATATATTAACTCATCATTCGAGTAAGCAGTCAACCCAGAATAAGTTCAATATATGACTATATACTGAACTTACTCTGTATAGTAAGAAATATAAATGACAGGAAATATAAGTTCCTGCCATCTAGGTTTTAACAGAAACAATGTTAAACAAAGAAATAATGTACATATCTCTTAATGAAAATTTCTCCCCAAATACACATACATATCACACAAAACAAATATATGGAAAGTACCTCTAACCACGAGGTATCTCTCAATAGCTTGTACCAAAGCCAGAGGGTCAATCTTGACAGGTCCACCCTTCCACTGCTTTACATTTGCACAGTCTGGATGTCTTTGTAACTGGCATTTTAATTGATGTGTGTTGAAAAATTTTAAAGCCTGTGATCCTCTGTTGAGAGAAAAGCTCAAGATAATTTGTGAAAAAAAAGTTAGTCTATTGTTTTCACAATTAATATACATTAATTCAAATAAAGGAAAGTTAATACAAACTGCATTTCCATAAGACACACTACTACTAAGCTTACTTACCAGTTCTGTAAATGGTAAGGCTGATAATTCAAGTTATTTAGAAAAAGTTATTATACATAAGAAATAAAAGACAAATGTGTATGTGTGCATGTGAAAACCTTAAGTCAACATCTGATCTCTGTCCCATCACAAATCCATGAGAGCAGAAATACTTCACCCATGAATATGTAATTATTTTTCTGGAACAAAAATTCTTCAACTATTTGAGCATACTCCTGCAACATTTTGCCCCTTCCTACTGAATTCTATTTTAAAAATGCAAAAACATACTTTTCTTTTTTAAATTTCAAAGATTTCAACTACAAAATTACTTTAAAAACTAACTTTTAAAATTTACTTTGCTATAATAGTTTTGAATGAAGCAGTTGAAACCTGGTCATGATGTTTAACTGCTCATTTCGGAAAAGCTCTGGCAGGAGTCAGATACAGACAAACTTAAACTGTGATTATCTGTATGATTCCATAAAGTAAGCTTGTCCAACCTGCAGCCCACAGGCTGTATGCAGCCCAGACTGCTTTCAAGGCAGCCCAACCCAAATTCATAAACTTTTCTTGAAACACAATGAGTGGTTTTTTTTTTTTTTTTTTTTTTTTTTTTTCAAGCTCATCAACTAACATCATTGTTATTCTATTTTATGTGGCACAAGACAATTCGTCTTCCAGCGTGGCCCAGGGAAGCCAAAAGATTGGACCCTCCTGGACATAAAGCATACAAACAGGGATATGGAGAATAATATTCCTTTATATGAATATATACATGTGCAAACATACAAATTTGGACAAAAATAAAAAGCTTCATGGTTTTCTCAAGCATAGTTGAAAATGCCCCCTAATTTCGTGAACTCCTTCAGGAAAGCATAATGATTAAAACTGCACACCACACATTACATTAAATTTCAAAGCAGAAAATAAACCCTAGTCCATGATGTGACTGCTTTATTATTCAATAATGAATACTGTTTTTAATTCAAACAAAATTTTTAAAATGTTTTAAAAACATCAAAATGTGGATTCAAAAAACCAAACTAGGCTGGGTATGGTGGCTCAGGCCTGTAATTCCAGCACTTTGGGAGGCCAAGGCAGGAGGATCACTTGAGCCCAAGAGTTGGAGACCAGCCTGGACAACAAAGTAAGACCCTGTCTCTACAAAAAATAAAAATCTTAGTGGAGCACGTTGGCACATGCCTGTGGCCCCAGCTACATGGGAAGCTGAGGCAGAAAGATCTCTTCAGCCCAGGAGGTCAAGGCTGCAGTGAGCCATGTTAACACTACTGTACTCCAGCTCGGGCAAGCAAGTGAGACACCTGTCTCAAAAAAATAAAATAAAAACCAAATAAATTTCCTATTTTCTAAGTTTCCAGTCAAAATATTCCACGAAACTTACAACATTCCACAACACAGAACAATTAATTCTTTCCTGTAGCACCTCGAGTCCTTAAAACCACATTAAAAATATACTTACTAGAAAATTTCAAAATAAACATGTTTGAACCCATCAAAATACAAAGATATAACCACTTATATTACATATAAATCATCCTGCTCGAAATGTAAACATTATTCATATCCGCAAAAAAAATTTTACCCTACTGAAATTAAACACAAAGTTCTTAAGGAAGCTTTGTATATTAAAGCATATAAATTTAAGGAAAACTAAGCCTGTTAAAAGTTATGAATACAATCACTGGATTATATATTTATAAAGTATCCTGTTTAAGGCACATGGTGTAATTTTAAAGATAAAAAGCATTTGATTCATTCTTTAGAGTACTTAATTTCTTTCATCATTACAGCTGAATGTTTGTTGGGCCGATCAAGACTTTACCAGACCTCTTCCCAGCTTACCTCCATAAAATTAAGTGCCAAATTCCAGTGGCAAGGGTATAGCCAGGCAATGATCCTTACCTGCCTCCCGTCCCATTTCCACTAGGGAAATCATGTACTTTGACTGGAAATTGTTCCATCTGGCTGAGGCAGTTGTTCATCTTGTGAACTAATGCCAACAAAGGTGCATTACCCACTGGTTCCACTCTTCCAATTGGTTCTTCTCCAGGAAGCTAAAGTTATAAATAAACAAACAGGTTAAGCAACGCCTTTTCAAAACAAAACTCTCCTCAAAGAGAAAATTTAATAAGCAGTTTTACAAAAGAGAATCATTCGTCCATTTGCCTTTATCTTTTATGACAGATTTGGTTTGAATGATGTTTCCAAATAAATTATTTCAATAAAGACACACTTTTGGACAGCCCACAATCCTGCATTCACAATTCCTAAATCCAAAGGCTCTAAAAACACAAGTCACTTGGTGGCAAAATGTGATCCAAACAGACATAAGACTATTTACAATCTTTATCTGATTTTTGTAAGAATATTCATGTTTTGCCATTAAAAGATTTAACACATACGATATAGAGTGCTATTCAGAAACTGCTGGGAATTTTAATGTACTATACACTGTAAGGCCCTTGAAACCCACCAAACTCCAGGGATTTCAGATAAGAGATTGCAACTTGCACATAATCTTAAGTACGATATAAAACTATACATAATACTGTCATGCGTCTAATGAATCTCCAATAAATATCAACTCTGCTTTAGGTAGCTCCACAAGTTAAAATACAAGCAATGCTCTAATGCCTCTTAACTTAGCAAGCACATGGTGAAACAGTGCTAACACACAGGAGAGCTATCCTTAGCCCTATTACAAGATAATCCAGAGAGAAATGTTCCAAGTGATGTTTTCTCCTTAAGCCACTGTAATACAACGAGAATGCTGTCAACAGTATCCAAGAATTATCCTCTTGCTCTCACCCACTTAGGGTAAAGGAAGGGGAGCCACTCTGTGGCTCCTGGCGTTATAATTCACATTATAAACAATAACATAAATGGTCATTAAGCACCCTTGATTGGAATTGTTACAACTGTATTTTATGCACAAACTAGGAAAATATATCTCCTGTATCTTATTACAGATGTTTGTTTCCCTAAAAGGAGCTATTACAAACTACATATGGTTAAAAACAAATATTGCACATAAAACACATTCACAGCTGAGAGACTACTACTAACGGCTCATTTTGCAAGCAAAAGAGACTCAAGATACTTCAACCATAGAAACAGTGACATGGGCTTTCTGTTAAATCCCCATTTCATTGTTTTACTATTTACTTTGATATACAGAAGTTGAAGGATTCCAACTGTGTAAAAACCTAGACACTTTGCCTCAATGTCTTGACCAAGACCTGCTGGAATTTATTACTGAGATGAAAATGTATGTATTAGTGAACAGTGATTCTTATAATAAGATATACAAGCATTATTAGATAACTTACTGGAGAAGAAAAAAATACATGAAGAAATCTCTTTAATCTGATCTCTCTGCTCACAGCATCCTTTTCACTTTTAGATGTCAAATAAAGCAACAGCTGCTTCACAAATCCACTATGTTGGATTTCAAATGATGAAACATCTGACTCTGAGACTATGCTACGGATTTCTACAAGGCACTCAGCTCCACCATCCACCTGCAAGAGTTGGTAAAAGTATTTCCATATTGATTTAAGCAGTACTTACAAAAAACACAACTCACACATCCTCAAAAGGAACTACATATATTCTCAATACCCTTAAAAAAGAGGGCAGGGAATGGTACAGTTGCAGTAAATCCTTGGAAAATATGATTTTAAACACACACACACACACACACACACACACACACACACACACATACACTTCATGATGAAAACCAGGAATCTGTAAGAAAATCTTCACATTCAACCAATGTAGTTTTCTTTAAAAAAAATATTTTTAAAGCATGAGAGAACACAAACTGAAGAATAAGGGGCTATATAAAACACTAGAATGAAAAGATGAATCAAGAATACAAAGTGTGGTTTTAATTAATACATTTAAGGTCTCAGCAAAACAATTTCTTGGAAAACATACTACCAAGACTGCTCAAGGTACATCAAAAACATAAAATAAAAACAAACAAAAAAAACACCAAGAACCAGATGAAACATAAAACACATTAGAAAATCTCTAGCTTCTCCTGCCACTCTGAGACCCCATGTGGAGACAGGGGCTAGGAAGAAGGCCTATCGTCTATACCTATAGTTGAGGATGACTTAGAGAACAAATGTGCTTGTGGGGACATTTCTGAAGTTTCTTCATTTGTCAAGAATTATGAGATGTGAAAGAAAGAAAGTCAAAGATGAGGTTTCTAGTACATTTAATAATACAGACTGATGAATCCTGATAGTCAAGGGCTTAGTAAAAGAAACACCAGCACCAAGGGTGTATATAAGGTAAAAGTTGATCTATGATAGCTAAATCCACAGAAAGCTAGAGAAGTCATGAAGGAAAAGAGTAGCAGGAGACGCTGGGAAGAGACTGAAAAAAGACAGCAGAATGCACTGGCCACAGCACCTGGAGGTTGAGTTGTTCAGTTGCAGCACAAAGTCTCTGAAGGACATTCAATGCAGGGTTGCTTCCATCCATATTCTCAGAACTGAAATAACGTTCTACAAATTTATGTGCCTGCTCCTTAATCCAACCTTTAATTTTTTCTCTACAAGAAACAAAAAGGAGATATTAAAGTCCCAGTGTACATAGAAAGGATATAACTTCTGATCAAGGCAAACAGCTGCTACCATTTAAAATCTTTTGTGGCCTATGCTTACAGATTAATAAATTCAGATTCCATAATCAAATTAACTTTCATTTTGAAAACTGGCTGTCATGTAACACCTAGAGAATTGTCTAAAACCTTAAAATACATTTCAGGTCATTACATGAATTATAAACGAAGTGTACCAATTTTTTGGAATCCTGTAATATAATACTTTCCCAAGTGTTCCCCCAAATGCAATTTTACGTAATTATTTTCTTTTTTGTTGAGATGTAGTCGCACTCTGTCACCAGGCTGGAGTGCAGTGCCACTATCTCGGCTCCCTGCAAGCTCCACCTCCCAGGTTCAAGTGATTCTCCTGCCTCAGACTACTGAGTAGCTGGGACTACAGGTGCATGCCACCACGCCCAGCTAATTTTTGTATTTTTAGTAGAGACCGGGTTTCACCATGTTGGCCAGGCTGGTCTGGATCTCTTGACCTCATGATCCACCCACCTTGCCCTCCCAAAGTGCAGGGATTACAGGTATGAGCCATCATGCCCAGCCAATGTGATTATTTTCTAAAGTACATATATAGCTGCATTATCTTTAACTTGTGGTTCTGGAAGAGCTGAAGTAAAAAAGATTTACAGACCAGAAACATGTACCTATTAAGGATGTAATAAGCTATGGCAAACAAGATCTGGCTGTTTAAATTACTAATGCTGACGGCTTCAGAAATACATTCACTTAATTATTTTTATACCCCAAAATTCAGAAAAACAACCAACAAAACCAAAGAAAGCATGTTTATTTTCTGAATGGCATTTGATCTTTTAAATGAGCACTGGAATCACTAGGAGGTCTTGTTAAAAGTTCAGATTTCTGGGCTTCACTCTCAGAGGTTTTTGATAAGTAAACTGGGGTGGAGCATGGAAGTGTTTAAAAGCACTCCATGTGGATTCACTTGGAAGTCATCAGAAGACCAAACACTTAAAAGCACTGGATGTAAAGGACCATTCTTTCAAACTGATGAGCTGGTGGATACTTAGTTTTGTACTGTCAAAGGACAACATTTGCTTTGAGACTTAGGATTTTTCCCTAGCATGTGTCTCTTCTTGGGCTGTACTGAAATATAGAAACAATCAACCAAATGGAATTATCACAAGCAGTTTTTCATAACTTTGTGCAAAGTTAGGCCAAACATTACATGCTGTCATGGATATGAAATTCAGAAAACACTGCCTCATATTTGTGTATAGCTATACCACTGCACAGCATTTTCACTGGAAAAAAAAATTCTTATCTGGAGAGGGACATAATCATGTTGTTATGCTACATACAGAGCTCAAAAATAAAACTAGTCCCAAGGACTTTAAAAAAAAAAAAAAAAAACGCTCTCCCCTAAAATCCTTATGTTTCATTGTAATGGATAGAGAAATTTTATCATGAAAGATGTGAAGAGTGTGCACAAAAAATGTCAGCTTTTCCTTGTCTAGAACAAAACTGAGGAAGAGGGTTCCCCAAGGAACACAACTTGGTTTTGAACATATATGCCTTTCAGCTAGGTATGCTGAAAGGAGTTTCAAAGCGCATGACTGGAACTTAGGACAAAGCCAGATGCAGGGTCTATAAATTGAGAATCTACCTAATTCTTGAACTATGCTACTTCTAAGAACAAATTAAAGTGCTGTGTCTACATATCATCTCCACACAATAAATGTACTGACTGAAATAATGTTAAGTTTTTCTTATATGGGAATAGAAGCAACAAAAAACTCCCCTCACTTCACCTATTATTGGAGATGGTATCCTTTGAGGCAGCCCTGGCAAGACCACTACCTCCTGCAGTCCGTGCTGGCTCAATGTTGTTGCTGTTGGACTGTGCACTTAACCTTCCCCATGTTTTTGGATTCAAGCTTGCCAGGAAAGAAGATTTAGGTGACTGAGTAGTGGTGGGGCTTTTAGCTATGAAAAGAAAAAACAACTACAGTTAAATCATTTTAGCTTAACTGATGAAAACCAACCGATTTTTAAGATTCACAGTCTTAACAGATTAACTAAAAGAACTAAGAACACTTAGTTCTCAGGAAACTTAGGCATACTTCAAGAGCTACTGGCAGTTTTAATAAAGCACATTTCTGTGACTGCTACCACCCCCTCCCCCTTACCTCCCCATGGTTTCATCAAAGGGGTTACCTTGATTGTCTACTTTGTCATCATCTCTTGGAGGTGAGTACTTTGGCCTTCTTGGCCCTCGTTTTGGCAGTCGTTTTCTCTTTAGGACATCACTTAATCGACTATCACATGGGAAAATATGAGACAAGTTTAGTAATTAACAGTTTTACATCTTCACTCACTGAAAAAGCAAGCTAAAAGGGCAGAAACAGTGAGTTATCAAATCCTGTCATAACAAGGTATGTTCTTGTTTAGTGATCATTTAATGCCAATTCTGTGCCAGTCATGTTCTAGAGGTGTGCAGACAAAGGAAATGATTATTGCGAAAATAACTAGATGTTTATGCTGAATTATGAAAAATAAAGCCAATCTTTGTGTAATTTGCAAGTACAGAAAAAAAAGAAAAAAGAAAAATAAAGCCAAATAAGCTATAACTGATCAATTTTCTATGTGTTCAACTTTAAATGTAGTGTTAAGTAAATGAAATAAATATGCAACACAAAGAAGCAAAATAAAAATAACTGGGTAATCACGAATCTGAAAAATAATGTTAAATCTGCATACCATACTTTTTACCTAACCAAAATGGCCATAAGTAAAATATACATGACACTTAGTGTCCATACTGTCAAAATACTCTTCTGCTTATACTACCCAAAGTAATTTCATAGTATGACAATGATTGCATAACATCCTAAATAAACGCATTTGCAAACATTTTGGTGAGTTTTTGTAATCCTATATACAAATCTAGTGAGTAGTGAATAACCTATTCTGAATTAAAATCATTTGCAAAATTAAACACCCGTAGCCTATGTTCTAATGACACTAGAAACTGTTTGTAACAGCAATAAACTTTTAGAATAACAAAGCTAAATACGGTGAAGAGGCTGAAAGATGTTGTGGTTTAGTTGTCTGTGGCCCAAATAAAACTGGAAAAATCTGAGGGGAAAAAAAAAAAAAATACTGAGAGTTTCCAACACCTGACATTTCTATGGAATATACTTAATAATGTGCTCAAACATGCTTGACAATCAGGAAAAATGAACTTTGAAAAGATGAAAAATGTAATTTAACAATTTCCATCTTAAAAATTGAATTAATACAAAATTTTCATCTGCAACCATGCTGTAATATGGAACCACTTAGAACTATTTAAAACCACTTAAAATATTTTAAGAAAAAAGTTATTTTCTCTTTTTTTTGGCATAATCAGCTGTTAGACTCTATAATCAATTTCAACTCCTTAAATTAAAATGGCTCAGAAATACTGCATTTGAGCTGGGCATGCTGGCACATGCCCGTAGTCCCAACTATTTCGAAGGCCAAGGTGGGGAGGGTCACTTGAGCCCAGGAGTACAAGCTTAGCCTGAGAAACACAGCAAGACCCCGTGCCATGTCTCTTTTTAAAAAAAGGAGAAAGGAAAAAATTGTTAAAGAAACACTGCAATTGTCTGAACTGTGTCTCTCCCTGTAATTTACTGAGGCACCATGCCTGCATTATAGTAAAACCCTGCAATAACTTATGTTACTGCACCAGCTAGCGGGTAGGAATGGGGCTGAGAAGGAAGTAAAAGACTCTCTTGAGAGCAAGGCTGGAAAGGAAAATAGCAGACAAATACAACTGCAGAATCAGGAAGGTGGAAGAGTCCCCAGAATTCTCCAAGCCCAATCTCCTCAGACTGGTCAAATAATATGGGTACCAGTTAAACTCAGCAGTTTCCTAAAATAATATTCACTGTGCCAGAAGTTCCAGTCTGCCACAAGTCTTAAAACTGCCAAAATTCATGTTTAAGCTAGACTAGAAACTGCCACCAGGTGGCACCAAAACCGGCAATTCACCTCATCCCCACCCCCTACTAGAGTTGGCTGTCTGCACAAGACAATGCTACCCTGCAGATTACAAGATTAAATTTTTTGGACCCCACTTATTCAGTATTACTGTATTTTAGGACAATCTACTTCTCAGCTTAAAAGGAGGCAAAAGAAGTACAGCAGTGAATACATTCTGAATTTCAGAACTGAATTTGGTTCATCATGTACCACTCACCAAGTAAAATTAAGCTTCTAATAGCAAGGAAAAAAAAAACACTTTTAGAGTATGATTTGTTTCTAACACAACAAAATGAAAACCAATGGAAAGTGTGAAAACATTCTTAGTTACACGGTATAACAAAGATTAAAAGCTGATAAATGGGAGGAGAGAATTTAAGAACTCCCATTTTCCGTTATTAAAAGCAAACAATTTACTCCCAGTTGCCAATTAAAGATAAATGGGAAATCAGTATTTCCTGGCCTTTATATTCTAAGACTTCTAATTTTCAGTATTTTTAACTATATCAATATCTGCATATCTCTAAGATCGTATGTATGCAGCAGCACAAAAAATATTCACAAGATTACAAAATCAGAAACCAGAATTCAAATCCCACATTAGATCTTACAAGTAACGTAAGTGTGTGTAACACTGTGCAAGTCACAAATGTCTCTCAACTTTAGTTTCCCTGTATATCAATGGTAATAAAACTCATCTCTTAAGTTCCTAAACACAGCCCAATATAGGTTTCCAATAAATGTTAAGTCCCATTCTCATTAACAAAATACAGATGGAAAAATATAGTATGTATCTGCTAATATGTTACCATTTTACTCACTGTATGATTCTTAGGTACCAAAGCAGAACTAACAGCAAAGAAATAAAAATCATAACACAATTCTTACTTACCCTTGAGGGCTGAGATCTAAAGAATCATCTCTGCTGTGCTGCAAGCTGGGTGATCCCAAGTCAGCTGTTGCATGAGTGGCAGCTGTGGCCGTCCCACTGCTGACTGAAGTTGTGGATCCCAAGGATCCTGATCCATTCGTACACGCCTTTGGTGGACTTGTCAACAAAGATTCTGATTCTGCTAAGTGTTTTACTTGATGCATTACACCTTTATAGTAACGAGATGAAAGGGAGTCAGTTTTAATCAGATATAGAACCTTCTTTCCACCATTATAAAATCCCTAAATACCAACACTGACATAATACACAGTAACACTAAAAAATAACTGGCAAATAGGAAAAAGAAATTAGGAGCCAGTTTTCAACTTCACCTCAAACAGAAAAAAGTATAAAAACAAACAGTTAAAGAAAAATATTTATACTGAATGTCTTCTAAATCTTCAAAACTAGATTATACAAAACTTAATAGCATCACTATTAAGTACAAAGTAGGACAAGTTCAAAATACTAATTATAAAAACATTAATCAAAAACCTTGTGGTTTGACAGCCAGAGGGATGAATAAGACCTAGAATCATTAGTTAATTTCAAGTGCTTAAAAAAAAAAAAGACAAGATCACATTAACACTGCCACCAAAAAATGAAAGCTGCTAGCAAAGGGTGGGAACTATCGCATCTTTCGAGGTGTGTAAAGAGAGCTAAACATTAACTTGTGAGGGAAGGGTTCCTATCTGTCCTAGAATCATAGTATGTATGAAGGAGTGTGACTAAGAACTATCAAATTGTTTAAAAATGTTGTGTCTGATTATCAGCTAGTATAAACTATATGCAAAGATGTGAATGAATCTAACATGAGTGAATGAACACACATTCACACTTTTCTGGTGAAGAGTCCATGGCTTCTATCAGACTCTTGTAAAAAACAAACTGTAATCCCAGGCTGAGGCAGGATTGCTGGAGGCCAGGAGTTTGACACTAGCCCAGGTGTGCACCACCACACCCAGCTAATTCCTGTATTTTTAGTAAAGACAGAGTTTCATCATGTTGGCCAGGCTTGTCTCGAACTCAAGACCTCAGGTGATCTGACTGCCTCAGCCTCCCAAAGTGCTGAGATTGCAAAAAGAAATTTTAGATTTTTTTTTTTTTGATAGAGACTTACTCTGTCTTCTGGGCTGGAGTGCGGTGGCAGGATCCTGGCTCACTGAAACCTCTACCTGCTGGGTTCAAGCAATTCTCCTGTCCCAGCCTCCCTAGTAGCTGGGATTACAGTCATGTACTATCATGCCGAGGTACTTTTTGCATTTTTAGTAGGACGGGGTTTTGCATGTTGGCCAGGCTGATCTCCAACTCCTGACCTCAAGTGACCCACCTGCCGCGGCCTCCCACAGTGCTGGGATTATAGGCATGAGCCACCACACTCAGCATAAAAGACTTATTCTACATACACCTGAGCTATAAGCTAATAGAGCTTTTATATGTCATTTTTAAATTTAAAAGCTATCGGTTTTTGTTCAATAGATTAAAACTTTATTTCTATTGAAGTACTATCTAGACTGACTGATCATTAATTTATATGACATTACCTTCTCTTCTGAAGTAAACACTAAAAATATCAGGTAACTTCTGCATTAAGATTTCTGCCATCTGAAGTGCTCCAACTACTATCTTCAGGTCTTGGCTTGATAGCATGGAAGCAATGTGACTAAAAAAGAAAGCATTGGTATATAAAACTCTGCCTGAATTTGATGATTGTTTTTGGCCATACTAGTTTAAATTGAGAGCAAGTATTTTCATTGTGAAACCACTCTATTAACACAAAAATTTTTCTTAAACACTCAACTTTTATATTTATAAAAGTTGTATGTAAATATAGACAAGAAGAGCTCAAGATACTCCCAACTTTTGTGCATATTTTTTCCATTACTTTAGAGATTTCTGAAATTACTTGCAGAGATTTGAATTTGTAAAATGTTTCTACTATTTCCATTAACACACCTTGAAACAGCATGATTTTTCAGAACATCCTTCAGAAGTTCGGCATCCGCAAAATAAATTATCCTAAGAATTGCTCTAAGGCACTTATGTCTGACCGCAGGTCCTGCTGAGGAACTATACACTTCATAAAGAACACCAAATAACGTCTTAATAAAAGACTTAGCCAGTTCCGGATCCTCTTTCATAAGCTGTGCTCGAGCATCATCCTTCTTTGACTCTGAATATCCACCTATTACATAAAAAAAAAAAAAAAAAAATCATGCAATCCTGAAGTGACAGACTTCAGAAACACAATAAGCAATAGAAAACATTCAAGCCAATGTAATTCTTGAAATGCTATGAAAAACTTTTTCATTATAGTTTTTCATTAAATGAACTTATATGATCAACTAGGATTTACAAAGACGGTAAAGGCAACATTAAGACAGACAAAATTCAGCTGTCTAAAGAACCAGTAACCTATGTGGGCCAGCTGAAAGTAACAATTCATCACTGCACTGTACCTCTTTATTTTACTGATATATATTCAATGAAACACAGGGAAATCCAATATTAACCAACAAAATCAGTGGTAAGACAACAGAGTTCCAGAAATGCACAGTATTTCACTAAAAGCTATGTAAATTGGCTAAAGAAGATAATTCTGCACCTTTGCTTAGTGACATAAAGTGTAGGGAAAAGATAGCTGATAAACGAGAGGGGTTGGCAATGTACGGTCTTGTAAGCTGAATCCAGCCCACGGCCCATTTTTGTAAATAAAATTTTATTAGAATGCAACCATGTACAACATTTGTTTACATATTGTATACGGCTAATTGAGGGCTACAATGGCAGTGGTAATGCGTATATATTAGATAACCTGCAACATTTAAAATATTTACTATCTGGCCCTTTGCAAAAAAACATTGCTCCAAACTAGGGCTGCAAAAGCAATGAACTAAATCCCTGAGGGAACAGGTAAATGTCAGAAACCTGGTGGTGGTTTTATTATTATTTTTTTCAATCATAATCATCTGCCCTTAATTAGTTCAGATAATTTTGGCAGGAAGGTATAAAATACAAGGTTTGACAGAAGTAGTGAATGGATCTAAAGGTGTAATAACAGGGTAAGATAAAAATCTGTATGAGCAAATTCTAACTGGAATTTCACGACAACAGGTTAGACAAATTGCAGAAAAGACACCAGTTAATACTGGCTCACTCATCCATTAAAGGCATAGGATTTAAATAAATAATCCAAAAACCAAATTACTGTTATGTAATTAAGTTTAAAAAGATACTGAAGCAATTATTATTTATTATGCAAACAGAAAATACTACACAATAATATAGCGCTATTTTAACTCACGATGTACTTACTAGTGTTAGTATTGGCTAAGGGGTTAGGTTTTCTCTGAATGGCACGTGCTGTTCCCGTGTCCTCATTGATTTGCTGCATAGAATTAAAATCAATAGTATAAACTCGTCCCAGAGTGGACAAGCTTATCTCATCCTCACCGACCTGATGGGCTGCCTGAGAGCAAAGAGAGAGAAACTTTGAATATAAACATGGAGAAATTTATTACCTTAAGACACAGTGGGGACCCTCCAAATATATTATCTTACATATTTATTGCTGGTGAAGTTAACAGAAGGTGGAAAATTCAATAGTGTAGACATGAAAAAACTCATTCATTCAACAAATTGCTTTAAACTAGACATAGATTATATGCCTCAGGCCTTATCAGGGACCCTTAGACATAAATGCAGGTAAAATCTTGATGAAAGATCCACCTACGTAGCATCACTGACACAAAGAAGACACCATTTGTATTAAGAATGCTTTTAAGACACTGCTTATAAAAAGTAAGTTATCCATAAATCTTAGTATTCTTAGATTAAAAACATTATTTACATGATGAATTCTTAGCGACCTACCAAAATCCTCCCTTAGACAAAATGATCCTATGAAACTGTCTTCATTAAACAAAGATAACTTTAAGACTGAAAGCGACACAACTGAAAGGATTCATCCCTAGGGCTGCATGTGGTATACACAACATATTTAAATTGAGACAGTTTGATTAGCACAGTTTGCTTGATTTTAAACAGACTACAGAAAAAAAATTCTCATTACAGAATACAATCTATGGAACTTCTAGGCTAAATGCAAGACATGACTCTCAGCATATGAGAGAGAGAGTAAGCTAATGGTGAAGGTGCAATGACCAGGAAAATGCTAAAAAGACGACGACTTACGAGTTAGAGACCAGGACCGCTATTAGCAGGATCGGCCTGCTTATATACTGCTTATATATAATACTGCACAAAAGACCAGTCAAAGTCAATTTTCTCATAAAAGCTGACTCTGAAACTGGATTTTATTCTTAAAACCCAATTTTATGATGTAAGTCACTGGTTTAAAATTTTTTTCTAAAATTCATTTTTTAAGAAACGAACTAGTAGAAGACATCTTTAAAAAAGAATGTCTATTCAAAACAAGTGATGTTCTAAAAAGAATTCAAACATCAAAGGTTGAAATTAGAAAATACATAAATTCTTACAAGTGTACTGAACATAGTATATTATGCATGGCAGAAATAGCAGTGACCAACACCTACTAATCTAGAGCAAACATTATGCTAATTTAGTTTTAAAAATATTTCAGTGCAAACAATATGTAAGTAAGGAAGTAAAAATAAAAATCATGAACTGTCACAGAAAAATCACTGTCAACATTTTGGTATATTCCTCCCCTTTGTATTATTCATATTTTCAACTTATTTTGCTGAATTCCAAAAAGATTCACAAAATCTTGTATATTGTGTTTTTCATTCACATTTGATTTTATATCATTAAAATGTGTCCCAATAATATCTGGATAACATACAGGCCTATGTATGTATCACAATTCACTAATTCTCCCAGAACTAGCTATTTCATTTGTTTCCATGTTTTTGCTCTTAAAAAATATTGAGAGGAAACTATTTGTATGTACATCTTTGCTCATGGGACATTGCTTTCGGATAGAAGATAGAAAGGTTTAGAAATCTATAGCCTAAGTCCTCCAATGTTTCCTTTCAGAAATGAGGAAACTATGGAACAACAAACTGAAATTACTTGCTCCAAGTCAATCAGGTAGTTAGCAGCAGAAGCAGGACTAGAACATCATGTTTTCTGACCTGAACAGAAATGAGGACCTTGTTCTCAGGAGACAAAATGAGAGAATCTTGAGTTAATTCAAAATAAAGCACATTCAAGTACACATATCCACCTCCCCATTCCATCCCTACACCCACTCTCCAACAAAATAGACATATTTAAACGGTACGATGAAACTACTACCTCAATGATCCGGCTGTCAATCCTGTTATATGGATGCCAGAGGCCCCGATCATCACGCCACTGCCATATCGCACCATCTGTGTTCTGTGCATTTCCCTTCTTCAACATGGTATCAACTGCAAAAATGCCTTCTTTTGGTAAACATGGCATAAGTTCACTGAAAACAAAAAGTACAATAATTTTAATAACTTTTTAAAATATTAGTAAGCAATAGGTCCCTGAAGAAAAGTAATCTCACACAAATTACAAGTTATAGTTAACCCAATTTTCGTTTTGTTTTGTTTTTGAGACAGAGTCTTCACTCTGTCACCTGGCTGGAGTGCAGTGGTGCAACCTCTGCCTCCCGGGTTCAAGCAATTCTGCCTCAGCCTCCAGAGTAGCTGGGATTACAGGCACCCGCCACCACATCTGGCTAATTTTTTGTATTTTTAGTAGAGATGGGGTTTCACCATGTTGGCCAGGCTGGTCTCAAACTCCTGACCTCATGATTTGCCCACCTCAGCCTCCCAAAGTAATATTTAGCCCAATCTTTACCAAATCAGAGATGTGAGTTCATATAGTTCTTGAGGACTTCGTGGAACAAGGTCAATCTGTTCCTGACAACTTCCATTGGAGGCACCACATAGGAGAAAGTGAAGCGTTTCTGCAATGTCTGTAAAAACCAACAAAAAACAAAAGCCTATTAAACTAGTTACAGTACCTCATTCAAGGGCAAACATTGGCCAAGGGAGGAAAATAATCAGAATAATTTTCTTGTAAAGCAACATAAAGCAGAAATTAATGTAAAAAATCCAAAAGTGTTGTAATAAAAACTTGAAAAGAAATTTGCGTAGATTTTAACAATCTCTTTCTGAAGACTTTATTCTTTAGTCCAAACCTAGCTAGGTGCCTAATCACAATTCCTTCTCACCTGTGAGACTTTAGGAACCCTTTATTACTTTCTTGGAGAAGCACCATACTTTGGACAAAAGTGCATTCAACATATCACAAATCAAATATATTCATGTATTTGTCTTCAATTCAAATATACTGAAAATGTGTGGCCCATAGTATAAAATGTAACAAAAGTATGTGAATCTTATTGTATTGTGATCAGGAAAACCATTACCTAAGTGACACTGATTACATGCAAACCTGATGCAAGGATCAGGCAAGCATTCTCTACTGTAAGTTTCCATTCACAGAAGACATCAGTTTTGGGAGCACTCTGCATGATAGCCACTCAGATGTGCTGACACTGTGAGTGGAGGGAACTCTCAGTCCCTACAGTTTTAGTCAGTCTAAACCTAAGGAAGCTGAAACCTAAAGACACAGCTGGGTCTTTGCTGATTGTGAGTGTGGATGTGTGCGCTCCTGTAAAAATTATACATATGCAAAATTACATAAACATTTCATTAGAATGCTTTATCAATAATCAGTAAGTTCTGTTATCAAAATATTCATTGATTTAGGCAGAGAGACGTGGATAGTGAATTGCCTGCCACATAGAAATTCAAAATTAGTGATTAAGATTTTTTTTTTTTAAGACCAACAGCCCAAGAGCTTGCAGCTCTCCAGGACTGAAGGCCAAGATTTTTTTTTTTTAATTACAGTTTTGCCAACTTTATAAAAAGGATTTTTTTTTTTTTTTTTTTAAGAAGTCAAGGGATGACAACAAAATAAAATAGCGACAAACAGAAGAGGTTCACATTTCCTTTTCCAGGGTTATTATAGAAAGAAACTATGGTGACCTCCATATGATAAACGTGGTAAGCTTCCTGGAGCATGCAAAAGAGGTGAAAATACACTAAAAAGAAAAAAATGCTTAAAAAAAAAAAAAGGCAGGCAGGCAGCAATTTTACAAATTAATATTTAGGGATGAGCTGTAACAAAATGTACATTCACAAGAAATAATCTCTTAATGATTCAGGAAATTTTGGGATAAGCAAGGTTCAAAGAACTCCTAGGGGCTCAAAATAGGGTTGCCTGGAAACCAAGTTTGGAAAACTTTTTGGAAAAGTATAATATTTTCATTTCAATATATTGTCTCAGGCAGCGTGTGACCACTCAGACAGAATGGGACCAAAGATGATTTTATCAGTTAATATCACTGACTCCAAAGGTAATATCCATAGAGATTAGAATTATGGATATGAAATTCCCCATAATTAAAGGTATTCTATACAAAAGTGATCAGCACTCTATTAGAAATAACCGTAACAGCCAAGTGTGATGGTTCGTGCCTATAATCCTAGTATTCTGGGAGGCCAAGGCAGCAGGATGGCATGAGTCCAGAACTTCAAGAACAGTTTAGGCAATACAATGAGACCTTGTCTCTACAAAAAGTGTAAAGAAAAAGAAAATTATAACGTACAGATGTTGTCTAAAGCTCCACAATTCTCTGACATTAACTTGTTAAGTCTAAGGATTAAGAAAGAAATGGTCAACCACGAGAGCAGTGCAGTAACATTTTATCTCCCACACACTGGGTAAGATTGGAAAAGGTTTAGAAACACCAAATCAGCAAACATCAGAGACATTCATCAGTACAAAAACATTCCAACTTTTTGAGGGAAGAAAGCATTCTGGAATCAGAAAAACTGCTAGAAAATCTAGTATGTGCAGAAAAAGCAACCTATATAAGCTGAAGACAGCTGGTTATTGAAACATAAAACTCAGGTTTCTCCTAATCAAGGATGGTTATGTGACTCGCATTGTACAGAAATTAATGACTTTGTATTGTTAGCCCTA
This sequence comes from Sapajus apella, assembly GCF_009761245.1. Lineage (NCBI taxonomy): Eukaryota > Metazoa > Chordata > Mammalia > Primates > Cebidae > Sapajus > Sapajus apella. Next base: position 10,093,980 of record NW_022436950.1, on the reverse strand, counting down.
GAAACACCAAGGGGAAATATTTAATCTATACTTTAAAAGGAGTATGTTAGCAAGATTACCATATTGTTACAACAAAAATTTACCACATATTAACACTTTACTCTCCAGTGCCTATGATACTAGTCAATCTCTTCCACCTGCTCAGCTTATGTTGACTTTACTTATTAATGAAGAATTAACAAGCCACTTTTCCTGCTTAAAGTAGAACTGTAAAATTGCACTTACTTTGTTTCATAAGTTGAACAGCTAAAGTCGGACAGTTGGAACACATCAGCGAAAACATGCGAACCACCATTATAAACATCCCAGAACTTAAAATTGGTGGAGTCACTACCAACAGCTGTTGAACATTTGTAAGCAGATCTTTGGAAGCAACCTGCTGGAGTAAATTCTTCAAAAACACAAGAACAAAGGAATCATTACATCAAGATTCAGCAATTCAACAACCTCATAAAAATACTACCAAAGACTAAAACACTTACCTCCTCATGCTGGAAGTTGTCCACTAGACGTGCAAAACAAAGGCAAGTGCTTTCTACTGACTTTTTATCCTATTTTTTTAAATAAAGGAAAATAAAACTTGTTAGTATAAAGCATTTTCACTGTCATACACCACTATTTTATCTTCTTCCTAATCCCAGATTCTTTAAGGCAAGCTCAATTAGTAAATGTCAGCTTTGAAAATGCAAATAGGCCTAAGCAAGGTACAGTCATAATATTACAATTTGGAAACAAAGAGGAATCAAACCAACCTCTGTCCTGTATAAAGGCCCCTACTAGATAAACGCAAATATACAGAAAAGGAAGAACTATTGTGCTTATACAATCTCAATATCTAAACAAATATTATACTAAAGAAATATATAAATGGCCTACTTTCCTTTAAAAGCATTACAAGTAGAAATGTTTAAGTAGGTACAAACTAAAAAATTAGAAAAAGAAAAGGTGCAAGAACCAGAGGTTTATTGAGAATGTTAAAAATAGAGAATAGACTTGTAATATTCACTATAAAAACAAAAAATAGAATTCATATGAAGAAGTTTCACTATAAAAACAATTTGCCATATTTGCCATAAAAACAGTGACATCACTGACAAAACTTTCGAAATAATTGTCATAAAAAGAAGGGAAAGAACATTTTACTGGCTACACTAATGTTTTGATAGACATTGATTTTTCCTAATTTGTAAGTGGACTTCATATGTAAAAATTCGGCTTGCCTTTAAAAAAATGAGAATTCAGGTATTATAAAAGCCTATAGCCTAAACCTTCACTGCCACTAAATAAATCTAGAAAGAGTGTTACAAAATAGTGACTACTTAACTTCTCTGATTCTGTCTTATTTCTAAAGAATATCATATGGAACTAATTATCACATAACATAGAGAATATAGTTTTAGACTACAGAAAAGATTATCTCAGTTAACTATATTTGTATTTATTTTTTTTTATTATTATTATTTTGAGATGGAGTCTTGCTCGGTCTCCAGGCTGGAGTGCATTGGTGCGATCTCAGTTCACTGCAACCTCTGCCTCTGCGGTGCAAGGGATTCTCCTGCCTCAGCTTTCCGAGTAGCTGAGATTACAGGTGTATGACACTATGACCAGCTAATTTTTGTATTTTTAGTAAATACAGGGTTTCACTAGTTGGTCAGGCTGGTCTCAAACTCTGGACCTCGGGTGATCTACCTGCCTTCACCTCTCAAAGTGCTGGGATTACAGGTGAGAGCCACTGTGCCCCCAGCCAACTATTTTTTTAAAAATAAATATATAAACACATTCAAAAAAAATGAATATCACTACTTTGTTTTGATCATTTTAGAAGCAAAAGGCTCTAGGGTGATTCAATTCTCATTACTGTTTTATCTTACATAAGTCCCTTGTTTGGTTGGGTATGGTGGCTCGCACCTGTAATCCCAACACTTTGGGAGGCTGAGACAGGTGGACTGCTTAAGCCCAGGAGTTCGAGACCAGCCCGGCCAACATAGTGAAACTCTGTCTCTACTAAAAACACAAAAATTAGCTAGGCGTTAATGGGACACACCTGTAATCCAACCTATTCAGGTGGCTGAGGCAGGAGACTCACTTGAACCCAGGAGGCGGAGGCTGCAGTGAGATCATGCCACTGCACTGCAGCCTGGGTAAAAGAGTAAGACTCAGTCTCAAAAACAAACACAAAAAAAAAACACAACAAAAAAAAATTTCCTAATTTATTTAAAAATATTTTTATAAACCTAATTTCTCTGGGGTCTTAAGCATTCTTTGTAAAGGCAATTATAAAACCGGGTTTCTAGAAATATCTTTAGCAATAACAAACAATGCTTTAAAATCTCTCTCTATAGTTTAAAAGAAAAAAAAAAAAAAAAAAAAACCCTCAATTTTTCCATACCCTTGAAGCTGAACTCATGATTTGTCCTTACTATCCCTGGCCCATAAACCCTGCTTTTCACACTGTATCATCAGGTCCATTGATTCTGCCGCCAGAATAATCACTTTTGCTCTTCTCCAACACCAGACAGTCACAATCTACATTTTTCATTTCTGTTTGGGACACAGTCTAGTCTCTCTTCTGGTCTTAATCTATATCTTCCTCTTCCCATCTGCCTCCTCCAATGTCTTTCAAGAAAGGGTGATCTTTCCAAAAGGAAACTCTGATCATACCACATAATAGACATTCAATGTTTGCTGAAATAGTAAATCCATCCCTTAAAGTCAAAATAGTTAAAATCATCAAACATCTGAATTACTGTTCATTTGAATCAATCTACCAAAATTTTATCAAATAACCTAATATGGCACATAACTGGATATTAATAAAAATTGTGAATCAGAACTTTTTTGATTATATACGAAGCTGACAGATTTAAAACACTAATTGAAATTGTCATTTAAAAAAAGTGGCCAGGCAAGGTGGCTCACACCTGTAATCCCAGCACTTTGGGAGGCCAAGGCAGGTGAATCACCTGAGGTCAGGAGTTTGAGACCAGCCTGGCCAACATAGCAAAACCCCATCTCTACTAAAAATACAAAAATTAGCCAGACACGGTGGTGTGCGCCTGTAACTGCAACTACTTGAGAAGCTAAGACAAGAGAATCGCTTGAACCTGGGAGGTGGAGGTTGCAGTGAGCTGAGATCGTGCCACTGCACGCTAGCCTAACAGTGAGACTCCATCTCAAAAAAAAATAAAATATTTTTAAAAAGTAAAAAAACACTTTATGGCACATAAAATAGATTCATATTTTACCTGATGTGTTAGCCTTTGGGTTAGCAGTGGGAGGGAATCTGCCACAAAATGAAATTCATCTGGTGTGATACTCTGGCAGCAATTGGCTGCAATTGCTAATGCATTTCTTTGGGCATTTATGCTGAAGAATTCTAGGTACAGCAAGCAGTCTGCCAAACCACCCTAAAATATAGAAAACTGTTAAGGTAAAGAAAAATCCTTTATCAGCAATAAAAAATAATTTAGTAAAAAGTCTAGCACATTACTTTGGAAATGACGTATATCTTACAAAACTGCAATCAAGGAGCTAGTATAAATGTGGATTTAAAAACTTCTACATAAAGTGAAATGCAGTCCTAAGTAACAACACTTACCGCCTGTAGAATGGCTTTACTGTGTCTCCGTGACAACATCTCCAAGGCAGTCAAGGCCTGCTCTGCCACATCAATACACTGAATAACTTGCAGCTGGGAACATATAAACAGTTACCATAAGGTTATCATTAAAGTTCCTTTCCAATAACATATGTTTTACATACATAAAAACAGTATTTTTCTCTAATTTACATCAATGTATATTATCTCTAACATGTAACCCACCATAGGATGTAAGTATAGCCAAAAGTTTCCTTCTAACCAGTTTTAAGATACTGAAAGATGTTTTACATAATAAACCAAACCCAATTACATAACTTTTAAATCTTCAGATTTAAAATAGATGAGTTGTTTTACCTAACAAAAATTTAAAAACAGATTTTAAACTTTACACCATATTGCAAGTTTCATCAGATAAAGCAAATTTTGTTGTGCATTAAACAAACAAAAAGGTCCGTAAGACAGACCAAAAACACAATTTACTACAAACTATATGAGAAATTTCTATTCACCACTGAATCATCTTTCTCAGCTACATAATGAGGGTATAAATAGCTATCAACCTCAACGGGATGTTTTCTAGAAATTATATTATTTTTAATCAAGTGCTTTAAAGTTCTTCTCTTAAAGTTCTTATATTAATGTGCTATTATTAAAAATTACAAATTAGGCTGATTCTATAAATGATTTATCTTCCAACTTCAAACTACTGATCTGCTGGACATGAAACATTCTTCGGGAATCTTGGCTAAAAAATATACTTTAGATAACAGAAGCTAAAATTCAAGAGTTTGAAACTTGATTCCCTATGCCTGCTTTTGAACAAGTGGGGTAAAAGTAGGATCACCTTTTCTAAAAAGACAGGAATAGCGTCTACTACAACAGCAGATGATCGAGGAAGTGCTTCCATCATGTATGTTAAGGCTCGACAAGCATGGTTCATCTAGAAAAGAAGAGATTTTACTGAATAAAAACTCAAAACTTAAATACACACCATTAAAAACAATATAGTATATACTTACAATATCAAAATTATGCTCCATCTGAAGTAACGTTATCTGTTAAAAAAAAAAAACAACAAAGTATTAGAAGCTATATTCGTAGGGAAAATCCTAGAGGTATTTCTTCCTCTTCAACTGAAATGGAAGGTATGAATCGTAACTTTTACCACACAAAAATAACTTCAAAATAAAACCTAGTAGACATACACAGAAATGATTACACTCAGGATGGTTCATCACATACAGTGACTCTGACTTGAGTGTGCTGCTAGATAACCATCACCTCATGATACAGGTCACAAACAAAGCCTTCTTGTTACTTACAACCTATCCTTTTGGTAGCTCTAACCCCTTTCAATAGCCTATTAATATATCCATGAGGACTTACCAGTGTTAATAAATACCAGATACATAAACAAACAGGATCAGCAATGCACTGACATTTGTTGAATTACCAACTGTCAGCACAGATTCAGGACTGTAACTTAAACTCTTGTGAACAAGCTTCTCTAAAACAGTAAGCATCATTTAACTCACCTGTAAAATACACAGTTAATATAGGATTTAAACACAAGATAGATCACATCAGAAACTGTGCACTAATTAGAGCCAAATTAATATAATTACTCGATATATGCATAAGTTTAAATATCTGGTTTTAGTTCGTCTTGTGAAAAGATCTTAAGCAGATTTCAGCTATGTTTTTTCTAATGAAGGAATGCAAAACTGCTGGGGATACACACTCTATCCTCTCGAAGCAGCTGAGTCACCAAAGAAATTTCCTCCCTGGGGGTAAGACAGCCATTCACTATCTTCTGGTTCAATGGAAATTTTCTAATGCACTGAATTTAAGCTTATAAGTACATTTCAATTAAATTTATAACAACAACGAACATCAGATATTCTAACATAATAATCATTCAATATGAATGTCTTCTCAGCCCTGAATTGTGCTGGGTAAAGTATACCTACATACCAGAAGTCCTAAGAACTATTTTTGTTTAAAGTCACATACAAACACCGTAACATATACACACACCCCATTAAGGATCCAAAAACAAAACAATTTATCAAATCACTTAATATCAGTCACTTAAAACACTTAGTCTAATTTGAAAGGACTTGTCACGTTAAAAGGAGTACGTTCCCCAATTATTAAATGACCTTATTAGACCGTGTTTGGGAAGGACTGGTAAAAACAGGTCCCCTTTCACCAACAACGACTATTTATGTCACATTACTGTATTGTGATGAACAGATACAAATAATATTCACTTGTGATAAATCTAGATAACTCATAATAACAGCCATTATTAATAGCATCAGCACACTTGTGCAAGTCAATTAGGTACTTAAATCTAATTAACAATCAGCACATTAAGTAAACTGAATTATGTATCAACATTTCTGCCTAGACTTAATGGCTTCTTTAACTAATAAAAGCTAAATTTTAACTATAGATAGTATAAGGTAAGCCTAGTTATTTGTTGCTACTTCTTAGTGAACAACAACAATAAAACAAATGAAAGTCTGATTCAGGTCACAGAAGTCAGCTATTGAACAAATCAGCATTCTAAGAATGGATATTAACATAGGCAAAATCTGAAAGTTGAAAGGTTAGTAACATTGCTATTATGAAACACTCAGAAAGCAACAAGTACAACTTTTAGTAGAATGGAAATGATAAGATTTGGAAACTGGCTTTTATTCTCTGCATACAGGTGGCAGGTGAAGAAACTGTAATATCCTTTATCAAACTGGAGAGCTGAGCCATCCAAGTAAGAACAAGCGGAATAAGGACGGTCGCCATGTATTTCACAGGCCTTTCTTTACTCAGCTCTCTCCCTAAAACTCAAGTTATCTCCATAACTTGATAATCTGATCAAACGGGACAATACGATGTACCAATCATAACTGCATTTTTTGCCAGCTTTACTGGATATACAAAAAGACATAGTATTTAACTATAATTTCCAAAATAAAACATGATACAAATGTAATCATATTTTTTGTCAGCTTTACTGGATACACAAAAAGAGTTAGATGGTATTTAGATATAATTTCCAAAATAAACATGCTACAAATGTACTCATCATGTTTGTTTGTCTTTTGGTAGTATTTGATTTAGACTCAAATTTTAATCTTAAATTATAGCCAATTTCTTTAATTTTGAACAAAGAAAATTGGTCAAGCCACTATTTAAAAGCTGTATTGTGCTAAGGTGCCTACATTTGGTAATGGCAATTTTTCTTCCTATTGTTTTCTCATTTAAAAGTTTAAGGAATCAAGCTGTTAATAAATATCTCATATGAAAATATTAACTCACAGATGTGTTGAAAAGGCATTAAAAAGATGTTTTAAAGTCTCTTACTTCTTTTTCTGAGACAGAGTTTTTGCTCCTGATGCCCAGGCTGGAGTGCAGGCTCACTGCAACCTCCGCCTCCCACATTCAAGCAATTCTCCTGCCTCAGCCTCCAGGGCAGCTGGGATTACAGGTGCACACCACCACGCCTGGCTAATTTTTTTATTTTTGGTAGAGGCAGGGTTTCACCATGTTGGCCAGACTGGTCTGGAATGCCTTACCTCAGGTGGTCTACCCGCCTTGGGGTGAGCCATCACGCACACATAAAACCTTTTAAACTGAAAGGATCCATATACATATCATATGGCTTGAGCAGTATGCCCATGTACACATTTACTAAATATGACGCCTTTCTGGTTCCCCAAATACAACTTAAAGAGAGCTTCCCCTGACTATTGCTCCATGGATCACCAGGCTAGCATGTACATTCTACATGGTAAGAGTCAAAGTATTACAAGTGAGGTGAACAACTTGAAACCAGTCATTTAAGTATCAAAAATCAGGTGACCATTCATCAAAAAATGGTTTAGAAAATTTGCCAACTCATTAGCAACTGCTGACATCTATAAGTATGAAATAAAAGCACCAAGTCATATACTCCTCGTTTAATTCTACCATGTTTTAAAATTAATAATGAAAAATAATCATACAGTCAATAAAAAACCAGCAGATTTCAGAGGACAAATGATGTAAAACGAGGGAAAAACACTATGCTTACCAAAGCTGGAACAACACTCTTGACAGGAAACCCTCCCAGTGTCTCCTCATTTCCCATGACCAGTAACTGACACATCTCAATAACCGCCTGAAGCTGCTGACTTTCATCACTGGCTTGTAATCCTTGCAGTAGCTGCTGGGCCTTAGAACCTTCAGAGAAACAAATAATTATCATTTTTAAATATTTAAGAAAATTACTACTAGGCGTAAGGTGTGACCCAAAATGTAACCGATAGATTATCTTCTTTGGATCCTAATGAAAGACTAGATCTATACCAGGGCCAAGGCACACTGCTGATATAGTGAAGGAAGAATTAAATTAGTTGGATCTACTCTGCCTTAACATGCTCACACAGTTATACATTTCTGTCTTCTTAATTGAAAAGTTGACTGGTTGTATAGCAAAAACAAAAAAAAATATCCATAAGACCAATATGAATTGATAGCTTTAACATTACTGTTTTAAAGAAATACAGTGAAGAAATTTAGTGAAGCAAGGCTTTCTACAATAATAAAAATCTGTTAAACAATGATGCCCAGACTTCAAAGGAAATGTTATACACCTCCAAATATCTGCACCAGAATGAATAGAATGCAATTAACAGTGAAAGGGCAAGGAAATAAAAAAGACACAACAATGTATCTAACAAAAAAGAGAATGGAAAGAATATTCTGTAAAAATAAAAACAAAACACACACACACACACAATTATAAACCCTTGTATCTTCTTTCATTTCCTGCACAGATGATGGCTATCACAGTGTTTCTACTTTTAAGACTTAATTCCATTACTCCAACAATTGAAAATTGTGAAGACTCAACAACCACAGAGGAGTAAGTTGTCATTAAGCTGAACAATACACTTCAAAATAAAGTCTACAGGCTGGGTGCAGTAGCTCATGCCTGTAATCTAAGCACATTGGGAGTCCAAGGCAGGTGGATCACTTGAGGTCAGGAGTTTGAAGCCAGCCTGGCCAATATGGAGAAACCCCACGTCTACTAAAAATACAAAAATTAGCTGGGGGCGGTGGCATGGACCTGTAGTCCTAGATGCTCAGGAGGCTGAGGCAGGAGAATTGCTTGAACCTGGGAGGCAGAGGTTGCAGTGAACTGAGATCATGCCACTAACTGCACTACAGCCTGGGTGACAGAGTGAGACTTTATCTCAAAAACAGTCAATTAATGTAAAAAAAAAAAAATAATAAAGTCTAGGAATGTGGTTTCATTTTCCCTGGACACTTTCCTACTTGAAACCACAATTAATTCAATTAACACTTAACCATTCTTATATAATGATGTTACTTTTAAAGCTCTTTTACTTCTCAGACCTTTCCAAGTTATTCTTTGCATATTTTCCCAGTCCTATATCACTAAGTGTTGAAATGTGTAGAAATGGGATATATGTCTGGAAACTGTCAATGAATGTGGAATTCTCATAAAAACTCAAATTAGTAATTTCTATCGAACTTCAGTGATATTCCTGGCGGCATACACTTCTCAAGGGACACGTGGCAATACATGAAAGTTGTTTTATGGTTTAAGACTGTGGCTACTGCAGTCCATAGCTATCGCTGTCTACCTACTTTGACCATAATTAAAAATCCATCCAAAAATACACTGGAAGAAAAGTTCAGAGAAATACCGTTTAACAATTTTAAACTAAATAATATCAATTCTAGTGAGAGCAGCGTTATCACTTCTGTGTTGACATAATGTGGAAAGCAAAACAAAATAATAGAAAAATAGTGAAAATAAATGAATCCACAGCTGATTCTAACTTGACTTTAAAAGGATTCACATGAAGCATAGTCTAAAAGCACAACCACCTAAGAGAAAGAAGTGACATGTACGTGACTGGATGGAGGTCTTATAACCACTGGGGTGGGCAACTGTAAGAACATGGATCTTATACAGAATAACCAAAATGATCAATAATAAACAACCAATAAACACTTTGGATGGTCCTAAAAATAACATGTTGAATTGAAAATAACAAAAAGCCAAAACCATATCCAAAACCTAATTTATCCTCTGATCTGTGAGGAGAAATCAACTCCCAGATTAGTGGATTTTGAATTTAGAATCATTTTATACTCTTAAATACTGCTGAGGGACCACAAAGCACTTTTGTTTATGTGGATTATATTTATTGATAATTTTAAAATATGTTCTTAAAATAGAAACATTTTAAATATTTGCCAATTAACTCATTACATATTAATATAAACAATTTTGATTTTAAAAGTCCTTATTTTCCAAAACAAGAAAATCAATGAGAAGAGTAGCATTACCGTACTTTTGTTACCGGTGACTTTAATAAAAGGCTTATCAAAAGACAGCTGGATTACTGACTCTGTCTGTACCTATACTCCATCTGTGGTATGTTATCTGAGATGAAATATGGTCAGCCTTTGGTATATGCAGGAGATTGGTTCCAGGACTGTTCATGGATACTAAAAAATCTACACATACTGAAGTCTTACATTCTGCCCCATGGATATAAAAATTTGGCCCTCCATATGCTCAAAGTTTCACATCCTGCAAATGCTGTTTTTTGTTGTTGCTGTTTGTTTGTTTTTGACACAGAGTCTCCCTGTCGCCCAGGCTGGAGTGCAGTGGCACAGTCTCAGCTCACTGCAACCTCTGCCTTGTGGGTTCCAGTGATTCCCGCCTCAGCCTCCAATAGCTGGGATTACAAGCTCATACCACCACCACACTTGGCTGATTTTTTTTTTTTTTTCTTGTATTTTTAGTAAAGATGGGGTTTCACCATGTTGGCCAGGCTGGTCTTGAACTCCTGACCTCAGGTGATCCACCCACCTTGGCCTCTCAAATGCTGGGATTACAGGTATGAGCCACCTCGCCAAGCCCAAACACTGTAGTTTCAATCTGAATTTGGTTGCTGACGCAGAACTCATGGATACAGAAGGCTAACTGTATTTTTTAAGTCCATGAAGAAGTGAACTGGCACAGTTCAAACTCATGTTGTTCAAGAGTCAACTGAACATGGAAAAGATTGGTCTTATTTTGTTCCAAAGATTATTAAAAAGACATGTCTTGGGAGTAGAGACCTAATTAAATAAACTTTGGTTCGGCAAGAGCATCTTAGATAAAAACTGATTTATTTTTACTAGGCAATGGAAAACACAATGACTGCTAGCACCATTTAGTGCCACTGCTTTGATACTTAAGGTCCCAGCAATTTTACTCACTACAGCTTTTGCACCAGCAGTTCAAACATTAATGAAGTAGAAAAGGAAAAATTTTGGTAACTATTATTTAGTTTTGACCTTATAGAACTCATTTAAGGGTCTTTCTCAGGAACCAAGAGTCCACAAATCACATTTTGAAAAACATTATTGTATATCAGGGTTTGACAGGCAAACGTTTTCTCTCAAGGGCCAGACAGTAATTATTTTGGGCTTTAGAGGCATATGGTCTCTACTGCAACTACTCAACTCTGGCACTATAGCTGGAAAGTAGCCACAGAAATAAGACTAATATAAACAAATGAACACGACTGTATTCCAATAAAACATTATGGATACTGAAATTTGACCTGCATTTAATTTCCAAGTCATAAAATATTACTATTTTAAAATGTTTTCAGCTACGCAAAAATGTAAAACCCTTTCTTAAGAGTTCACAGGCAGTATAAAAACAAGCAGGAGTCGTGATTTGGCCCTTGGGCAATAGCTTGCTAACTTCCGATGCAGAAGGAAAAGAGAAGCTTGTAGTGCTTTAGGGAGTCATAAGATGTTAACGTGCTGAAATAAACTAGCCCCACCAGACAGGTACTGAGTTCGGGAACCATGAAAACTGATAGAGTCCAGACAAGGGTGGCTCATGCCTGTAATCCCAGCACTTTGGGAGACTAAGGTGGGCAGACCAACTGAGGTCAGGAGTTTGAAAACAGCCTGGTCAACATGGAGAAACTCTGTCTCTACTAAAAATACAAAAATCAGCCATATGAGGTGGTGTGCATCTAGAGTCCCAGATACTCGGAGGCTGAGGCATGAGAATCTCGCTTAAACCCAGGAGGCAGAGGTTTGCAATGAGCCGAGATTGTGCCATCGTATTCCAGCCTGGACAACAAGAGCAAGACTCTTATCTCAAAAAGAAGTTTTTGATAGAACAAAATATTCTTCAATCTCCTGGTGTTGAGAAGTCAAAGTCTCAACAGAGAGAGTAGGCATCAAAGACCCACAGCTGGTACCTGAACTCCCAAGATGTCTGCCACATTTTGAGGCTGCTTAACTATTCACACCTGAGCAGGCACAGATTGGCAAGGTTGTCAATCAAAATCCTAGGAGGGCCACAACAAAGAAATAGTGACTAGCCAGAGCTGAAATGAGTCACATCAAAATTGCAACTCTGGTTAAAACAAGCTCAAGTCCAAGTCCTGATTGGAGTTAAAGTGATCAGCTCTGGACCCTTTATTTTCGTAGAGAAAAAAGAAAACTAGCACTAGCAGAAGATATCATTTTGGGCCACTTTAGTTCTTTCATACAAAATGTCTGTCACATAACCAAACAATAACTAGACTTATCAAGAAGCAGGAATAAGGGACTGATAATCAAGGCAGGGGTGGGGGGGAGATAAAGCAAACAAATACCTCTAGAATGAAAAGATAAGTATTTTATAAATATAAAATACAAGCAAAGATGCACAAAATTAAATAAGAATATAAAGATATTCAACAGATAACTGGCATCTATAAAAAGAGAATCAAAAAACTATTCAGAACTGAAAATCATATCTGAAATTAAGATCTCACTGATGGGTTTAACAAAAGATTGAAGGCAGTAGAAAAAAGAATTAGCAAATTTAAAAACTTATCAATAAGAAGTTTTCCAACTGGGCAAAGATAAAATATTCTGAAAACAAAACCAAAAATAAAACAGAGCCAATGCTGGATGCAGCCCAAAGTTTAAACTGTATGATCTTGATACTCCCCAAAAGGAAAGGGGAAAGAATTGCTTCTCTTTCTGATGATGAGAGAAGCAATACTAGGTAAAATAATGACCAAGAATTTTCTAAAACTGAAGATATCAACTCACATATTCTTGTCCACTGATGAAGGACAAGAAAATTAAGAGTCAGGGAAAACATCACCTAAACCCAACGGTCACGATATTAAAAAACAATATGGCTTTAAAAAGATTTTTTTTGAGACAGGGTCCCATGCTGGATTACAGTGGCCTGATCTCAGCTCACTACAACCTCTGCTTCCTAGGCTCAGGTGATTCTCCTGCCTCAGCCTACTGAGTAGTTGAGACTACAGGAATGTGCCACCACTCCAGGCTAATTTTTCTAGTTTTGTAGAGATGGGGTTTCACCATGTTGCCTACGCTGGTTTCAAACTCCTGGACTCAAGCGATCCACTGACCTCAGCCTCCTGAGTGCTGGGCTTACAGATGTGAGATACCAAACCTGACCTAAAAAATAATTTTTCAAAAAATGTTTATTATTTTTACTATAATTTATCTTCAAAAATAAAAAATTTTAAAAGTCAGAGGAAAAAAAGGCATTGCCCTGAAAGGGGAACAGTAAGACTCTTAAAGAGAAACCATAGAAGCCAGAAGATATGATAAAGTGCTGAGAGCTTCTACACGTGGGGAAAGCATCCTTTAAAAATAAATACATACGGAGTACATGCCTGTAACCCAAGCAACTTAGAAACTGAAGCAGAGGATCACCTGATGCCAAAGGTTTGCTACTTGCCTGGGCAACAGAGCGAGATGCCATCTCTTTCATTCGTCATTCATTCATTCATTCATAAAGGGACATCAAGGATTTCTCAAACACAGAAGGAAATCATTATCAATAGTCAAAAACTATGTTTAAAGAAAAAAAAAAGTTCTTCAGGCTAGAGGGAAACAATCCTCTAAAGAAAAAAGAAACTGCAAGAAGAAATTAAGAACACTGCAAAGGGTAAGTATGTTGGTAAACATAAAAGCATATGAATATTCTAAATAACATTGTCTTATCAAGTACATAACATGTACAGGTAGTAAAACAAACTAAATACAACAGTATAAAGGAGGGCAAGAGGTAAAAAGTGTTAACAAACTGTTGTAAGGTTCTTGTACTGTTTGGAATATGAAAAAGTACTAATTTAAGGTATGCGGTAATAAACCAAAGAATATGTATTATAGTCCCTAGGGTACCACTAAAAGAAATATACAAAGACATATAACTAAAAAAAGTTAATATTCCAATGAATTAATTTTGATCAGCTTGGTAAAAATTCAAAAGCTTGATACCATACTGCTGCCATACACACGACTGGTGCAAACGCAAAATGGTACAACCCCAAATGCAGGGAATTTGCAACACCTACCAAAACATCGTATGCAATCACACCCATTTAAACAGCAAACCTGCTTCTAAAAATCTATTGCAAAGATAATGCTTGGAAAAAATATGAAGCTACATTTCACTACAGCCTTGCCAATACGAAACAGAAAGGCAGTCCCATGGACAATATGGATCTTTACGGATTTTTTAAAGTAAATAACAGGACAAGCCATAAAAGATTGTTTATATGAGAGGAAACAGGGAAAGTAAAAGAAGATAGGCTTTTTGTAGATATTCTTGTTTGTAGATTTGACTTTTAGAACTATGTAAATATTACATAATTATAAAAGCAAAATATAAACTTTAAAAAGTAGTCCCTAAAAATAAGAACAAAATGAAGTAAATGAACAAAACCAACTTGGTGGCATAAACAAAGAGATGGATTATTTCAAATGACTTCAAAGCATATTAATTTTATTTAACACAAAGTAAAAAAATATCCCAAGAACAGAAAGAACTGTAAAAACATTGTTTTAACTTGTTCAATAATAATACTTTTGGTGGCAACTTGAAATCTTGTACTGTGGGATAAAGCAAATGCGTCACTATGCTATCATTATGGGGAATTAGGCCACTCAGCATTGGGGAAAGGAGATATAACATCAATGAAGTTAAATAAAAACACCGTAAACCTAAATATGAATTGGTGGTATCAGTATCAACTTTCAAAAGAGCCTAGAAATAATGGTCAACCCAATGGAAATGAATAAGCCCAGACTGTGGTCTCTAAATACAAAATAAACCAAGCTTCTCTGTGGAAATGAACAATTTCAGGTATGGATGAAGCAATATCCAAGACTGGGTAATTTATAAAGAAAACAGGTTTAATTAACTCACAATTTGGCATGGCTGGGGAGGCCTCAGGAAACTTACAATCAGTGGAAGGCACTTCTTCACAGGGCAGCAGAAAAAAGAATGAGTGCCAACGGGAAAAATGCCAAATGCTTACAAAACCATCAGATCTAGTGAGAATTCACTATCAGAAGAACAGTATGGGGGGAACCACCCCCATGATTCAATCACCTTCCACTGGGTCCCTCCCAGTGGGGATTATGGGGATTACAACTCAAGATGAGATTTGGGTGGGTACATAGCCAAACCACAGCAGGGAGAAAAAATAAGTCAACTGAGTTTGGCACATCTTGTCATACCAGAAAATAAGAAGGCTTATCAAAAATCACTAACGTTATGACCAAAAGATTCAGAAGCCAACCTCATAAAGATTCTATCATCCAATGCTAGGGTAATTTAAGCATCAATGAAAATCACTGAAACGTCTAATACATGTCTCAATCTACCACTTACAATTACACTTAAAAACAAACATGTTAAAAAGCAAAACAAAAATATAACAATGGTACCTTGAGAGACCATAAAAATCACTCCTTTTATTAACTAGTAAAGAATGAAAAATAATTATTCAGCTATTGTCTTGGGCAATCAAACGGAAGGTGAGAAGATATCCTTTATATATTTCTACTAAATTATTAATGCTTATTTTACTTCTCATAATTGAAAAGTGATTATTAGGTCTAAAATACTACCAGTTTGTAACCCCTATTACATAGACACTTTGCTTCGGCAGCTTGTTAAGAGACAGACACTATGTACTTCTTGATGTAAGAACTCACTATGGCTTTTCAATCCTCTTTCCTTACCAAGAAAAGAAAATAAAGGCCCTAAACTCATTCTGAAGAGGTCTCTAGATCCAATGACCAGTTTACAAGAAATACGCTAAGGACACTGAGAAAATTAAACTTTGACATCTATGGATATCCATTATCAAGAAATTATTGGTTTATTTTTTAAGTGTGGTAACAATAATGCGACTGTGTATTTTGAGAAGCATTATCTTGAACTACATGATGAAATGATTATAGATTAAAATTACAGTCAGGTGTTGCTTAACAAATGGGATGTGTTCTGAGAAATGTGTGTTAGCCTATTGTGTCACGCAAACATTACAGAGTATACTTAAAAAAAAACCAAGTTGGTACAGCCTAATACACACCTAAGCTGTCTAGTTTAGCCCACTGCTCCTAGTCTAGAAACCTGTACAGCATGTTACTTTACTGAATACAATAGACAGCTGAAATGAGTATTTTTATATGTTAATATATCTACACATAGAAAAGGTACAGTAAAAATACGATATAAAAAAATAAAAACCAGTATGTCTGTATAGGGCAGTTACCATGAATGGAGCTTAACAGAAATGGAAGTTTCTCTGGGTGAATGCGTGAGTGGTGAGTGAATGTGAAAGCCTACAATACTACTATACACTACTATGAATTTTATAAACTCTATATATTTATATATACTAAATTGATAAGAAATATCTTGATCAAATTAACCTCAGTTTTCTGTAACTTTACTTCATAAACTTTTTTTAACTTTGTTGTGCAGTATTAACTAGCTTAAAACACAAACATATGCTGTACAAAAACATTTTCTTTCTTTATATCTGTATGTTATAAGCTTTTTCCTAATTTTAAAATGTTTCTTTTTTTTTTTTTTTTTTTTTTTTAAGTTATTAAACTTTTTAAAAACACTCAGACACAAACACAACCATCAGCCTAGGCCTGCACGGGGTCAGCATTACCAGTATCATTGTACTCTACACCTCCATATTTTATGTCCCACTGAAAGGTCTTCAGAGGCGATGACAGGCATGAAGCTGTCATCTCCTATGACAACAATGCTTTCTTCGGGAATAACTACTCCTGAGGTTTACAGTTAACTTTCTTCTTTAGTATGTAGAAGGAGTACATTCTAAATCAAGCTTGTTCAACGCATGGCCCAGGACAGCTTTGAATGGGGCCCAACACAAATCCGTAAACCTTCTTAAAATATTATGAGAATTTTTTGTGATTTTTTTTTTAAGCTCACTCAGCTATCGTTAGTGTTATTATAGTTAGTGTTACTGTATTTCATGTGTGGCCCAAGACAATTCTTCTTTCAACATGGCCCAGGGAGGCAAAAAGACTGGACACCCCTGCTATAAATGACAAAAGCATAGTTAAATAATGTGTACTGTATATATAGCTAAATGATAGGAATTTTTCAGCTCCATTATAATCTTGTGGGACTGATGTAATGTATGTGATCTGTTGTTGAATGAAGCATCATTATGCTGCACATGACTGCATATAAAGCCTGGGATTCATTTCCAACTAATATGGGAAGAAGGATGTGAGTAAAGCTAAAGATAAAGACTGGACATGAAGTAGGCACTGTTGAAGCTGTGTCATGGGCAAAAAAGAGTATGGCATTGTTTTTGACTGTAGTTCTAGTCCATGTTTTATATTAAGTTCATGTGTAAAGGTTGATGGTAAATAAAGGTTTCTGATATTTTAAAATCAATACCCTTAGGGACCCCTTGCAACTATTTTTTTTTCTTTCCAGGCTTCTCCCCAGTGCTAAAGTCAAATTTCTCTTAAAAACAAAACTTAAGAAACATTATCTGATTGCAATGTATAGATTATATTTTGATCCCAATTCAAAGAAACAGGACAGGCACCATGCTTCACACCTGTAATCCCAGCACTTTGGGAGACCAAGGCAGGCAGATCACCTGAGGTCAGGAGCTCGAGACCAGCTATCCAACATGGTGAAACCCCGTCTCTACTAAAAATACAAAAATTAGCCAGGCTTGGTGGCAAACACCTGTAATCCCAGCTACTCAGGAGGCTGAGGCAGGAGGATTGTTTCAACCCGAGAGGCAGAGATTGCAGTGAGCCAAAATCATGCCACTGCACTCCAGCCTGGATGACAGAAGCAAGATTCTGTCTCAAGAAAAAAAAAAAAAATGCACACGAAAACCAATATCCTTATGTCTAAATATTTAAAGCTATATATTTAAAAAAAAAAAAAAATCAGCTAGAGAACAGTTTAATGTTTTATCCTCTTACCTTGACAAAGATACCATTATGATAAACTCAGGACTCAGGATTCAAATCTATGCAAAACATGCCATCAGGTGCCATATTACCAATGTATGATTGTTTGAGATTCTTTATTCTTCTTTTGTTCAGACAAACAATCTCGCTATAAAATCTGGATGGTTTTCTAATAATTCCAATTCAGCAACGAAAGTTGTATTTAAGGTGCGAATGTGCACAGCCTTATTTTTAAAAATGGGTTAAAGTTGGTAAAAAAAAAATTTAATATTTAGATCAACAGGTTACAAGTAAAAATAGCAGTCAACTAATTATTGACGGGTTTCAGGGAAGGAATATTTTTACTTACTAGCTCCGCTTCCAATTGTTCTATGGAAAAGTTGTGACATCCGAGGACCAAGAGGACCAAACAGGTGAGGGGGAAGACCCCTTGCCTCTAACAAAGCTAAAGAGAAGAGAAGGGCAGAGTGAACAGCTAGTTGACTTCATGTAACCGATCTATCTAAAAATTTCAAGTAACTGATTCATCTCACTTAATTGATTTAGTAATCAGTTTTCTGGACTTTAAGAGAAGCTACAAACTTTCAAGGCCACTCTAATATATTAATGTAATTAAAACAAATTGAAATGCACATGTGCCAGCTCCAATTATCTTAAGGTTTTATGAAGAAATTAAAAAAAAATAAGTGCCAGTAGGAAGGTGTACACACTTCATGAACATCCTAAGGTAAATATTTTGATATTTTGAAGAACTAATACGTTAAGCACCCTCGCTCTGTTTTCTGTCTGACATTAATTCCCAATCAGATATTGGTCATCAGATCCTATAAAAAACACATGAAAACAGTGTATGATTTTTATCAGTTCCCAAAACTGAAAACAAAACATGATGGGTGTGGTGGCTCACATCTGTAATCCCAGCACTCTGGGAGTCCGAGACAGGAGGACCACCTGAGGTCCAGAGTTCAAGACCAGCCTGGCCAACATAATGAAACCCCGTTTCTTTAAAAATACAAAAATTAGCCAGGCACAGTGGCAGGCACCTATAATCGTAGCTACTCAGGAGGCTGATGCAGGAGAATCACTTGTATGCAGGAGGTGGAGTTTGCAGAGAGCTGAGATCATGCACTCCAGCCTAGGCAACAGAGTAAGACTGTCTCATAACACACACACACACACACACACACACACACACACACACACACAAACTCTCTCTCTCTCTCTCTATCAAAACACATACACACTATGTGTTCATGAGTTTCCAAGTCTTAAGAGATAGTTGTCTGTTCCCTCAGGAACTTAAAAGCAATCAAAAATTATTTATAAATCATACATTTATTGTAAACCTCACACTGAGGTCTGTTATAAATCAACTGAGATAAAAATACATACCCATCCACACATATTAGGCTGCTTTTGTAAAAGCATTTGTAATATTAAAAAGTTTGTGTATACACTACGCATTCATTTTGAAACAGATGATCAAGAAAAACAAAAACACACGGCCAAATGCCTTATTAAAACCCATTTATGCCACAGGGTGCAATTTTTTGAATTTTTGCATGAGTGAAAAGTCAGAACTTGGCAATGACCTTGAGCAGTAGGATATAAATAACTCCCAAATGCTTAGCGTTCCAATAATGGAACACTAGGCATAAGTGGGTTAAATGTATTCATAATGCTGGTGATACCAGACAAAAATATATTAAGGCACTCGTTGTTTAAGATTTTTAACTCATTTATTGCCTAAACAAACTATACATGCAACCACAATAAAGAAAAAAATTTTAAACAAAAATAAATATGTAAGGCTTTAACTAGTTAAACAGTGAAGATGAAGGGGCAGATAGCTCATCTTCCAATTCTAAATAATGAAATTGCTACTAAGAATTTTTGTGGTTATTGCTACTGGTTTTTTTTTTTTTTTTAGGGGGGAGGTGTAGGCACTGCCAGATTATGGTCAAATGAATTTAAATTCATTTCAATAAAGAATGGTATTAACAGGTAGCCCACGGTAATGGTTTCTTATAGGCTCAATAACTGTTTTTACCTTGCAAGCGTCCCATCTCTGAATCATCTGATTCACTCTCCCCAGAGGTGGTCATGCCAACAGCTCCTGCAACAGAACTAGAGGCTTGGGGTGGAGGGGAAAGATGAGGGTTAGGAGAGGAATACTTAAACGTATTATGTCTGGCTTATCTTAGAAAAACCGAAGTTTTGTGGACTACAATGAATAAAGACAATTGAACTCATCTTGCCACTGTATACGCAACTGTTCTTCTAGACTTTATCCTGTAGCTTTTAGAAACAAAAGGAGAGCTCAACTATTTTAGCATTAAAAAGGTTGTAGTCTCATGCTTTTCATTTATACATGGCTTTTGACAAATTTCTCATGCCTCTGAAACTGTTCCTTTGTTAAGGTGTCCTGAATCCCTCTTTTGAAAGTCAATAAAGAACATACTGTGTAACAATTGTGATTATTTAACAGATGGCCAATTGGTAACAAAAATAAATAAAAAGGCAAAATTGACATTTAGGGGAAATGTTGTATGTAGATGTCTGCCTTCTAAGTCTGCTTTATTCCCAGACTACAGTCTTGATACAATCATGTATCTGTTTTAGTTAACTTCAAGAGTGCAAAAAGATATTACAAGAGATGAGTGCTATGAAGCATGAAAGAGGCTGGGCATCGTGGCTTACACCTGTAGTACCAACGCTTTGTGGGCCAAGCAGAAGGATCATTTAAGCTCAGGGGTTCAAGGCCAGCCTGGGCAATATAGTGAGATGTGTAGTCCCAACTACTCAGTGGGGCGTGCCTGAGTTGAGAGCACTGCTTGGGCCCAGGAGGTAGAAGTGCAGTGCGCCATGATCATGCCACTGCACTCCAGTCTGAGCGGCAGAGCCAGATTGTCTAAAAACAAAAAGTATGAAAGGGAGGGCAACTAACGTGTCAAAACTAGTGTAAAATCAAGAGTTAAGACTCAGGATACTATTAACTGAAATACTAACCTGATCAACAATGACAAAAAGATAGTCTAAGCTAATGGAGTTAAGAGTCTATTATGAATCCAAACAGGAAGTAAAACCATATCCCTGCAAAACTAGCAGTTCGTTGTGCTTCTATGTGTCTGTTGAGGTCAAAGGTTTTTTTTGTTTTTGTTTTTTGGGTGTTTTTTTTTTTTAACACAGATGATTGATCTACATAAGCTCTTCAACAATACCTTAAGCCCTATATACTGTACAGATTGTGACAGAATGCAAGCCAGGAAGAATTTTTTTTTGTCATAATTGTTAAAGAGGCATGTGTGAATAACATATGTGAATTTAAAGAGCTTGTCTGAAGAAAAAGATGCCAAAATACCAGCCACCAACTATATTTTCATATTACCATTCTCTTCACACACCATTAAGTATTTTCTATATAACTTCGTTATTGGGATTTAAAATAATTCTTAGAAAAACTTATGGTTTACAACAGGGTCAGCAAACTATGGCCCAAAGGCCAAATCCAGTCCACCACATGATTTTGTAAATAAAAATTTTATTAGAACATAGCTGTATTCATTCATTTACAGGTCTGTGGCTGCTTTCATGCTGTAATTACAGAATTGAGTACTTGCAACAGAGACTACATATAGCATAAAACATTTACTATCTGGCCTTTTACAAAAATGTTGGAAACTCCACCACTCCCAAAAGTTTAGAGCTACACACAGACAGATTAACAGAAATACTAAAGTTGTATAAAGGTTGAGCAAAACCCACACTTCTGGTAAAGAAAAAGGAAATTAATAACTGTACACTACAATGCTACTTATGGGTAGGTAGCATTTATGAAACACTTACTATACATAGGCATTATCTAAGTTTCCTCATAACTGTACAAAAGGTATTATAATCATCATGCACATAAGGAAACTAAGGTTTTGTGACTTTGACCATACTTGGCCAATGTCAGATAGCTAGTTATGGATCAGAGATTTGAACTCAGGAAGTCTGACTTCACAGTTTGTACCCTTAGAAACTGTATGACTCAAATATATTATTTAGCAGTGATTTTTAATTCAAATACAGTTGCTTCTTCACATTATACAGAAATGCTGTTAACAAGTACTGTCACTAGGTACAATTATAACTGAAATGGCTCTTAAACTTATTTTAAGACTCTTTCATCTATGTGGAAAGCAAATACCAAGTTTTAACAAATGAAATAGTTGGTATTTTTAAAATACACTCTGCAGCTCACACATTAAAAAACAAACACACAAAAACCTAACCTATTAAGAGTACTGCTGAGGTGTTTTTTGTTTTTTTTGTTTTTTTGAAACAGTCTTGCTCTGTCGCCCAGGCTGGAGTGCAGTGGTGCTATCTCAGCTCACTGCAACCACCGCCTCCCAGATTCAAGCCATTCTCCTGCCTCAGCCTCCCAAGTAGCTGGGACTACAGGCACGTGCCACCATGCCCAGCTATTTTTTTTTTTTTTTTTTGTATTTTTAATAGAGACGGGGTTTCACGATGTTGGCCAGGATCGTCTCGATCTCTTGACCTCGTGATCCACCTGCCTCGTCCTCCCAAAAGTGCTGGGATTAGAGGCGTGAGCCACCGCCCCGCCTTGCTTAGTTTTTAAGTTTATTTATCAGAGAAGCTACTTGATTTTACTTAAAATGTTCTCCAGATCTACAACCATTAAAGGTTTCTACATTGCTTCTTAAACATTTTATTCTAATGACTTTCGTATTTAACATCTAAAATTGCAGTGCCACAAAGACATCAATTAAGCAAAAACATAAAACCTATAGAAGAACATAATTAAAAGAGTTGCTATGGTTCTCTAAGGTTCTATTACAGCAGGGTCCTAACCTTTGGTCAGCCACAGAACCTTTTTTTTTTTTTTTTTTTTTTGAGACAGGTTCTTGCTCTGTTGCCCAGGCTGGAGTGCAGTGGTACAATTTACTACTCACTGCAACATCCACCTTCAGGGCTCAAGCCATCCTCCTGCCTCCACTGTAGTTGGTACCACAGGCACATGCCACCAAGTCTGGCTAATTTTTGTATTTTCTTGTAGAGACAGGGTTTCACCATGTTGCCCAGGCTGATCTCAAACTTCTGAACTCAAGTGATCCACCAGCCTCGGCCTCCCAAGGTGTTGGAATTACAGATGTGAGCTACTGCCAAAAGTCTGATTTTTCAATGGGAGATAGGGTGCTTGTCTTGACAGAAATTGGAAACTAACTGCGAAGTAAAGAATTCTTTTGCCATACCTCTGATAGCAAGTATTAAGCTTTTGTTCACTTTTATGAAGTAGTTTAGGTTATCTGAAGTGGGAGTTTAGATATGAGTTATGAGTTATCTAATTTTGCAAAACATATATAAAAGAACTATTTTTGTATGTTTTACCAAATTAGTTTGGTTTTACAAAAACAAACACTAGTTTTGTATGTTTTAGAAAATTAGAAAACATAAACCAGCCAAGTCTTTGGCTAATTTAACTAGGAGTATAGAGGTAGCAGTTCCATAAAGTCATGCAGGTATGAAAACGTAATTAATCAATAGGAGTCAGCTACAGTTCTTTAGTCAAGGCTTCAAACCTCCTTGGGCATAGGCCAGATTTTTTCCCAGAGTCAAATATAAAAATATAACTCTCGGTAGATAAAATCCAACGCCAGATTTTCAACAGATATTTCTCCTGTTTAGTCTTAACATATCTTCACAGTACTGTGTAAGACAGTTTACAATATAGATAAAGGAAAAACTGAAGATACTGTGTAAATCAGAATACAAACATTCTAATATAGAGTGACAAGTTTTTATACTTTAACCAACGGACGAAAAGTTAACAAAATTTTTTTTGTATTATCTAACCGTGATCATTTCTTCTGAAACTATAAAGGAACTCAAAGCAAAATGGAGCTGACATTGTTTTACAAGTATAAAGAAAAATACTTCCTTCCTTACTTCAGTACGCCTAGCATTTGCAAGACTTTGGCAACATTATACAAGGCTGTACAGTTCTGATTATGTCCAAAACTAAGAATGTATAGGAGACCAAGTGTGGTAGCTCACACCTGTCATTGCAGCACCTTGGGAGGCTGAGGCGGTTGAATCACCTGAGGTCAAGAGTTCGAGACCAGGCTGGCTGACATGGTGAAACGCTATCTCTACTAAAAATGAAAAAATTAGCTGGGAGTAGTGGCAGGTGCCTGTAGTCCCAACTACTTGGGAGGCTGAGGCAGGAGAATCACTTGATCCTGGGAGGCAGAGGTTGCAGTGAGCTGAGATCGTGTCACTGCACTCCAGCCTGGGCAACAGAGAGAAACTCCTCTTCAAAAAAAAAAATGCATAGGAGTCTGCCTCTGACTCTTGGGACAGAGTGGCAAACACTTAACTTTCAACTTTAAAGGTGAGCATTTCTTATATGAACAGCTAATGTGGTTAGGCTTTTAAAAAGAATAAAAACGTTACTTCCAAATAAATGTTTCCAAAGGAGTCTTATATCGACTATGTAAGTACTATCTGAGAAGATTTATTTGTCAAAAGGAGCTCTAAGTCCACAAACCCATGTTCCATACTAACTTAGGTTTGTATTTTCTTTTACATTCCCATTTTACACATACAGAAACTAAAGCACATTATCGTGAAGAACGTAATGTAAAGCTGTTAAGTAATTAGCATCTTTCCCCATACTTTCATGTGACAGCAGAGAAATTCCTGTAATTCGTAAGAGATCTGTCCTCCAAAACGTAATGAAGTCAGCCCTCCTCTAATACAAGTGCACATGCCACATGTATTTTTTATCACCAGCTACAATAAACAACTTGGGAAACACCTGTATCACACTGTGATCTCAAACATAAGACAATGGAATGTCTGAAAGTGTTTAGAAAGGCAGTTATATAAGCCTGATTCCTGTACACTTTTATCCTCTTAGGTAAATAAACAGGGGAACAAAATTTTACATCCCATTCCCATTCCAGCCTTCAATTATATATCCTATGAATTATATAAACTCTTGCAACTGCAGAGAAATAGACAACAATGCTGTTACAAATATGCCTGCCTTTGGGAAGTCACACATCACAGCTTGTAACCCTGATCAAGTATAAGCAATATTTGACTTCATTTTTCCTCACGTATAAAATGATAATAACAGCACTCACACCTCAGCAGGTTGTCTGGAATATTAAATGAGAATATATGTAATGTGCTTAATACTATACCTGCACTGCAATGTAGTGTACACTGTATAAATATTAGTTGTAGTAATAACTGCAATGAGTCTACATTAATAGCCAGTAGCTCCTTTTCTGTTACCCGTTTGGGAATTGCCCCACTTCCACATTCAGGCTTATGAATAAACACTGAAAGACTAGGAAGGAGCGCACAACAGTGGGATAGGCTGTATGTCACAACCAGCGAGTTGCAATGAAATGGACTTTCAATATCTACCATTTAAACCTTCAGAAAAACTATTCTAGGAAAACAAATATGGGGGAAAAAAACTCCTCTCCCACCACTTAATTTCTCATACAAAACTGAGAAAGTGTTGTGGTTTAAAAAAAAAAAAAAAAACACGCTGGCCAGGCGCGGTGGCTCACACCTATAATTCCAGCACTTTGGGAGGCCAAGGCGGACGGATCACAAGGTCAGGAGATCGAGACCATCCTGGCCAACATGGTGAAATCCTGTCTCTACTAAAAATACAAAAATTAGCTGGATGTGGTGGCGTGTGCACAATCCCAGCTACTCAGAAGGCTGAGACAGGAGAACTGCTTGAACCTGGGAGGCGAAGACGGTAGTGAGCCAAGATCATGCCACTGTACTCTGGCCTGGCAACTGAGCGAGACTCCATTTTGAAAAAATAAATAAATAAATGCTAAGCTAGACAGAACAAGACATCAGTGGTGGGCAAATCACAACCTTCATGGCCAACTATGACACATGACAACATATTCTAACAGTAAACAATAGTACCTGAAATATCTTTGTTCAAAAGGAAGTATATGCCTGTATTTAATTAAACCTGTGTGTATCATCTGATTTAAGGGACTCACACATATAAGCCTATAGTGACTGATTTTAGCATTTTTTATCTGTTGTTAATGTCATTTACAAATATCAACAGAAACTACATTTTGATATTTATCAGCCAGAACTAACAGTTGAAGTATTAGTCTTGTTTTGGTATAGGTAATGGGTACATATTTAAAGCTGAAAGGAGAGAAAAGCCTTAATTTTTGTGTTTCTAATATATCAAGTATAAAAACAAGGAGCCCCTAACAATGTAAATACTATTCTTATAGCTAAGGTTCAAACTGAATATTTATATTTCAGGGTTTACAAAAATTCTAATTTAAAATTTATATATGTGTGAAGCAATTTAAACTATATTCTTACATTTTTACTATGAATTTAAATTCTTTCAATCAATGGGCAGTTATACATACTAGTCTATAAAAGGCTTACACAGAAAAGAGTTTACTTCCTCCTAAAAGCCTTTTGAATGTAATTAGTGCACATCTGGATGAGAATTTTAAAATGACAATCAAATCCAACTATCAATATATCAAACTGGTAAACTAAAACAAAACAGAACGAGAAGTTTATACGATAGTAACATCTAGCATACTTCCCTCCCTCTGCCCATCAAATCTGTAAAAGACAGAAATGCATTTTAAAGCTAAGAAGTACCAATCTACCTGCAGCTCCTTGGGGAGCTTCATCTGTCCGAGCAGCTGAAGAATTTACTGCCTCCTGGTTGCTTTCAGGGTCTGCCATTTTCTCCTGTCGACGAGCTTCAGCTGCTCCTCTTTTGCCCAGGCCAGAGCCTCGCCGACTACAACAGAAAAATGTCATTATGGGCAGCATTATCAGTGAACCAGGAGCAATGTATAGAAAACACAAAGCTCAAATTCATGGAGCACAAAGCCAGTTTCTTCTTCGTCCTCTTTTTCAATAAAAGTAAGTGCAGAAAAACACCATGTGTAACAACCAAGACTTTGTATATTTAAAATTCTTCCAAGTTATATTGCATTTACAATACAAGCTTTTGTATAACTGGGAGCTGTTGTCATCCTTAGAAACAGAAATGATTTTTAAAATACTTCCAACTAAACAGAAAAGTGACTTCCTGCAGAGAAAATTCAATTTATTTAAAATAGCACATCATTTTCAGGGTAAACAGTGGAGCAATGTATTAATATTGGCTGGGTGTGGTGGCTCATGCCTATAATCCCAGCACTTTGGGAGGCTGAAGTGGGTGGATCACCTGAGGTTAGGAGTTCAAGACCAGCCTGGCCAGTATGATGAAACCCTGTCTCTGCTAAAAATACAAAAATTAGCCAGGTATGGTGGCATGCGCCTGTAGTCACAGCTACTTGGGAGGCCAAGACAAGAGGACTGCTTGAATCCAGGAGAAGGAGGTTGCAGAGAGCTGAGATCACGCCACTGCACTCCAGCCTGTGCAACAGAGCAAAACTGTCTCAAAAAAAAAAAAAAAAAAAAAAAAAAACCACACTAATACAAAGACTTGCAGACTAACACTGAGAATGAGAGGAAAGGTTTAGAGAAGAACAGATGTGAAAAAATTCCCAGCCGCTAAGTTCCAGATTACATAAATCATCTAAAAATAACTATCCTAATAACAACTTCATTCTTTAAAATAAATTATAGATTTCGTATTATTAATAAATATATTACAGATAACATTTGGGAAAAACATTCATTTAGGACAGAGACACAATAAATTATGGAATAATGACCACTTGAAAAAAAATTAAATTTTATTGATGACAAACCTTTTTTTCTCCTTTAATAGAGAAATCAGTAAGCAAACTGGGTAAAAGCAAAAATATTCCCCTGGGAAATTACTAAAACTTGATAGCATTTAAGCAAAAGCTACCCAAATAATCTTAAGAAATCCAGAAACCTGTTACTAAAGACATGCTTTACACTAAAGTCACACTACAATGAAGTGAGAGAAATGGGCACAATTGACCTACAAAGAAAGGGTCTGGCTTACCTGAGAGCACTGAAGAGTTTATTCTCATTACAGAAAAAGCATCCCTACACAGAAATGTGCTTCACTAATCTTTCCTTCACAAGGAAACAGCTCATTCCAAACTCATTTTACAAAACTACAAGTTAGTGGGATTCAAATTCACTCACTTAAGATCTAATCTCCAACAGCACACTGGGCTGACTACTTTGGATACATAGGGTTGCTGCCCTCAAGGAGTGAGGACAGCACTCCTAAGAGAAACAAGGACACCCTAAGTAGGTGACCAAGGCACAATACATAAACAGAATCCCAACTAATTCAGAAAAGATTCGCCAGGAAGAGCACTTCAAGCAGGTGGCTAGATTAGATGGCCTGTGCACAGCATAAGCATGTCTACAGTAAGTAATTTCACATGCACTAATTAGCATGCGTAGAAAGAGAGAAGGTTGCAGAGATCAGCAGGGAAGGCAAGACAATTAAACACTAGATTACCTGACTTCGCATATAGCTTAAAATTAATTTGCAGAAACAATAAATTGAGTTTGCACCTCAGACTAAACCTTAAGTAATTAAGATTCAAAATCTGGCCGAAAATAGGAAAAAATCTCTGGAAAACTAAGAAGTTTCTTCAGAAATCCTCAGAAAAGTTGCTATGCAACCTCAAAAGCAAACAGGTGTACTAAATTTAGATATTTTAAACAATGTAAAAAATTTAAAAACAGGTGGAAGAGGTTTAAGGTGGTAAGGGTATATTTCTTATGATTTATAGGCAACAAGTTTACTGATGTCACTACTGTACCAAGAGAAAATAGGTTATCTTAGATAAGAGTAGAGAAAATAGTTATCTTAAGAACCAAAAGAAGTGAAAAGATCTTTCTACTAATCTGAGTGGGAAAAGGCAAACAAAATCATTCTCCCATCACTAGTTTTTGACGCATTTACTGGAGGGAGCAAGCTACAGTCATGTGCTTGATGGTTCTGTCAACAACGGACCACATGTACGACCACAGTCCTGCAAAATTCTTAATACTGTATTTTTACTGTCCCTTTTCTATGTTTAGATGTGTTTAGGTGCATACATGCTTGCCATTGTGTTACAATTGCCTATGGTATTCTGTAAGGTAACATGCTATACATGTTTCAGGCCTAGGAGCAATAGGCTACCACATGGCCTAGATGGGTAAGCTATACTATTTAGGTTTGTGTTTAAGTGTTCTCCATGATGTTTGCATAACAAAATCACCTAATGACACACATCTGAGAACGTGTCCTCCTCATTAAAAGAGGCATGACTATACACAGACAGAGAACTCATATGTAGCTACTGAATAATTAGCAGCAGAATGGCACCTGACCAACTGAGCAAGCCTGAAAAGCTGAGAGGAGGTTGCAGGAAAAAGATTTTTACCTTTTTACTTTTAGGCTGAGATTCCCAATCAGTTTATAAAGGTTTATGAAATATTAACTGTGTCACATCACAGGTAGTTATTTTGAAATGAGATCTACAGTAACTAGAAGCTAGAATTGGAGATGTGAAAGAACACACAAAATACCCACACTTTTTCTTGAGAGGAAGGTGTTATAATATAAAATAAAAATTAAATACATTCCCCCTCCATTCATAAACTTAGTAATTGGTTCTAACACTTTTAGAAACTAATTAAGCAACAGTACAGCCATTAAAACAGGCATCCTTTTTGATTCATTAATCACAGTATTGGGAAACTTAACTACCTTTTAAAAAAACAACCCAAATCTGCATAAAGATGCTCATTAGAAGTATATTTGGCAGACTAGAACTCTGGAAACAGTCCAAGGTCCCGCTACTGTCAATAGTACAGTGAAAATAGTGTAGCAGCAAAGGAAAGGTAGAGGATAAAAGTATTATCAAGAAGCAGAATGGTTAAAACTTAGTAAAAACACGTAAATAAATATTGGAGAGAAATTCATGAAGATAATACCAGTTATGTTAGAATATGTCTTTACTCAAGTAAAAAAAAAAATTTTTTTAATGATTTTTGAAAAATCATCAGGCATGGTGGTTCATGCCTATAATCTTAGCATTGGCAGAGGCTGAGGCAGGTGAATCACTTGAGGTTTCGAGCTCGTGACCAGCCTGGCCAACATGATGAAACCGTCTCTACTAAAAATACAAAAATTAGCTGGGTGTGGTGGTAGGTGCCCGTAATTGCAGCTACTCAGGAGGCTGAGGCAGGAGAAGCACCTGAAACCGGGAGGCACAGGTTGCAGTGAGCAGAACTCGCGCCACTGCACTCTAGCCTGGATGTCAAGGGCAAAACTCCATCTTGAAAAGAAATTACCTACGGAGTTAAGAATTTCAATCAAACTTGAAACTGAGCAACAGAAGACAAATGAACTCACCATAAATGGAAAAAAAAAAACAAATTACCTGGTACTAGCACAGGAGCCCGTGGTCTTTTGGCGTGTGCTCCGCCTCAAACTGGGGAGCTCAGCAGGTGGAGACTCACTGCGCTTCTTGGTAGATTTTCTTAAACCTATCCATGGAAAATGGGAAAGTATAATTTTATAACGAGAAATTATCATTAAGGAAAAATCAAGAAATTCTTCAGGTCAACACCCTGTTCAAAACTCGACAGAATCTTTCCATAATCTCTCCAGCAGTACTGCTAGCTTTACTTCCAGAGCCTATTCATAATGAAAAGACTAATGGTGGCACTCGAGTTCAGGACCGGTCTTCTCACTTGGACCCAACCTTGACCCAACGTATCCCAAGAGTCCTGCTTATCTAACCTCTTTCAAAGTTCTTTTCTCATCTGCTTCTCCTTCTTCTTCACTAACAAAGGTGAGGTTTTTGGATGTACTATTTATTTCAAGAATTTACTAAACATCATTAAGTTTACCAACTTTGTTACACTGTTCTTATATAGTCCCATTTCGGTTAGTTTATATAAGGCTCATCAATCAGGTATGAGAGAACCAAATGAATTATACCATCCATCAGAAAGGTGCATGTCCTTACCTGAACTGAAGACTATTAAGAGGTCTGATTTATAAAATACTGTATAATGAGGGGGAAGAGTCAATTAAGCACACTTTATGTATTATTTTGGAAGCTAATGCCTTTACAAGTCAATAGGCTCAAAAAAGACATATCAATTAAGTAAAGTTTCTCTCTATTTTATGAAAAATAGGAAAGCCAAGACAGCATCCACCCACCCTTGGACAACCCTCACAATGTTACCATAAATTATGATATACTAGGCACTATATCTAAAATAGACCTACAATAGTGAAAGGTCTCCAATGTTACCAACCGTTATTTCCATAAGAACTCAGCATCATCTTAAACAGCTGTTAACTTTTTCAGAGACTAACTAGTTATACTATTGGTCCTGGTCACTTGCTTCTTTACAGGAAGTTTTAATGTTGCTGGTTTCATTACTTTAAAGGGGAAAACCTAATTCTTTAATCTTTTGATTTGGAAAAAAGCAAGAGCAAAACATCTTGGAGAGAAGCAGTAAAAAGGATTCTAGACATTTTCTTGATCTTTTAGACTCAAAACTTCAGCTCATTCAACTTAGGATGGTCTTTATAGCAGACTTAAAAGGAGAGTTGCTAAGTGAAAAATCAACTTATTCAAGAATCTGTGAACATGAAACAGAAGCTATAAGAATAAAAATCTTATGTTTAGACAGGCATTACCTTTCAGATATCTCAACTGTATCTTTTGGGCCTTTTTCAAAATAACTTTTGGGAAAGATTATCTAAACAATTGAAGCTGACATAAAAGAATCAAAGAATGAAACTTTAACTGGGAAAGATGATTGGCTTAAGAGTTTTGTAAATTTCAATTTTATTTTTAGGTTTTCTACAAAGCATATTGCCAGAATTATTTGATATAATCATATGCCTGATATCCTATGCTGTCTTTGTCAGGGCACACAATCTGGTCACCTAACAGACAGGCTTGGGAACAGATCTAGAGTTAGCTTAGTAATACGTTCAGCTAATTATCATCACATTTTAATACTAAAAAGTTCATAAATTACTTTAAAATACTATTTTAGAAAGTATTAAATTTCACACTTGCTTTTCTATCAGATTTGTGTTACTAGACTTATGAATCCACAGTTTAGAGAGGAAAAATACACAAATGTGTATTATATTAAAACACAACAAAAAACACAAAGTGCTTTTGCTTTTAACAAACCACTTTAAAAAAAAACAAAAAACCTTGTATAACTGCCATTAGTACTACTTAGTACTTCATTCACGTAATACTAAAAAATCTTTATCCATAACATGATACAGTAATGGACGGGAGCACACACTTTTGCATCTATCTGGTGACATTAAAAAATAAAATATTCAAATTAATGTACTGTATGCTACACTGCTGATGTGAGGTGACATATTTTTTAATCAGTTTTTCATTCTTTCACCATTCATGCCCTGAAACAGACTTCATCATTTAACTGTCTTTTAGACTGTCTTCAACTATTACTTAAATGTGATAAAATGTATTCTAAGTGTATGGTTTAATGAGTTTGACAAATGTATTTACCCATGTAACTAGTATCACCATTAAGATCCATAACATTTCCATCACTCTAAAAAGGTACTTCTTGATCCTTGAGGTAATCCTCTCTCTCTCTCACATAAGGCCCTTGACAACCACTGATGTGTCTATTTTAGAATTTCATATAAATAGAACCATACACTGCTTTGGAAATGGATTCATTTTCTTAGACATATTAGTAACCTATTCCTTTTCATTGCTGAGTAGTATTCTTGTGTGTGAATGTTCCACAATCTGTTTATCCATTCTTGGTGGTAAGCTTTAAGAGGACCATACTAAGTTGCAGAGAAGTAGGGAAGGGAAGAACCAAAACAGACTAGATAGAAAAACATTTGTAATGGCTTTCATAATCATACCACGATCATAAAACAACTGTGCGGCTGTCTAACTCCATCCCTGATGAAGTAAGAGAGATTACCTTAAACATGCTGTGGTCTGAAAGACAATCTCACAGTAAAGAGCTGCTATGTATAATGCTCTCTAGTGGAAAAGAGGTTATCATTATTTGCAACATTATGGGAACCCAGGATAGGAGACCATATTAGCTTTTATATATCCATCTCTGCCCAAAACACCTGAATAGGGCAACACATCTTATGTTGTGAAAATTGGTAACTGGTAACTTCTGAGCATATTTCAATAAACCAAGTCAAACCTTGGAAGGACTATCTAAATTCCTTTCAAGGATTATTCTTCCAAAAGTCTGAAACATTTTCAGAACATGAGAAATGGCAGACATTCATGGAGAAAGAAAAGTTCAAATTTGAAGTAGTTGGGTAAGATTACTTTCTTGAAGATAAAGACAGAGTAACTTCTTTTGACCATTTAGCAAATTGACTATGCTAGAACATACTATTCTTAAGACTAGTTGAGGCTTTCAAAAGCACTTTCAGATATAAAGTTAGATAATTCCTATTTTTCAGATAATATAACATTTACAGACTTGCTTAAAGGTGTATAAGCTAGCCAACTACACAAATCCAAAGCTCATTTTGAAGCAAGGAAAACAAGAGTATATTAAGAATACCTCTTAATATGTTTCTCATAAGTTGCTAAAATTTTGCTTTACTGGTTCTGAACAAAAAGCTTTAGCACTGTCCATATAAAAATACAGTATTTTGTAGAACTGAAATTTCCTTGTATTCTGCTGATCAAGCAAGGAGTATTTCAACAGAGGAGAGAACACAGTTAAGTGTAAACCTACTAAACAACAATTAAAACATACATACATAGATATATATATACATGCACACACACTCTCCTCTTTCCCAGGCTCTGTAATGCAGCAAAACTACATTTATTGTTTACGTTTATGATGTCACTCAACAAGAACATCACTGGTCAGATTAATAAACTTTTATTCACAAAGATTTTGTGTAATGAAATTAGGTATAAATGTAGATGTACTCTTTTCCCCAAAATTCTTGACCTTAATATATTCGTATAAGAATATATGTACTTGTTCCTATAACCTTTAAACCTCTGGATAAAGAAAAAACTGGCAGTTAGTATTGTCTGCCTAAAAATCCTAATTGTTCTGTTCTCCAATATAGACAAGTCTATAAAACAAACAAAAACAGGCTGAGCACAGGGGCTGATGCCTATAATCCCAGCACTCTGGGAGGCCAAGGCTAGAGGATCACTTGAGCCCTAACAGTTTGAGATCAGCCTGGGCAACACAGACCTTGTCTCTACAAGAAGACCAAAGCAAAACAGCAAACAAAAACACAAGCTGGATATTGTAGCTCATGACTGCAATCCCAGCAATTTGGGAGGCTGAGGCTGGAGGAATAGGTGAGCCCAGGAGTTGGAGACCAGCATCAACAACACTGTAAGACCCTGTCTCTACAAAAAGTAATAAAAAATAAATTAGCTGGGCATGGTGATGCATGTCTACAGTCCCAGCTACTCAGGAGGATGACAGGGAGGATGCTTTAAGCCCAGCAGTCCAAAGCCACAGATCATACCACCGCACTCCAGCCTGGGTGACAGAGCGAGATCTTGTGAAAGAAAGGGAAGAAAAGCAGGGAGGAAAAGAATGAAAAAAAGGTAACATGCATTCCTAATTTTTAAAAAACTGATTTATTTAAAGTTCAAGGTTTCAGTCTTTCAAAAACGCTGGCAATTTGCAAGGTCTGACTTTTGAAATGTGAGATAATGAAAAGTTGTAAGCTTGAATTTTTAAAACAACATTTAAAAAGAACCAGACTGCGGAGTGACAATGACCTCAGATACTTTACTCAATGGACTCATATATAAGAATAGTTAAGATGCTTTTGGGTACATCTTATTACATCATTTACTTTCCCTTGTCTACTTGAAATTTTATAAATTTTAAAATGTATTTCTCATTAGACTATTATTAAATGATCCCAATCTCATCACTGTGCAAGAGAAATGAGCTCAAGAAATATGTCTGCCTACTTAAAAGGAGTCACCAAATGTGGGTCACTACAATACTGGAATGGCTTTTACC
This sequence comes from Sapajus apella, assembly GCF_009761245.1. Lineage (NCBI taxonomy): Eukaryota > Metazoa > Chordata > Mammalia > Primates > Cebidae > Sapajus > Sapajus apella. The sequence continues at coordinate 10,059,008 of NW_022436950.1, read as the reverse complement.
CTTAATTGTGTTACATTGCTTAAAAGTTAGAAATAGACAACTGAACAATGCATATTCACTGTCATGTTTTTATGCAATCTTCTATTCTTACATGGTCTATGTTAAAGGTATGCTAATCTTTCATGTGGTAATCTGATATACAAGTATCAGACCTATTACATAGTCTCACAATGAAAATAAAGTCTCCCCCACCATGATAAAATATTCTAGCAATGGAATAATTAAGTAAACTTTCCAGCTTCTTAAAGATTCCTTCTGTTACATAAGAGGTCCAAGCAAACATCAATGTCAGTGTATTTGATAAGGTTATATAAAGATCAGTCAGGAATGGAAGACAGAAGACGTGAGGAAGTTGATTTAAGATCTTCATTCCATAAATAAATATTACATTCAAATAATTACTGTTATCTTCCAACTTACATATGCATTTTAAAGTGACATTTAGATGATCAAGTACACACACCTATTTTTAATGTACAGAAACTCTTTTTCTGAGCACACTACCTAATTTATAGCTCTCTGGAGAATTATCTTCTGCCTCTTCTCCATGTGGTACCACTGGAAATGTCTTTCCCAACACAATCCTACTACTGCACAGGAGGGTCAAACACCAATCCTCATCATCATCCCCCTTTTCTCTCCTCCACCACACTGATTCATTCAAGGACAGGTATATAACCCACGAAAATCAGGGACTTTCCTTAAATGCTGATATATAAATGACTAGATATTATCCGCTTTTATTATAAAGGGAGAGACTGAGGGAGGTCACAAGATGTGAGACCGTCAGTGCTATCTTCATTTGACCTCTGTATCCAGCCAAGCCTGAAGCTAGACATTCTCTGGGCTTTATCTATCATGTGAACTGATATGTTTCCATTTAATTTTGGTTGAGTATCAATCACTAACCCCAAAATTGAGACCATAGGTCATTATTAGAATTTTTAGTCTAGAGTAGGTATTGACAAAACAGCAGCCTGTGGGACAAATTTGACTGGCAACCTGAGCCTCTCAAGCTAGGAATGGTTTATACATTCCAGAGAGTAGTAATAATGAAGAATAAGATGTGGCAAAGATTGTATGTGGTCAGCAAGGCCTAAAATATTTACTATACGGCCATCAGCAGAAAATTTGTTACTGACCTGGACTTTGAAGGAGAAAAAAAACACAACAAAAAATCACACACATAAAAATTCATCCAAATTTCAAAAACTAGTTAAAACTCTCCAAAACAAACTAAATAAAACCTCTTGATATTTTAACAGAATATAATATACAAATTAATATCTTAAACAAGGGTAGCAGGTATCAAAAAAAATTGCTACAAGTCATTTACATTTATAGGCCTATCAGAGGATGACTACTGGCTGGGTACAGTGGCTCACACCTGTAAGCCCAGAAGTTCAGAATGCAGAATGCCTCTGCATTCTGAACTCCAGGTGGACTGCTGGAGGCCAGAAGTTTAAGACCATCCTGGGCAACACAGTGAGACCCTGTCTCTACAAAAAATTAGGGGAAAAAAAAAAAATTAGCTGGGTGTGGTGACACATGCCTGTAGTCCCAGCTGCTTAGAAAGCTGAGGAAGTAGGATTACTTGAGCAGTGAGCTATGATCACACCACTGGAATCCAGCCTGGGTGACAGAGCAAGACCCTATCTCTTTAAAAAGAATAAAATGTTGTTTTTTTTTTTTTCTTGAGATGGAATCTACTCATGGAAAGATGCTGTGACACCACTAAAATGACAAAAAGGATTTAAAATATACATAAACTTAGTGATAAAGCAGCAGCAGGATTGAAAAAAAAAAAAATGACTCCAATTCTCAAAGAAGTTCTACCACAGACAAAATGCTATCAAAAAGCATCACGTGATACATAAAAATCTTTCGTGAAAGAAAAAGTCAATCAGCGCCACAAAGATCATCGTTTTGAAACTGCCAAGATCACACCAACCTTCAGCAACCACCACCCTCATCAGTCAGCATCCATCAACACTGAGGCAAGACTATCCCACCAGTAAAAGATTATGACTCCCTAAGGCTCAGATGATCATTAGCAATTTCTAGCAATAAAGTATTTTTAACTAAGGTACATACTTTTTTTTGTTAAGGTACACTGCTATTGCATGCTTACTATATTACAGTACAGTGTAAATACAATTTTCATGTGCACTGGGAAACAAAAAAAATCATGGAACTCACTGTGATATTCATTCTATTGTGGTGATTGGGAATTGAGTGCATTAACATCTCCAAGGTATGCCCGTGTAACTATATTAATGGTCACTTTGGTAAAAATAAATTCGAAAATGAAAAGTAATCTATGAGTTTATAAAAATAAATCACAGACTTTTGTTTTAAAATAACTCAGTAATAAGACATTTTGCAGATAATAAGCTAAATCCTAAAAGCAATTTTTAAAGCAAATTTTTATTTCCTAGTCAATGCACAGCCATTTCAAGTATTGATTTGTCAATATGAATTAAAAATGTTAGAAATGTCCAAAGGTATTCATCTAAGCATTATCTACAACAAGGAAAAACTAGAAAGGAGCCAAATGCCCAATAATAGGGGTTGGTTAAATAAAACAGTATGGTAACTGAAAATTCAAGAAAACAGTATTTAATAAGCATGTGAACAAGTTGACACTTTTACATGACTGGTGGAAATATAAATTCATAGATTTCTAAGTGCAATTTGAAAATATATGTCAATATCTAAAAGAATATAACCAGTGATCTAACAAGGAAATAGTGGTGTAAATTACAAAGCCATACTTAATTAGGGTACATCTATATCTAGCCATTACAAATGATGTCATTGATAGTTATATGAAAGGAAGCTAGTCTATTACAAAAGTGTTTAGCCAAATAAAGCACTTTTGTTTCTCCACAACTATTACCTTGCTCTGTCATTCTGAATGTGAAATTTAATGGACAACAAATGTCTATTTCAGAGCTAGGCCCATAACAGGCACTCAAAAAGCAATGCCTACTGTCATGTACAGCGAGATTAGACTTTTGTGTATGCATAGGGAAGTGTCTCCCCCTTGAGGATAAAGACAAAAGATTTAACACACATGCATTCACTCTGTCTCCACATGAAACACCACTAACACGGCATTAAAATAATCTGAGCCATAAATCTACAAGGATGAGAAGAACGGAAGACATTATGATTACAATACAATTTTAGAAGACGAAAACCAGAAATGTCAGGGCTAAATGCACTGGGAAGTCCAAAACACTGAAAGTAGAAAGCTGAGATTAAGTACCAATTAAACTGACACAACAGAAACCCAAAAAGGCTCTGGATCTGATGGTGCCAGGTACCTCTAGGGCAGCATTGGGATTAAAACTGAAGATTGGCTGATAGACTGTTTACAAAATACCAGATCCCCAGATCCCCTCCCCTACTTGCACAGCTGGGCAACCATTCCTCTCTGGATCCAGCAAAAAACAAGACCTTTATTCTTTAGAAAGTAGAAAATATAAAAATTCTTGACTAAAAGTACACAGTATAAATAGGTACACTATACCAAAAATAAGAGGGAGAGAGGAAAATCGAGTACAGACACACTGTCTGACAATATATATTATCCTTCCCCTGAGCCCTCTTTTCCCACTCAGCCCCCAGAACTTGGACAGTTATGGCTTCACCTTGAGGCAGGAGTTTGAAACAAACTTCTCTGTGGAATTTTACAAGCTGAAAAACAATGATCTAAAAATAATAAGAGGAAGTTCACAACGAAACGACCCAATCAGATCACTAAACAATAAATCTCGGGCAAACCTCACTTATGTACTCAGAGCTTACAAATTAAGACTTTTGGTCTCAAATTACACTTAAGTATGATGAGACAACAAGGAATTACCAAAATTACCAGAATCTGAGGAAAGCTCCTAGCATGAAATACAACCCAAAATGCACCCTCCCTGCCACACACAAAAGCTTGAGATTACACCAGCAAAGAAAACTCATCATTAATGTCATCAAAAAAGAAATGCAATCATAAACAAACACAAGATTCTATAAACAAGGAAACGAAAACAAAATCACCTCTTGGAAATAAAAGACGGCAAACACTGGGGAAAAAAAGCAATTCAAGAGAAGGGCTGTAAGATGAAGTAGAAATCTACCAGAAACAGTACAAAAAAAGAAAGCAATATCAAAGAGTAAGATCAAGACCATTTAAGAGGACAAGCGCTCAATACAGTGAAAAGAAACAAGTGCAGGGTGACAAACAATCCCAGTTGCCTAGGACTACCCTGGTTTTAGAGCTGTAAGTCCTGAGTCTTCAGAATGCCCTAGATCCAGAGAAAGCAAAACGGTGGTCACCCTATCAAGGAATGCAAATGAATTCACAGCAATGGGCAATATCATCACACTTCTAAATAACGGAAATGCAAGCTTCCATAGAAGATGTTACATATACAACAAAAATCAGAAATAGGAATGGTGCCAGTATTGAAAGACAGAAGACACTAATTCTTCAAAATTCTGAAGGAAAGTAACTCCCAACCCAGAATTCTATATTCACTAATCTGTCAAGTAAGTATCAATGTGGTATCATACATTTTCAGACATTCAAATTTTGAAAAAATAAATTTTATTTTAAAATCTCATAAATACTTTTCCTTAAAAATCAAGAAGAAATGTTCCACCAAAACAAGAAAGCAAGAAAGATGACAAGAAATCTGGAAAAAGAAAACTTTAAAAGACTGAAGAAAATCCCAAGGCTAAAGCAGTATAAACAGGCTTAAAGAACAACCATCCACAGGCCTCATTTCTTCAGGAAGATGAAACATGCATGTAGGCAGCTTGAGAAAAGACTGTGACAATTAGTAAGGAGTGAGGAGTTTGAGTAAGTTCATAGGAAAGTAAGGAAAACAACAACAAAAAAAAGGAATTTAAAATTCAGGAAAAGCAAAGATGTGTGAGAAAGGAAATGTTCCTACATGGTTCAGTGTAAATAACATTTAGATGTTCATAATACAATAAATTCTGCGTACTGATCATCATTGAAAAGACGGGAAGTATGTAGCAGTATATGTCTGGATAGGTGAATGGGGTGGCGTAAGGTTAGAAAGCAAAATCTTCATTTTCCATAAGGGAAATACAACAGAGATCACACTGTGGGGGGATGGGAGAAGGGAACTCAACAAACAGGTACATAAAAGCACATAACCTACACACTGAAACATCAAAATAATCAGCTATAGAAAAGGGCAATGCGGCAGAAACCGCTTTTAAAAAAAATAATAGATCTGGTCAGGCATAGTGGCTCATGTCTATAACTCCAGCACTTTGGGAGGTCTAGTCAGGAGAATCGCTTGAGTCTAGGAGGTTGAGACAAGCCTAGGCAAGACAGTAAGACCTCATATCTACAAAAAAAGTATTTTTTAAAAAATTAGCTGGGCATGGTGGCATGTGCCTATGGTCCCAGCTACCCAGGAAGCTGAGGTGGGAAGATTGCTTGAGTCTATGCGATCAAGGCTGCAGTAAGCTATGATCATCATCTTGAAGGAGGGGCAAAAAAAACCTTATATAACTCTTTCACTTTACACTGTACATAAGTGTTGATAAATATAAAAAGTTTTGGCAAGACACACACCATAAAAAACAAAAAGAGGTAGCCCTGATTTTGTATTTTTCTCCTTTGTATATTTTGGTACTTTCTGGATTTTTTTAACAAACATATTTCAGAATCAGAAATGTCAAAACCAATCTAGAATACAGGTAAGAATATAAAGGGCAATTACTAGTGTAAGTTACGTAAAACATTATTTGGCTAATTTAATTCTTATTTTGACCTTGTATACAAAATTACATAACACGGTCATTTATAATTTCCAAACAATGTAATACAAAGCAAAGCCTTGTTAACAAAGAATTCAATGCTGTATTTTCCATTAAATGATCTCTTTAAAATTTGGCAACTCGTTTCTAAAGTTTTTTAAAGTATCAAAACTACTAGGATTATTTGTTAGTAATTTTTCAAAGCTGTCACATATTGAACTATTAAACTTTTAAGTTGCTAAATTACTTTAATAGCTGCCTTGTAATATGGAAAAGTGACACTCAAGCCTTTTCCTTTTAAGCTCCCTGCTCAACTTTTAACAGGGCTCACATATAATCTACGTTTTTCACCTAAGTAGAGATGATCCTATAAGATGCAAGTTGGTGAAACCAAGTGTCTAACTTATATTCGTCTCTCCTGCTCAACTCATTCTTACTTTCTCCCTCCATGCTAGAGGCGCAAAGCACTATGTCTTCCTAATCTAATCAGAATCTCCTTTCTAGAATTTGGCTTTTGCCTGGTTCTTGTCTAAGTCTGATAATAACCGCAGGCTGTATGCAAGTCAGCAGGAGAATATGAAACTCAAGACAAAAGTAAGCTGTTAACTACTGCTATGTTATTAATAACGGGCACATTAAATAAAAATGCACTTTAAATAATAGAGAGTAGGCCGGGCACAGTGGCTCACGCCTGTAAATCTCAGCACTTTGGGAGGCCAAGGCGGGTAGATCACGAGGTCAAGAGATCGAGACCATCCTGGCCAACACGGTGAAACCCCGGCTCTACTAAAAATACAAAAAAAAAAAATTGGCTGGGTGTGGTGGCACACGCCTGTGGTCCCAGCTACTTCAGAGGCTGAGGCCGAAGAATTGCTTGGACCTAGGAGGCGGAGGTTGCAGTGAGTCGAGATTGCGTCACTGCACTCCAGCCTGGTGACAGAGCAAGACTCCGTCTCAAAATAATAATAATAATAATAATAATAATAATAATAATAATAAGAGTAAAGTAGATCTTCAATAGAAACATCAGACTGGAAATATGATAAATTTTTCTATAACAGGTTTCATAAATACATTTTGATCACTAATGGTTTCTTATAATTCTATACCATCAAAATCTACTCACTTTGAAATTATTGCAGAAAGTTTTTAAAATTAGCTGACTTTTAGGCCAGGGTGCAGTGGCTTATGCCTGTAATCTCAGCACTCCGGAAGGCTCAGGTGGGTAGGTCATGAGGTCAGGAGTTCAAGACCAGCCTGACCAACATGGTGAAACCCCATCTCTACTAAAACTACAAAAATTAGCTGGGCATGGCAGTGCGCTTCTGTAATACCAGCTACTCAGGAGGTTGAAGCAGGAGAACTGCTTGAACCTGGGAGGTGGAGGTTGTAGCGAGCCAAGATTGTACCACTGTTCTCCAGCCTGGGTAGCAGAGCAAGAGTCCATCTCAAAAAATAATAATAATTGGCTAACTTTTAAAAGAAGGCAGATTAGCAAAATATAGTTTGAAGACAAACCAGTTATAAAATTATTTAAAGCATATTAAAATATTACTAAAATATTTTTAAATCAAACTATATCATTACATTACCTTACTGGTTTTATATTTATGCTATATAAATTTGCAAGAATGTCTATCTACTGAAGCTAAACAGCAGAGATAGCAACACCTTTCTAATGCACGTTAAAAATTGTTATGTAACACTCTTCTTTCTGAGATACTCAGGAGACTTTTACCAAGAAACACAGAATGACCTTTGTCTCAGAGCTGTTTTGATGAGATAGAGCGGGCCGGCAACAATGCTTCAGGAAGTCTATCACTAAAGTAGCTGTTTCACTAGATCTTCTGCCAGACCTAGTGCCTCACCACGAACTTGTTCACTGGCCTACCAACAGTTGACGAAGCGGCACAATAATAAGGTCTTCCTGTTTAAGCTTCCTCACTAAATGCATTATATCATTTCCTGAGTGTATTCCATGAACCACTGCTGGCTCCCAAAGTAATAATAGTTGGTCAAATTAATTTTCAAGATACTGGGTTAAGAAGTTACTGCAAGGCCGGACGTGGTGGCTCAAGCCTGTAATCCCAGCACTTTGGGAGGCCGAGGCGGGTGGATCACGAGGTCAAGAGATCGAGACCATCCTGGTCCAACATGATGAAATCCCATCTCTATAAAAACTACAGTAGCTGTATACTAGCTACTCGGGAGGCTGAAGTGGGAGAATCACCTGAGCCCAGGAGTTCAAGGTTGCAGTGAACTGTGATCATGCCACTGCATCCCAGCCTGGGCCACAGAACAAGATCCTGTCTCTAAAAAATAAATAAATAAAATTTAGAATAGGGCCGGGCGCGGTGGCTCAAGCCTGTAATCCCAGCACTTTGGGAGGCCGAGGCGGGTGGATCACGAGGTCAAGAGATCGAGACCATCCTGGTCAACATGGTGAAACCCCGTCTCTACTAAAAATACAAAATATTAGCTGGGTATGGTGGTGCGTGCCTGTAATCCCAGCTACTCAGGAGGCTGAGGCAGGAGAATTGCCTGAACCCAGGAGGCGGAGGTTGCGGTGAGCCGAGGTCGCGCCATTGCACTCCAGCCTGGGCAACAACAGCGAAACTCCGTCTCAAAAAAAAAAAAAAAAAAAAAAAATACTGTTGTTCCTACAATTTTTTAAACATTTCCTTTACTTTTCCTACTGACCGATTATGTCTTAGAATAAGTCTTTACCTGAGGAAACACGTCACATTTAAATTCATAGGTTCAATTCTTAGAAACTGGAATAAAGCAAAGGATATCCGAAATAACCTACCCAATATGAAATTTCTCACAATGGCCTACTCTATTTTTAATATAATTTATAGACTTTTATTCCCCTAAGATAATCAGAAGCCCACCTCTCAACTTCCACCCACCCACTGAATCAAATTCTAGCCTCTGGATTAATGTTAAAACAAAAAACCATGATGCACACAAAAGCCCTTTAAATACATGACCTGGCTGGGGGAGGCGGGCAGATCGCCTGAGGTCAGGAGTTCGAGACCAGCCTGGCCAACATGGCAAAACGTTGTCTCTATTAAAAATACAAAAATTAGCCAGGCATTGTGGCAGGCACCTGTGAATCCCAGCTACTTGAGAGACTGAGACACAAGAATCACCTGAACCCAGGAGGAGCAGGTTGCAGTGAGCTGAGATCACACCACCACACTCCAGACTGGGTGACAAAAGTGACACTCTGACTCAAAAATAATAATAAAATACATACATGCAAACATGAACATAACTCTTAATTCATCATTACATGGTACATTCTAACACACTGCTGTATTCTATGGCACTTTAGATTTTCAAAGTTGTTTTCACGTATAATCTTTCATTTATGCTTCACAAGGAGGAATCTTATTGTCCAAATAAATTAGGAATAAAGTTGGTATCATAACTACAACTAAATGATTTGCTCAACCTCACAAAACTATAATAATCTTTACTTTTTAAAGCAATGTACATGTATTAATATCGACATTTTTGTTTGCATTTATGTTGATTTATCCATTTATACAGGTTACATGTTTCTTTATATATAAAATTATGCAATTTTATTTGTGTATATATATTCCTACTTTTGACTTTCTTATATAAATTTAAGGGGTACAAGTGCAGTTTTGTTATATGAATATGTTGCTTAGTGACGAAGTCTGAGCTTTCAGTGTTAACTATCATCCAAATAATGTATATTACAGCCATGACGTAATTTCTCATCCTTCATCGCCTTCCCAGTCTCCAACGTCTATTACGCCACACTCTATGTCCATGTGTATACATTATTTAGTTTCAACTTACAAATAAGAACATGTGGGATTTGATTTTCAAGAGATTAAAAAAACTTTAAATCTGGTGTTCCAAATCTAATAGCTAGCTCCCTTAAAATTGATTAATGGCCAGGACTTACTGATCCCTCATTCTCAATATGCTGCTTTGAATGTTTTCTGCCATAAGACAATCACCTTCAGTTATACACCTTAAATTTTGTGATGCATCCTGTGCCCTAAGTATTATGCTAAGTCTTCTCACATTTTCATTTATTTCTCAAATAGCTATTATGCCTGTTTTACAAAGAAAAAGTTACAAACTTTCCCACAGTTACCAGCTGAAAAAAAATGGCAGAACCAGGATTTGAATCCAACATTTTTGGCTCTACTCCTCAAAATACCATTACTTGAAATCCAGAGACAATCATAAAATACCACATTTTGCCACTGTATCCTTAAGATATCTGCCAATTAATTCTATTGTAAACTTTTTTCTGAAGTGACACATTTAATCATGCCTACAATGCACAGGGCCTTGTTTTGACTTCAAGAAACCTTCCCAGACTTAACTTGCCCAATCTGCTTGTCCCTATGCACTGTGTTCTCAAGACCAATTTCTGGGATCAGATAGCCTGGGTTTAACTCGGTTCTATCACTTCTTAGTTCTGTGACCTTAGGTAACTTGAGTAATAAGAGTTTCCTAACCTGTAAGCTGGGAATAAAAATACTTGTCACACAAAGGCTGGGCCCAGTGGCTCATACCTGTAATCCCAGCTCTCTGGGAGGTTGACGGGGTGGATCACTTGAGGTCAGGCATACAAGGCCAAAATGGTGAAGCCCCGTCTCTACTAAAAACACAAAAAATTAGCCAGGCGTGGTGGTACGTGCCTATAATCCCAGTTACTTGGGAGGCTGAGATAGGAGAATCACTTGAACCCAGCAGGTGGAGGGGGCAGTGAGCCAAGATCACGCCCCTGCACTCCAGCCTGGGTGACAAAGAAAGATTCCATCTTAAAGGAAAAAAAATAAAAACTTGCCATACAAGACCAAGGAGGAACAAAGAAGATGATTCACTTAAGGTTGTTCAGAACAACTGTCAAGCATTTATAGCACAGTAAATATATGCTAATTTGTTTTGAAATGTTTTCATTTATTTGAAAAGCAGCAAATATAAACTGAGTGATATGGTATAAATCCCTGGGTCCACATAGTATTCATCTCTAAATTTAATCAATACTATCAATGAAGGATCAAAAAAAATTTCATTTCCACTGGAGTCTTAGTATCTCCAAATGGCCCAATTATGTTACAACAGTAAAACACAGAAACATGAGTTAGGAAAGAAAAGAAAACGCTTCATTCAAGGTCACACACACACCCCCATCTTCAAATCTTAACTCTGCCAAGTACGAGGTATGTTATTCAGATAAGTTATTCCATCTCCTTGGAACAAATTTTCTTGATAACTATCCTAGGCTGGGTGTGATGGCTCATACCTGTAATCCCAGCACTTGGGGACGCCGAGGCAGGCAGATCACGTGAGGTCAGGAGTTTGAGACTAGCCTGCTAATATGGTGAAACCTTGTCTCTACTAAAAACACAAAAATTAGCTAGGCGTGGTGGCATGCACTTGTAATCCCAGCTACTCAGGAGGCTGAGGCAGGAGAATCGCTTGAACCTGGAAGGGCGGAGGTTGCAGTGAACTAAGATGGCACCACTGCACTCCAGCCTGGGCAATAGAGCAAGACTCTGTCTCAGGAAAAAAAAAAAAAAAAAAAACAAACTATCCTAAAGCACCATTATTTTGAAAAGATAATGTAACTGCATGTGTAAAATACCTGGTACTTATTCTATGCTAAACAAAGGCTGGTTCCATTCTCTTGTTTCAACGGCTTAGGCTATGATGAGAGATCAGAACTGGGATAGCAGCAGTGAAAATGGAAAAAAAGTGACATAATAGTGACAACAGAACACACAAATACTGTGAAAGTGAATGAAATAATGGTGAAATAAGTTTTAAAATACTAAATCAGTTTATGACTATGTGCTGAGCAGGCTTAAAGGAATTATCTGGATTGGTTTTATCAAATCAGTGGCACAGTGACACTGCCTGACCTCACTGATTAGTCACTGGTAGAGTTGGGTTTTCTTTTAAAAATCATGTTAACAAACTATGTAAGAAAAGAAAGCTGATGTCTACAAAGGACCAAGGCCATGACACTCAAGTACGATCTGCTATTGCCTGGCCCTAGAACCCTCCTATATAACTCATTTAAGAGATGAGTTCTTCAAGTGAGGCAGACTGGAAGGCAGAAATTGAAGTGAATCCTATGCAACTTGCTTTAAACACAACCTGGCCCATTACATTGCTACTACAATGGACAGACTGACAAACACAAGACACAGGGCGGAGAGGCGGTATAAAAGCTGACCTAAATAACTCCAATTATCAATAAATCCTTGGAAGGACAAATAGTTGGTTGTCCTTTTAACTTGGACTTTTATTTCCTTCTGACTTCAAGACACTGATCTAGCCTATCTTAATCCTTTAAACTTAAAACATTTTATACAGATGTACTGCATATTTGAAACACCAAAACAGAACAAAGTTCAATCTAAAAGATGTTACTTCACAATAACCTACCATACAGTTTAAACATGATATTTTTTATACGGTATCTACCATTAATAGTATTCTTGTCATTTTAGGTAATATCTGAATCAGTTTTAGATTGCAGGGTTAAATTAAACAGAGCTAACAGCTCTGATTCAATATTAGGTTAGGCTGACTCAATATTAGCTATACTTTGACAAGAATGCTAGTAGACACTATATATAATTTTCTTAAGCCAGGAAAACATTATGGCCCTACCCAAATGTTGATCTGAAATCAGAGAAGAAAAGATGCTTTAAAGCAAACTTCCTAATTAGATGTTAAATAAATTAAATGCCTTTAAAAATTGTAGGTAAGTGCTTTATTATCCTATTTGTCCTTTATAGATTTCTCAAATAGAAACAAGGAAAGAAGGCTGGGCACAGTGGTTCACGCCTAAAATCCCAACAACTTGGGAGGCTGAGGCAGGTGGATCACTTGAGGTCAGGAGTTTCGAACCAGCCTGGCCAACATGATGAAATCACCTTCTATTAAAAATACAAAAATTAGCTTGGTGTGGTGGCACACAATTGTAATCCCAGCTATTGAGGAGGCTGAGACAGGAGAATTGCTTGAACCTGGGAGGTGGAGGTTGCAGTGAGCCAAGATTGTTCCACTACTCCATCCTGAGCAACAGAGTGAGACTCTGTCAAGGAAAGAGGGAAGAAAGGGAAGAAAGGGGAGGAAAGGTAGGAAGGGTGAGGGTAAGGGAAAAGAAAAGATAAAAGAACAGAACAAAAAAGAAAAACAAAACATTAGCATTCCCCAGATGAGCAGCTGGCTCCTTGAAGAAGTCTTCTGGTAAAGAGAAAGGGAGAAGAGTTCCTAGATCTCCAAAACTGACTCATGAAGGAATGTACAGAATGCTGTGTTTCTTCCACCTAGTTTCTGTTTCTTTCCTTGAATGTATTCACAAAACATAAATTCTTTCTACTCCACTGTAAACTTTGAGAGCAATATTCTTTCTCACTCACTTAGGACCCATAATAGTATATAAAGTATAGTGAAACATAAGTGGTATTCAACTTTAGACAAAACTCCTTAAAGACCATGAGATAGCACATATTAATAAAGTTTAATTTATATTAAGGTATATTTATTTTAATAATTCGGTGTATCTATACATCAAGAACATATAATATAAAAAATATATATATTTGGCCAGCCATGGTAGCTCACGCCTGTAATCGCAACACTTTGGGAGGCCAAGATGAGCAGATCACTTGAGGTCAGAAGTTGTTGAGCAACCTGGCCAACATAGTGAAAAAGCATCTCCACTAAAAACACAAAAATTAGCCAGGCATGGTGTGCACACCTGCAATCCCAGCTACCTGTGAGGCTGAGACAGGAGGACTGCCTGAGCCCAGGAGGCAGAGGTTGCAGTGAGCCAAGACTGTCACCCAGGCTGGAGTGCAGTAACACAGAGTGAGACTCCGTCTAAAAAATATACACATATTTGATTTCTGATCATGGCAACTCATAACTAAAAAGAACAACTTCTAACTAAATGATAATTTTGTATGTGGTATAGAAGAAAATCCAGCTTTATGTCCCATCCTGATATTAGGAAGTCAGTGAAGTAGCAGATGCCACAAGGACCAAGAAAGATACAGACACTAAAATATGACGGTTTTGTAATAATAAAAGGCAGTATTCCTTACCTGTCTCCATAAAACTAAATAGTAGCAGTTATTACATGCTGTTATGTATTTAATTATAGGGACAGTAATAAATCTAATATTATCTAAGACTTTGGGGGAAAAGCCCTTAACTTTAAAGCATATTTGCTTTGACAAACCAAGAGAAACTTTCTTTAATTAAAGAAAAAGACCTTTTGTAAACTTACTTGCTAATTTGGCCTGTAATCCAGAAGGTCCAGGTTTTGATGTCTCTGACTTAGAAGACCCTGGAAGAGACAGTTTTGTTTTAGGAAGGCTAACTTTAGGGCTGAAACGAGCAGCCCAATCAAATTTTGAAGAGCCACCAGTTTTACTCTGTTCCTTTTCCCTGCTACTTCTTCTAGGACTGGGACTGGACGCTGAACGGGAACGCCTGGCCTTGTTCTGATCTTTTCCTTGTTTCACTCTGGCACCTGGCGGTACAGTGGAGGAGGCTGAGGCTACAGCAGAAGACGAGGAGGAAGTAGAGGCAGCAGAAGAGGAATCGGTGATGGTGCTACACCCAGCTTTGGCTGAGGTGGCTGATTTTGAAGCCAGCTTGGTAGGTTTTGCAGATCTCTCTTCTGCACCAGTTGATTCAGACCCAGAGCCACTCTTTACACAAGAACTCTCTGTCCTTTTTCTTTTCTGACTCCGTGAACCGCCAGTGGCCCCACTCTTTCTGGTATGAGCCTTGCTTGTTGATGGTGATTGTGCAGATTTCAGTTGTTGCTCCTGGTCTAAATGTCTCTTCTTTGACTTACTATGTGGCTTATTTGTTTCTGAGGGAGATTCAGTATGCTGAAGTGCTTTTGGTTTTTTTGCAGAGCTAGGAGAATTGGTCCTGTTGTAGTCTGGACTAGCACTGCGTTTCACTCCTCGAGAATGGTCTTTCTTAGGCACCTGCCCCGTTTTTTGTCTTTCTGAAGTATTGGCTCTGTCTGGATCCTCTGGTTGTGGAACTATGACAGCAGATGATGAACTGCAGCTTCTAAGAGGTCAGATAAGAAAATAGTTAATATCGGCCTGTCATAATTATAACTGTCATATTTAATGCTTAAATATGTTCCTAATAAGTCCAGTATTAAACATAGGTTTTCAGATGGTTCAAATCTGTAAAATGAAATGAAAGAACCAAACAAAAGCAGGTGTGACTTTGGATAGTAAAGTATTTGATTAGAAAATAAGGGTGTTCTTTAGCCCACAGATTACTGACACTAAGACTCCTTATCACAAAACAAGAATTAAGATTACAAGAAAAAGAACACTTAATTGTTCAGAACCAGAGGAAGCCAGAATAATAGTGCCCTATTCACAAGCACAACTGCTTTGACAAAGCTTAGAAGAAATAAGCATTAACATACGCACTTTCAAAATGAAGGTCAGAGACTTTTTTATTGTAGTACTATCAAATCTTCACAGTTAACACTGCTTTCCAAAGACTCTTATCAATTAGATGTTAAGAATCACCGATTAAACCTAAACTTTATTGTCAGAACCATTTGCTCTGACAATAAAAACTAAAAAAATTTAAAAATAAAAAAGATAGCCATAATGGTTTGTTAAGCAAAGGGGGAATCTTACAGCTCTCTAAACAAAAATCTCATTTTATCATCGACAAACACATTGTCTAGGGTATACTGCACTGATCACTGCAAAGATGATAAAGTGTCAATCCTAAAAGTTACTCAGAGAATAATAAAAGTACGTATCATAATATTTTGGCATAACCTCAAGTTTTAACATTATGCAATGATTCGAATGCAAATAATTCTGCCTTGAAAATGTATAAGCAACATGAAGATTTACCTTTTAGAAAGGTGTCCCCTTGACAGTTCAGAAGTAGTATTAGACTGCACTTTGGGTGCCTTAGAATTAGATTTTCTACTCTCAGGAGGGCTATATCCCTTATGTTTTGCCTGCCCTAAATGTAACCTGTCAGCAGAAAATCAAAACAGAAATCTATCAGGAAACTGAGATGAAAATACAATACTGAAAGTGAAATATTTTTATTTATTTCTTAAAGCTTCCCACAATTCATTACTGACCCTACCCTTTTCCCAAATATTTATAAATTATATTTATTATTCTATCAAATAATCTGGCAAAAGAAATTGCCTCTTAGAACCAACCCCCTCAATACCAAAGAGCTTATTATCACCAGTAGTCATAAATGCACAGTGTTAATACATTTTTCAGCAATTTTAGTGCAGACATTCAAATACGCTACATTTTAACAAAAAGCAAATTTAGTCTTTAGATCTAAACACGACTTTTAATACATAATGTGACTGTAATGGGTTTGGAAGTTTATGGAAAAGACAATTGATGATTCCCACACTGATACTGATTTCCAGTTTGTACATTAAAATTCAGGTGAACACAGTAAATGCAGAGACAAATGAACCAATTATCAAACTGACTTTACAAAGAAAATCATTTCAAGCACTAAACAGTAAATAAGCCTACATGAAATCAATATAGTGATACCTGTAAAACTTTAAAGTACTTGTCAATACAAAGAACACAAAAGAGTCCTGAAGAAATACAGCATTTACCAAAAAAGTTCCAAAAAACATTCAAATAATTTCATGATTGATATGGTACATCATATTTACAATAAATCAAATCCTTATGCCAGCACTGTTCTAAAAGCAAATTTGAGGAACATGAAGAAATTTTTCAGTTAGATTTTTTTTTTTAAACCTCTGGGTATGGTTATATGAGATTTACATAAGCAATAAAAAATAAGCATATGTAAATATACATCCAGAAAACTGCTGTTATGCAGGTGAGATATTAATGTAATAAATGTAATTTATATAAGTCATAGCTGATACCAACATTCCACATAAGAGCGTATACTAATGAAAACTCAGAAAAAAGTTTCATTAATATCAAATTTACTTGTTAAAAAAAGTTTAAGACATTCATTCCAAACACCATCGCAAAAGAACTTAGAAATGAGTCACTGAAAAACTCACAAAGTAATTCTAACTCAATCTGTAAGGATGCCATAAATTTCTTAAGACATCGTACAAGTACAACCATCTGTTCCAAAAGAGGACCTAAGGTTTCTCTTTTCTGTATCATTTCTTCTTCCATCTTTCTAGAATTCATTAAAAGAGTCTTAAAAGAAGGTAAGAAATTAGCTTCCCAAGAAAGGAAGAAGCTCTGAATCCCTCATATCGTTTTTATTTTTAAGGTTCTAATCTGAAAGTAATAGTGCTTTTTTTTTTTTTTTTTTTTTTTTTTTGAGACGGAGTTTCGCTCTTGTTACCCAGGCTGGAGTGCAATGGCGCAATCTCAGCTCACCGCAACCTCCGCCTCCTGGGTTCAGGCAATTCTCCTGCCTCAGCCTCCTGAGTAGCTGGGATTACAGGCACGCGCCACCATGCCCAGCTAATTTTTTTGTAGTTTTTAGTAGAGACGGGGTTTCACCATGTTGACCAGGCTGGTCTCGATCTCTTGACCTCGTGATCCACCCGCCTCGGCCTCCCCAAGTGCTGGGATTACAGGCTTGAGCCACCGCGCCCGGCCAAGTAATAGTACTTTTTACTATAGATGAATTTCTTTAAAAACTCTAGGTTAGCCTTTCCAGTGTATTAGTCTTCACTTTCAGTAATGAAAGGACACATATATTTCAAGAAGCATATTTTCTCAAGTTGTAGCTAAGCTGAACCTGGTAAGACTTTTTATACATTGTGATTTTTTTTTTTTTTTTTTTTTTGGTGTTTGAGACAGGGTCTCACTCTGTTGCCCAGGCTGGAGTGCAGTGTCGCCATCTCAGCTCACTGCAACCTCTGCTTCCTGGGATCAAGTGATTCTCCTGCCTTGTACACACTGTGATTTAATTTTAATTTTTCCTAGATATTCTCCACTGCAGACTAAAATTTTGCTTTAACCAATGAGTTTCTTATTAAAGATTTAATTTCTAAGAGTTGCTTTTGTTTTTGTTGCATTTCTAATAACAGATCTCAGAGTTCAACTCTTTTCTCTTCAGAAATGAGACTATTTTTCAAATTGTTCTATAGTTATTCTAAAAAGAGAAGTATAACATCCTGGTTTTGGGATATGGAATTTAACAGCTACAGGAAATATAAATTATGCCATTCAGGTTCTCTACATTCTTATTTTCTTAAAGATTGGTGCAGACTGGTGTTTTAATTAAATCACATTTTCTACTTCGTTTCATTTCAAAATTTAAAATACACCTTGTTGTGTTCTTTGATTATTAAAAAACTCATTTTGAAAGAAAACTACATACATTCAAAGCTAGACAACTTTGTGAAAAATAAACGTCCAAAACAATTAAAAATTCAGATTCATTCCATTTGTCATCAGAAACTGGCCCATATGAAACTAAATGTGAGGGCTGAGGCAGCAGCCCTCATCTTTTTAACTTAAATAAATTGTTCTGTTGACTTTTACACAACTTACATTAGATCCATCTAATTCTACTGTGTTATTTCTCATGCCCTTACTAATACCTTCAATGAACTTCAGAACTTAGCAGGTAAACTCTCTATATTATACCACAAAAAACTAAACAGCATCCAAATCATTTAGAAAACCAAGGCTCACAAAGCTGGCTTAAATTCAACAACGCCCTACCTGGCACGGTGGCTTATGCCTATAATCCCAGCACTCTGGGAGACCAAGGCGGGTGAATCACGAGGTCAGGAGTTCAAGACCAGCCTGGCCAAGATGGTGAAACCCTGTCTCCACTAAAAATGCAAAAATTAGCTAGGAGTGGTGGCATGTGCCTATAATCCCCCGCTACTCAGGAGGCTGAGGCAGAGAATTGCTTGAACGCAGAAGGTGGAAGTTGCAGTGAGCTGAGATCACACCACTGTACTCCACCATGGGCAACAGAGCGAGACTCCATCTCAAAGAAAAAAATTCAACAATGCCCACACTAATCTTTCCTAAAATTATTTTAAAGTGTGATATTCTCACTGAGGACTGTTTAAAAAATGTATTTTTAAAAATCGTAAAATATTCATCTTTAACTGTCCCTTCTGCCTATCTGTTTAGCCCATCGAACTTAATACATTTTCTGTAAAGGAGAGTAAACATTTTCAGCCTCCTGGGAAATACTGTATGTCAAAAAAACAGGTACAGAGAATTCTTAAACAAACGAGTATGGCTAGGCTCCAGTCAAAATTTTATTTACAAAAACAGGCAGTGAGCCAGATTCAGCCCATGTGCTATAGTTTTCAACCCTGGCTAACAAGGAATAGACAACCAGATGGTACCATGAAGTGACAATATGGGGCCTCCCAAAATGGAGCTCTATTTTATTATGTCCACTTATAAATTATTAATGCTCAAAATACTGCAAAGTAAATCTCCGTAAAATAATGATGTCCAATCTGGAGTAGCCAATTAGAACATCACAGGTAAAGGAGGCTTGGAGGCCTCCTTTTAGCTCATTTTACCACCTCTCTAATTTAGCAAGCCTTAATGCTCAACTTCAGTTTTTATTAAAAGCATAATCTTTTTAAAACCTAGTAAAATTTATATCCACTATAAATAAAATTTGTAGAATAGTATAGTAAAATTCATAACAAACTCTTTTAAACAGCACTAGAATGAGGTCATTTATTAAATTATAGCCCAAAGATTTGGGGGAGAGAGAGTGTGTGTCTGCGTGTGTGCATACTCACACATGTTGTCAGGAGCTTCTATAACAACATATGGGTATTCCTAAAAAAAAAAAAACCTCACGTTTCTGCAAAATTACTCACTAAAAATAACAGGGCTAATATGTTAAATATAAGATTAGGTTCAGAGCACACAAACCTATCTTATTTTGTAATGAGCATCCTAGCAAAAACATCAATTTTAATAAAAAAAAATCAAATCTCCAATAAAATTTGCACCAATAAATTCACTTTGGGGTCTTATTTTAGTATTTTCTCCTTTAAGTGTAACTTTTTAAAAGACATTTTAAGAAAAGCTTCAAAAAATTAAAAACGTAATTCTCAGGTAGACTTTCCTGTTTGTTATCATCTTTATAAACACAGGAGTAAATGGTTTTGAACTTCCTGAGACTGTTTTTGACAGTAAAAGTATGGTTTTAGAAACCACTGGATAGCTATTTCTTTCACTCAATTATTTCTGCCAGATCTGCTTTTTTTTTTTTTTTTTTTGTGGTAATGTCTTCATATATATTACCAATCCTTCCATTTTAATTCAAAGGTCTTTCCCCACTTTCAGTTTATATATTAGCGTTGTGGGAAAAACTGCTTATGAACCAACACTACTTCCACATTATATTGATATCATTTCCCTATTTATCAAGTGTGTATGGGCCAATTCACATTAAAGAAACCAACATTGCAACAGAACAGACTATAATCAACTCTGGATTACCTACTTTCAGGATAATCTTGAAGCCTCAAATGCCTCCGAGTGTTAACTTTTAGGCACATAGTATTGACTGTACCCTTCCACGTACATTTGTACTGCTATTTAGTCAAATCCTTTATAGTAGTCCACAGAATTAAAAACCATCTTTAATCCAGAGGAGATCTGAGAGAGACCTAAACTTTGTATCAAGAGCACAATGTTGGGCCAGGTGTGGTGGCTCGTGCCTGTAATCCCAGCACTTTGGGAGGTCAAAAGCGGGTGGGTTGCTTGAGCTCGGTTCAAGTCCAGCCTGGGAAACATGTCAAAACCCTGCCTCCAAAAAAATACAAATATTAGCCAAGTGTAGTGGTACACACACCTGTATTCCTGGCTACTCGGGAGGCTGGGGTAGAGAAGATCACTTGAGCCTGGCAGGTCAAAGCTGCAGTGAGCTATGGTTGCACCACTGCACTCCAGCCTGGGCAACAGAGTGAGATCCTCCCTCAGTAAAATAAAAGAAAAAGAGCACACTACCATCTTAATGTTAGGAAAAATGAAGTGGCTAGTTTTAAGTAGCTAGTTAATTCCTCTTATAGGTGGTAAAATGCCTGAATTTAATTTTTATGCTAGATATATTCACAGCTTATATATTTGATATACTCACAACTTATATGATATGCATACATATAATGTACATGCACGTTATCATTTCTATTTGGTAACACATGCATGTAATATTACATAATATACATGTATATTAATATTACATAATATACATGCATGTACTACCAAATATAAATGGATCATGGGTTTAATTATATCTCTAAATTTGTTTGTGTATGTGTATACAGACATATTTTTATGCTTTTCTACTTTAAATACACAATTATAACATTATAGTTTTGTCTTCTAAAAATCAGGTATTTTCTTTCAAATGCTTAAGAGCCACTGATTTTCAGTAATTAATGGTGTAAAGTTAACTTTAAATTAAAAACTCACTAATGTTCCCTGTATACTGTTTTTCTATTTCTATCACAAAAAGAAGCTTGATTAGTCTGACCAATGTTCCCGTCTTTAGAGTGAAACACTAGCCCAAATGAGTCTGTAATTTAGAATAAAGCAGTATTTCTAAACAGCAAAACTACTGCCCCTAGGAAGTATTCTGGAAACATACACTGGGAAGCAGGGTTGCTATTCGTATTTGGCAGGTGTGGATTAGAGGTAAAGACAGGCAATATCCAGAACAAAACGGCCCAACGAAGAACTGTCCCGGGCCCCGTATTATTTCAAAAGGTCTTGGTATTAAGACCTTATAAATAAAAACCTGAAAATGTGGCAGTGACACAGGTGAAAAACATGCTTGCAATTTCTCAGATTCATTTTGCACAGTTCTTACATATTAAATTTTCCAGGAATGCATGTGAGTCAATAAATGATTACACTATTTTTTTGCAGCTTTATCAAGAGTTAGGCACAATTTTTAATGCCGACGATGAAAATGCGGCTTATAAGTCTATTGTTGTAGTTGTCACATTCAGTGGCTCCAAACAGAGATGCACTATAATTTTGTGTCTGTTATTTGTCCAAAAAAGTGTCCAAACATTTGCCTATTGAGATGTTATTTTTGTTATCAACTATTTTCCCTTTTGTTTATCTTTGTAAAATGTTAATACATTATATCAATATTTCTAAACTGTGTGTATACAGGCATTTTATTTATTTCTTCATTTATTTGATGACATTAAAAGAGCATAATAAGACATTTATATGATACACATTATAGACAGGGAGGACTGCGTCTGATAAGAGTCGAGAACCATTGTACTACGCCACTCATTTCAAAAGATGTTAGGTTTGCCACTAACAAATATATGCAAGTCACAATGGGGCATTTAATAGGTGTAACATATAATCTAGTTCCTGTCCGCAATGAGGTCAGAGTCTCATAAAACAAAGTAATCTACATAGACGTTTCCAACAAATACTTTTAGCAGGAGAATGTAAGCTTTATAGGTCACACTATTTAAACCTGGCCCTGAAGGATGAAAAGCTGAGGAAAAGCTTTCAAGTCAAAAGCAGAATATGGGCAAAGGTAAGAGGCAGGAAATTATAAAACCCACACAGCAACCGGCAAATGATATAAATTGTCCTGAACATGGAGATACATCAGAAAATAAGGATGAAAGGATGCTAAGTTCACCACTATGCAACTCATTCATGTAACCAAAAACTACCTGTACCCAGAAAGCTACTGAAATAAAAAAGTATATAAACACAGTTTTGTTTTGTTTTTTTCTTAACTATATGTGTTTATACACTTTAAAGGAAAACAAAACAAAAAAAAAAAGGATAGGCTAGGGCCAGACAGGGAAGGTTTCTAAATGCCTGTGGAAGGGCCTAGTAGATTTCTGTCCTTCATAATGGTTTACAGTTAAGAGACTGACAGGTTTAGAAGCAGTGAAGCAAAAGGAATGGATGTTTACATCCAACCATCTGGCTCTATCATGCTTATGTTACTATGGAAGAGAAAAGAAGGCAGAAGGATTGAATGGATCAAAACTGTGGGAAAAGGACCCCAAAAAGGGTACCTTACAGCTTAACTTGCTTTTGCTTCCACATTTCAGAAAGTAGTTAGCTAGGAGAGTTGGGGGATGGGTAGGTAGAAACACTGAAGTAATTAAAAGGTGACTCGAGAGAGCTTACTACTGAGTATCTCATGAACTATACACTGACTTTCATAAATACCTAGGTAAAAATTTCAGATGACCACTGCATAAAGATTAAGGTGCTAATTATGTAATAAGCATTACATTAAGCTTACATTATCTAACCTGATCCTCCAATGATACCCAAGGCAGGTATTATTCCCAATCTAAGGATGTAGGAAGTGAGGTTTGCCATACATGGCCTCTAGGCAGAAAAGGTAAATTTGAGCCCAGGGATTAAGCTCCCTAAATCTGCAACCCCACAGCTGTAACTAGGGACTCAGTGGTCAAAGTTAAAGGTCTATTAAGTTTTTCCTACCCATGCCTGTATTTCTGTCCCTAATTGTATACAGAACAATATATATATATATATATATGTATGTATGTATATTTTTTTTTTTTGGAGACAGAGTCTCACTAGGTCACCCAGGTTAAGAGTGCAGTGGTGTGATCTCAGCTCACTGCAAACTCTGCCTCCTAGGTTGAAGCAATTCTCCTGCCTCAGCTGCCTGAGTAGCTGAGACTAGATACCTGCCACCATGCTCGGCTAATTTTTATATTTTTGGTAGAGACACGGTTTGACTATGCTGGACAGGCTGGTCTCAAACTCCTGACTTCAAGTGATCCTCCCGCCTCAACCTCCAAAAGGGCTGGGATTACAGGTGTGAGCCACTGCGCCCAACCAAAAAAAATGTCTGAAGACTTTAGCGATAGTATATGAGAAAAATGGAGGAAAACACCACTGCTAAATCTTCTAAAAAGGAGCCCTCTGCTTTCTTTTACTCTCTGTATTACGGCCTTCCAAATGTGATACAAAAGCTTGCTGTTCAGTTCAGTATATGTATTTTTAAATGACACTGAACCCTTTTAGGAGGGCATTCCAAGACTGGGAAAGCTTTTTAAAAGTGGTTTGGAATATCAGAAGAATGAAAGCAAATCCCCGGTGAAGGATACAAGATAATAATCTACGGTAGCTGACAACTTCTTATGGGTTTCCAGTATGCTTATGATGCGACTTTGACTCAGTTCCAAACTTGATTAAAACAAGTCATACTGTGAAGAAAATTACTAATATAAAACATATAAGCTATTGCTTTGTAGGCTCAGGAAAAAATTTAATACAGGTACTATTAAGATTCAAATGTTTCTAATTTCCAACTACAGAAAACTAGCCTCTGCTTTTCCTTACACCAAGGCAACCATGCCAGTGTTGAACATAGCACCATAAATCTTGTCTCCTGACCCCAAAGCCTGATGGGACAGGCTAGTTTCAGAATTACCAATGCAGCAGGCACACGTCTCCACAGCTAAAACTCCAAGCTGCCTGATTATAGCAGTAAGATTTACTATTACTGTAAAGAGCAAGTTACAAATTGCTCAGTCAAGTTACCCAGCACATTCTAGTATAAATACATTTATTTATTTTTTTACTTATTTGTGAGTGAGTGAGTGAGTGAGTGAGTGAGTGAGTGAGTGAATGAGACAGGGACTCTAATCCAGGCTGGAGTACAGTGGCATAATCTTGGCTCACTGCAGCCTCAACTTCCCAAGCTCAGGTGATCCTCCCACCTTACCCTCCCAAGTAGTTTGGACTACAGACATGTACTACCACACCTGGCTAATTTACTGTATTTTCAGTAAAGACAGGGTTTTGCCATTTTGCCCAGGCTGGTCTTGAACGCCTGGGCTCAAACGGTCTGTCTGCTTTAGCCTCCCAAAGTACTGAGATTACAGGCATGAGACACCATGCCCAACTAATTCTAGTACAAATATTCTTTAAAAGTGGCTGAAATTCAGTCATTTAGAAGCATTAAACTATTTTCACATCATATCATGTTTCCCCATAACATTCTCCTCCTCCCAAACAAGAAGCAGTTTGAACTTGCTTCTGACTGAACAAAGGAGAGGATAAAAAAGAGACAGGAAAGAAGAAAAAATTAAAGAATATAAAAGGAAGGCACTCACACTGGTTAAATAAAGAAAACACACAGGACCAGTGGCTAAGTTTCACTAAGCAGGCTTTAGGGAAACAAACTATCATAAAGATGCAAATAAGAATGCAAAGTAACGTATAAACATCCTTTGATAGCTACATCTCAAGAATATTCTATTTTTCCTTTTTCCAGATGCAAGGTAGGATGGTACTTGTCCAACCACTTGGAAGCACAGACAGCCATGTGACTTGTTTCAGCCAAAGCAATGTGAATAGAAATGAATCACTGCTAGGGGGAAGTTTTGGAGAGCCACATAACCATATTCTCTTGCTTGGCAACACATCAAGGCATCTGAATATCTGAATGTGTAGACAAGGAGCAGAGCTTGCTGCTGATCCAAGACAGACAACTTTTTTAGGGGCTAGATTATAATTACTAATCTAGGAGATGTTTTTTCCTATAGCATAATCTAGCCCACTTTGCTACATAGCCGATTTTAACAATGCCCTATTTCAACCCTTCCTTACTCCAATCATGTTTTTATCATTTCCGTAAAAAAGAAAGTCACATTACTGTGTCTAGAAATTCAAAGGAAACAAATATCCTCTTCTCACACTAGTAATTGTTGAACACCTATTGCTTAGCAGCAAATTAACACATGACACACAAAAACTTGAAATAAAACTCAAGCTGTAAAAGGAATTAATGAGTCCACATGCCAAAGACAAATATAATTGACATATACCACACCTGCTTTGCAACTGTTGCTTCAGCCTCAGAGCCCAGATCAATGAGGTCATCTCTAGAAATGTTTTTCATCTGACTCTAATAACCTGTATCCCCATTTCCCCTACTAGGCTGGATTGCTTTTTGGGTTCTTTTCCTAGTAGGGAAAGAAAAACCCTACCCTACCTTCATTTCTATAACTACTATAGAGCATGGTGCTTACTAACATGATGTTTTCTACATGTGAATGAATACAATCTTATACTGACACTGTATTGCCGCAGAATTCTAAAATCCAAAAGAGGCATTTTAAACTAACACATGCATTATCTCCAGAATCGGAACAACAGTGGAATAATCAATCCTAGGAAAGGCTAAGCATCAACACAACTTTAAAGAACTACTAAGGAATTTAAACTTATCAGAACATTAATACACGCATACTCTTTGCTCTTCTCTACCTGTCCATCTTTCTCTATAAGGCATGGACACAGCAGTTGGCAACTTCAGATTCACATCTTCCCATCTTTGTCGGCAGAAAGTAAAAAGCTAAAGCTTCTAACTTTTCTCATCTTGATCATGTGACCACACCAGGCTTATTGCTGTGCTCAGAAAGAGGAAGTACTGTAGATTCCCCTAGCTTTTGCAAAAGGTTAAGGAATAGCTAACAGGAGCCAGGCACAGTGGCTCATGCCTGTAATCCCAGCGTTTTGGGAGGCTGAGACAGGTGAATCACCTGAAGTCAGGAGTTCGAGACCAGCCTGGCCAACAGAGAGAAACCCCGTCTCTACTAAAAATACAAAAAAATTAGCGGATGTGGTGGCGGGTGCCTGTAATCCCAGCTACTAGGGAGGCTGAGGCAGGAGAATTGTTTGAACCCAGAAGGCAGAGGTTGCAGTGAGCCAAGATCGTGCCTCTGCACTCCAGCCTAGCCAACAAGAGCCGTCCAAAAAAAAAAAAAGGAAAAGCTAACAGGATCAGAGTAAAACTATATTAGAACAGAGTAACTACCAATCAAAATGCATGGAAAACCATTCCACAAGACTGCTGTTTTAAGGAGAGGTGCTGTGCAGAACAAAAACCATGGTTTATTATTTATTGCCACCTCCATGAAAATGGTGTTATGTTTTCAATAATTCAAAATTAAAGAGGACTTGATCTAGCTTAAGATGATGAGAGGCCTAAAAGTTAAGTCTTAAGAAAAGGCACAGGGAGAGAAATAAACATGTGTACAAAGAGATGGTGAGATCTGTCTGGACAGAAATGACATGGTAGGGAGAAGCCAGTGACATAGTAAGGACGGATGAACAGAGAGAAGGCAGCCAGACAGACACTGAGTCTGTAGTTCCTGGGGATCTCCAAAATATTAAAATATTTTGGGATTTGCAAAGGATTTCTAAGACTAGAAAAGAGTGCAAACTACACTGAAATGGAAACTTCTGAATGGGTCTTGAAAGACTGGCAGAATTTCAGTAAGATAAGGTCTAGAATAAAGAGGTCAAGCATTTTAAAAGGAAAATGGCATGATCAAAATTACTAAAGAAGGAAATTGCAAGATATTTTAAGTAAATGGTAATTATTTTATTAAGACTAGAGTAAAAACTACTAAGTTTTAGTCTCTGAAACCAGTAGATATGAATTAAGTTTGGCATTTTACCTTTTTTTTTTTTTTTTGCAGTATTATACTTCTTTCAAAAATCATGAAAAGGAAAGTTAAGTTGACTAGTATACTGACAGCTTGTCCTGAGTTTGACTTCATTATTCTTGAGTGTGGCTTCATTACTTCACTAAAAACTTCCCAATCTGGCTAGGCATGATAGCTCACTCCTGTAATCCAAGCATTACGGGATCCTACCGCTGAGGCCGGAGGATCACTTGAGCTCAGCCTGGCCAATGTGGTGGAACGCTGTCTCTACTAAAAATACATTTGGCAGGTGTGGTGGTGCACACCTGTAGTCCTAGATACTTGGGAGGCTGAGGCAGGAGGATCACCTGAATCCAAGAGGAGGAAGTTGCAGTGAGCCAAGATCACATCACTGCATGTCAGCCTGGACAACAGAGCAAGACAGTGTCTCCCCTCCCCCAGAAAAAAGAAAGAAAGAAAACATCCTAATCCAAACACAAGTATGGTTTTCTCCTAATTTTCTTTACAATATTAGAAAATTTTAAAATAGTAGTAATATGGTTTAGATGTTTGTCCTATCCAAATCTCATGCTGAAACGCTGGAGATGGGGCCTGATGGGAGGTGTTTGAATCACTGGGGTGGATGGATCCCTCATGAATGGCCTAATGCCAATCCCTTTGGTGGTGAATGAATTCCTGCTCTGAGTTCACTTGAGATCTGGTTGTTTAAAACTGTGTGTCTTGTAATCCCAGCACTTTGGGAGGCCGAGGCGGGTGGATCACGAGGTCAAGAGATCGAGACCATCCTGGTCAACATGGTGAAACCCCGTCTCTACTAAACTACAAAAAATTAGCTGGGCATGGTGGCGCGTGCCTGTAATCCCAGCTACTGTGGAGGCTGAGGCAGGAGAATTGCCTGAACCCAGGAGGGGGAGGTTGCGGTGAGCCGAGATCGCGCCATTGCACTCCAGCCTGGGTAACATGAGTGAAACTCCGTCTCAAAAAAAAAAAAACTGTGTGTCTGCCCCCCTCCTCACCCTCTGCTCCCACTCTTGCCATGTGATATGCTGGCTTTGCTTTCTGCCATGGTTTTAAGCTCCCTGAGGCTCTCACCAGAAGCAGATGCCAGCACCACACTTTTTGTACACCCTGCAGAACCATAAAGCAATTAGACCCCTTTTCTTTATAAATTACTCAGTCTCAGGTATTCCTTTATAGCAATGTGGAACCCTAATACAATTTGAAATTAGAAAATATAAAAACAAAGTATAAGGAAAATCAATAATCCTAGTATAATCAACTTATAAATTATATGCAAATGAAAGTAGTCTTATAGAAGACAATTTTTTAGAGGAGTAAATTAACCTAGCTTAAAGTAGTACTAGAACAAGTTCACAATGGTAATGTTCAGGTGCAGCATCATTTGCTATGGGAAAAACCTGAAACCAAAACATGATGAAAGAGGAGTGATTATATATAATTGATATATCCACATAACAGAAAAGTGTACAGCTATTAAAAATGATAATAGTTTTATTGACAGATATGGACACATTAAAAAAATGCCTACATTAAGGCCAGGTACAGTGACACATGCCTATAATGCCAGCAGTTTGGCAGGCCAAAGCAAGAGGACTGCTTCAGGCCAGGAGCGCTGCTTCAGGTCAGGCGCTTGAGATCAGTCTGGGCAACATAGTGAGGACCCCATCTCTATTTTAAAAAAAGAAGAGTCTGGGTGCAGTGGCTTATGCCTGTAATCCCAGCACTTTGGGAAGTCAAGAAAGATCACTTGAGACCAGGAATTCGACACCGGCCTGGCAAATATAGCGAAACCCTCTCTCTACTAAAAATACAAAAATTAGCCAGGTGTGGTGGTGGGCAGCTGTAGTCCCAGCTATTCAGAAGGTTGAAGCAGGAGAATTGCTTGAACCTGGGAGGCAGAGGTTGTAGTGAGCCAAGATCCCACCACTGCACTCCAGCCTGGGCGACAGAGTGACACTGTCTCCAAAAAAAGAAAGATAAAATTACCTATGATACCACTTAGTGAAG
The DNA here is from genome assembly GCF_009761245.1 of Sapajus apella. NCBI lineage: Eukaryota > Metazoa > Chordata > Mammalia > Primates > Cebidae > Sapajus > Sapajus apella. The sequence continues at coordinate 10,029,703 of NW_022436950.1, read as the reverse complement.
ATAGCAAGTCACATTATAGTATGTAAAGTGATTCTATCCTTAAAAAGAAAGAAATGAACCAAAATACAAATACAAAGCAGTAAAAAATGTCCTCTTACTCAAAAATCTTCCTGTCTTTTTTTTTTTTTTTTTTTTTTTTTTTTTTTAGACGGAGTTTCAGTCATGTTACCCAGGCTGGAGTGCAATGGCGCGATCTCGGCTCACCGCAACCTCCGCCTCCTGGGTTCAGGCAATTCTCCTGCCTCAGCCTCCTGAGTAGCTGGGATTACAGGCACGCGCCACCATGCCCAGCTAATGTTTTGTATTTTTAGTAGAGACGGGGTTTCACCATGTTGACCAGGATGGTCTCGATCTCTTGACCTCGTGATCCACCCGCCTCGGCCTCCCAAAGTGCTGGGATTACAGGCTTGAGCCACCGTGCCCGGCCTTTCCTGTCTTTTAAGACTCTGTTAAAGTCTGCATCTTCTATAAACTGAAGTATCCCTATAAACTTACAGGACTCAAGTCCACTTTTCTTACGAGTGTATGTCATTTAACTTCTAATGGGTAATTCCCGCCTTGTCAACTATTTTAAAGATTCTTCAAGATTGACTTATACTTCTCCAAGTCAACCTTTAGGGACTAGGACTGTAGTTTTTATACAATAAACTGATAAATATCAGCTAAACCAATTAAAAAGTCAGTTCTCCTGTACAGTGGGACAAAGGGAGACTAGTAACAAAAAAATAATACAAGAGGAGAAAGCATCAAAAAGTATTCTCAACAAGACTCACTCCTTAAATCTACTTTTTCAATGTGGCCTCATTACTACAGAAACATCAATAAAAAAAGAATAAGGGTTTTCTTCCTTATCAAATTAGCAGTAAAGTGCAAAATGGAGATAATGTGAGTAGGACAATGAGAAAACACTCTTTTCCCTGATGATGATAATGTGAACAGGAAGTAAAACATTAATGCACAGCAAAATTAATCATAAAAAATTCCCTTGGACCAAGCAATGTCACTTCAAGGAACCTATCCTTAAGAGGTATCTGAAATGTGAACAACTGCAGCATAAGCAAAAAGCTTTTCCCCTACACCTGCCAAACTATCCAAAAACTAAAAAACGTAGCCGTGGAAAATACTGTGTATTCATTCAGCAGATTATTTGGCCACCATTTGTAAATGATACGAAAAGATCATAATGACATGGGCAGTGTTAATGTTAGGGTATTGAGAGAAAAGAGTAGGATACCAAATTGTGTGCGAAGTGTTATCAAGTGTACAGATAAAAATGTTAACACGCGGCCGGACGCGGTGGCTCAAGCCTGTAATCCCAGCACTTTGGGAGGCCGAGGCGGGTGGATCACGAGGTCAAGAGGTCGAGACCATCCTGGTCAACATGGTGAAACCCCGTCTCTACTAAAAATACAAAAATTAGCTGGGCATGGTGGTGCATGCCTGTAGTCCCAGCTGCTCGGGAGGCTGAGGCAGGAGAATTGCTTGAACCCAGGAGACGGAGGTTGCGGTGAGCCGAGATCGCGCCATTGCACTCCAGCCTGGGTAACAAGAGTAAACTCCGTCTCAAAAAAAAAAAAAAAAAAAGTTAACACGCTTTTCTCTGAATGATCATTTTCTTTTTGTGCATTTCTGTATCCCAGTCCTTTGAAATCGTTTTTTAAGTGAAAACACAAGTCTATTTCTATGCAATTAATGGGAGTTAAAAAAAAATCTCTGCTTCAAAAATGTAAAAAATAATAATAAAGGCTATATCCTATATTTCTCACAATTGAGTTTTACTGAGTAATAAATAATTATTAAAACTTTGCAGGCAAATTTTTTGATGGGGTGAGAAGTAGCAACTGTATACAGGCATTTCCTCTCATTCAAAAATTTCAGACAGATTGTAGTCAAATGTAAAAATGGACCCAAAACAAAACAGAGGAAATATTTATTCTTAGCATGGAGAAGTCAAAAGAAGAAAAACAGAGTTGGTAGACTTAATTATCTCATTTTTGAAAATTGTATAAATTAAAATAAACCATAAAAAAGTAATAAAACCAGAAAAAAAATTGTCCATGTTAGTGAATCAATACCTTTCACATAAAGGGCCCTAAGAATAAGTATCACACACTGGGGTCTGTTGGGGGAAATAGGGGAGGGACAGCGGGGGGTGGGGAGGTGGGGAGAGATAGCATGGGGAGAAATGCCAGATATAGGTGAAGGGGAGGAAGGCAGGAAATCACGCTGCCATGTGTGTACCTATGCAACAATCTTGCATGTTCTTCACATGTACCCCAAAACCTAAAATGCAACAACAAAAAATCATTCAGAAACTATATGGATTTCTCTATAAGATTCCTGCTGCTGTTGTGGAAAAGGATGCAGTATTTATTCCAGCAGGGTGGGATAATAAGAAAATAGGAATATTACATGAAAATTTTCAAACATTAAAAGCAGAAGATAATTTTGAGGACATCATAACTAAACCACCTGTTCAAAAGTTTGTACATGAGAAAGAAATTATGGCAGAAGATGATCAAGTGTTTCTTTTATTTATTTATTTATTTATTTTTATTTATTTATTTTTAAAGACGGAGTTTCACCATGTTGGTCAGGCTGGCCTTGAACTCTCGACCTCAGGCGATCCGCCTGCCTCAGCCTCCCAGAGTGCTGGGATTACAGGCGCGAGCCACAGCGCCCAGCCAAATGATCAAGTGTTTCTTGTGAAGCTACAGTCCCTTTTAGCAAAGCAACCACCAACTGCAGCTGGAAGGCCTGTGGATGCCTCACCAAGAGTCCCAGGAGGCTCCCCTCAAACACCAAATAGATCTGTCATCCAATGTTGCCAGTGTGTCACCCATCCCTGCTGGGTCAAAAAAAATTGATTCAAATATGAAAGGTGGAGCTACAAGTGAAGGCGTCCTGGCAAATTTCTTCGACAGTTTATTGAGTAAAAAGACTCCTCTCCAGGTGGTCCTGGTGTGAGTGGTGTAGCCCTGCAGGTGGGGCTAGAGGTGGAAGCAGTGGTTTACCACCATCCGCCAAAAAGTCAGGCCAGAAGCCTTAGATGTTCATGCAGAACTAGACAGAATCACATGAAAACCAGTTACAGTTTCTCCCACAACACCTACATCTCCTACGGAAGTAGAAGCTTCTTGATACCAAATAAAGCCATTTATTCAGTTTTCTGGGATAATGTAAACATGCCTCTGCCTTTTCCTTCAAAAATGGAATTAGAAAGCTGGAGTGCTTCTTCAGATGGACTAAATGCATGTCTTGTGTGTGTGTGTGGTTGTCCATTTTTTACAAGGAGCTATACAGAAGAAAAATTATTCTACATTATGTAGGATTGCTATTTGCATTGCCATTTTACATAAGGAAGTAATTTTTGATTTTGAAAATCTCAAAACTTTCAGATCTGAAATACAACCATGTGATCGATCATATTCTAAAGGCTATTTAAAACATGTAATAGAGTTTAGGAGAAGGGCAGAAAACACGCAATTTGGGCATCTGACTGACTTGTAAGTCTAAGCTTATTTTAGTTATAACTACTAAAATCATTTTTAAAAATTTGTCAGTTTTGCTGACAGAAAAAAAATTGTCAGGTTTTGCACACCAACATAAATGTATCACCACACATGGAAATGCTGAGAGAACTATCGGATAGCATTTGATACACTAGTCATTGTCTCAATCACTGATCTGTAAGTTGTTATCAAAATATGATTTAGAAATATTGGTCAAGGTGTTTCTTTAACTGAGAAGAAAAGAAAGCACACTGCCTAAATGTGTACAAGAAAAATGCAGAGGTTATTAAAAGGTAAAGACGTAACAATCTTTGGATTTGTCTATACACATATATATATTTGGCTTTGCCTTAATACACCCCTTTTTTGTGACTTTGAACTGTAATCAGTTAATAAAGTATTTATTCTTCGCAAAAAAAAAAAAAAAAAGCATCTCCAAAGTTAGACAAAAGACATTACCAAACAGCTCAGAAAATAAATAAAAATGGCCACAGAGCAAAATTTTCCACTCTACAGTAATCGAAGAAATGCTAACTTTAAGGGATTTATTTTCCCCACAAACTTTTCTTTTTTAAAAGGGTATGCTCTATTGACTAGGATTTGGCAAAATGAGCACTCTTACGAAGTAGTAGAAGTATTAAATTGGCCGAAGATTTCTGAAAGACAATTTAGCAATCTGTTAAGTCTTCAAAATAGTCATACCATTTTCAAGAGTTTGATTTGATAAAACCAGCTCGCATTCAAATACAATAGGCATAAGCAATATTTTTTACAGTGAAAATCTGAGGAAAAAACCTAGAAGCCCAAATTTGAATCATGGTCTTTTAAAGAAAATCATGGAGCCACTTTAAATTACCTCATGGAAGAACATTACAGAATTCCAAGAAAATACATCTAGTGATAACTTTATCCCTATTATTTGTATGCTGCAAGTATACATATATTGATCTCTGAACGTCGAATTTTGAAAAGAAAAAAAAACTACACATATAGAAAAGACTAAGAACATAGAATAGAAATATTAACGATGGCTATCTCTGAGTGGTAGCATTAAAATTATTTTCTTTAATTTTCCTGAAGCTTCCCAATTTTCTATTCTCAATATGCACTGTTTATATAATAAAATCAATGTTGAAGACACTACTACCACTAAAGCAATCTTAAAGTTGCTATAAAATTAAATTCAATCCTACCACTGGCATTTGAGAAAAACAAGAAAAAGCACATGGTATAATAAAAACGCTACTTCATTGCCAAGAGGGAGGTGGTAGCCTACAAATACCTGTGCTAGAACTGGAAAAGGCTAGGTAGTATCCCTGAGAGCAAGCCAACAGAAAAGCAGTGGAAGGGAGTGATTTCCTACAGAAGAAAAAGAGAACAGAAAAGAGAGGAACAGCTACAATCCAAAAAATCAGAGAGGAAAGGGGAAAAGAAAAATAATAGAAGAGGAGTAAGATGTCTAGTTCAACTACAGATAGTGATAAAGGATGCGTGAAAAGCAGAGCAGAGGGAAAATTAAGAGAGATTAAACACATCCTCAGACTCCACTTTCATTTATTATAAGAATGAATTTAAACTATTTTTAAAAAGAAGCTATCTTGATTTGGAACAAGGCACAAGTGGTCACTGGAAGGAAGTTACACAAAGAAGACAGCTCAATGTAGGTTTAGAAGAAAACAGAGTGGGTCAAAAATGAATTAATGCACAAATCCTAGGAGGGAAAACTGATACTGAAATTCGAAACTAAATTTTATGCCCTCTTTGAACTACCTCATCATATGGATCCAGTGGGCTGCAGTGAAATAGCCTGACTTTAGAGTCAAGAGGTCTGGAACCATGTCCTGACTACATACTAGCTATATAAAGTTGAGCAAGCTTCCATCTTTACAAGAGAGTAAATATTTACTGCAGAGTTTCTGAGTTTCAACTGAAAAAAATGTGTAATAATTTTTTAAACTTAAAATGCTCCATTTATACCTTCATAGGGACAAGTCCACCATTTTCAGGAAACGAAGGCCACAATGACATTTTACTTAGGAAAGCTGAACGAGTCACATGAAGAGAATAAATATACAGTTGTAATTGTTCTCTCCCAAATAATCCCAATCCTCTCACTCCCAAAAATCCCTGGAAAGGTTCCGAGAGATTAGATAGTTGATAGAATAGTATACTCTACATGGCTTTCAAAAGTCAATCTGGGTCAATGTGGTGGCTCACACCTATAATCCCAACACTTTGGGAGGCTGAAGTGGGTGGATCACCTGAGGTCAGGAACTCAAGACCAGCCTCACCAAAACGGTGACCTGATTGTGCCACTGCACTCCATCCTGGCGACAGAGCAAGATTCCATGATTAGCTTAAACTACATGAACTATAAGATCTGTCATTCTACAAATCTAATTGAGTTCCATCTCCATTACAACTTTGAGTTACTTAAACCAACTTATCTTAATCACTAGTATTAACCAATTCCATTTATGTTCCACTATTGATTGATCGATTGAGACAAGGTCTTGTTCTGTCACCCAGGCTGGAATGCAGTGGCCTGCCTAGCCACAGTTCATTGAAACCTTGAACTCCTAGGCTCCAGCAGTCCTCCCAGATGAGCCTATGTAGCTAGAAATACCAGTGTGTTCCACCGTGCCAACCTAATTTATTTTTTGTAGAAAAATACATGTCTTCCAATGACATATGATGTGTATTGCAATGTTGCCCAGGATGGTCTTAAACTCCTGGTCACAAATGATCCTCCTACCTCAGCCTTCTTAGGTACTGAGATTACGGGTGCCAGTCACAGTGCTTAGCCTTACTCATTTTTTAAAATACATACTAGGTTGGTGCAAAAGTAATTATGATTTTTGCCATTAAAAAAATTGCAAAACCCATAATTACTTTTGCGTCAACCTTAATACATACCTCGACATACTGGCAGGAACCTATAGTCTTAACTGCTCACAATGCTGTGAGCTATGATTGTATCACTGCACTTCAGCCAGGACAACAGAGTGAGACTCTGTCTCTAAAAATAAAATGAAAACATAATGTAATTTAAAAACTTTTTTAGGCCAGGTGCCGTGGCTCATGCCTGTAATCCCAGCACTTTGGGAGGCCAAGGCAAGTGGATCACAAGGTCAAGTGTTCAAGACCAATCTGTCCAAAATGGTAAAACCCCATCTCTACTAAAAATACAAAAATTAGCCAGGCACGGTGGCAGGTGCCTGTAATCCCAGCTACTCGGGAGGCTGAGGCAGGAGAATCGCTCGGCCCACAGCAACCTCTGCCTCCTGGGTTCAAGCTATTCTCCTGCCTCAGCCTCCCGAGTAGCTGGGACTACAGGCATATGCCACTACACCAGCTACTTTTTTATATTTTAGTAGAGACGGGGTTTCACCGTGTTGCATAGGCTGTTCTCAAACTCCTAAGCTAAGGCAACCCGCCCGTTTTGGCCTCCCAAAGTGCTGGGATTACAGGTGTGAGCCACCACGCCCAGCCCACACAGTTTTTAAAAGACAGAAGAAACGTCAATAGTAACCAGTGTCAACAGTACACACTGTAAGTGTGGAATCATTATGTTTTTCTTTTTAGTTTTCTGTATATTCAAAATAATCTAAAATGAATAACACTTTAATTGCAGGAGGAATAATGTTTTAAAATCAGCCGCCCAAAGTTGAGTGTGGCGCCTCTGAAAAATTACCTGAATGTAAAAAACAAAAATTTTCAGAACAGAGCTCTACACTAAGCACAAGTGCTAAGAGCTTAGCATGCTAAAATACTGACGTTTACCAATAATCCTATGAAATAGATATCCCCACTATGTGGACTGAAAAGCTGAGGTTTCCCGAAACTCTTAACAAAAGGCACACAGCTATTTAATGGCAGAGGCAGAAATAACACACAAAGGCTGGGCATGGTGGCTCGAACTTATAATTCCAAAATCCCAGCACTTTGAGAGGCAGGCAGATTACTTAAGGTCATTAGTTGGAGATCAGCCTAACCAACATGGTGAAACACCATCTCTACTAAAAATACAGAAATTAGCAGGGTGTGATGGTGCGAGCCTGTAATCACAGCTATTTGGGAGGCTGAGAGGCAGGAGAATCACTTGAACCTGGGAGGTGGAGGCTGCAGTGAGCTGAGATCATGCCATTGCACTCCACCCTGAGAGACAGAGACTCTGTCTTCCCCCCAATAAAAAAAAAAAAAAAAAAAAAAAGAAATCACATACAAACCTGCCCTAGTCCAAAGTCCCTATGCTTAACCACTTAAATAGTCTGACATGAGCATGATGTGTTTTGATTTATTCTTTACATTTGACATTAAAAATTTTCTAAATAATTTACTAGATAATATGCATACATGGTTATGCCTCAAACTGTTGTATGAGATAATCATATTAGAATCTAGCAGCTGGGCGAGGTGACTCACATGCCTATAATCCCAGCACTTTGGGAGGCAGGTGAATTGTTTGAGGTCAGGAGTTTGAGACCAGCCTGGCCAACACAGTCAAACCACATCTCTACAAAAAATACAAAAACATTAGCCAGGCGTGATGGTGCATGTCTCTAGTCCCAGCTACTTGGGAGGCTGAGGTGGGAGATTTTTAAGCCTCAGAAGCAGAGGTTACAGTGAGCTGAAACAGTGTCACTGCACTCCAGCCTGGATGACAGAGTGATAAGATCCTGTGTCAAAAACAAAAACAAAAATATTTAGCCATTATCTATTACAAGGTAAATGTACTCAATGTTAGTCCCAAAATTCTTGCCTTGCAAGAAGAGTTTTTAGTATTTTTTACATGGAATGACAGTCCTTGGATTAATCAGACTTAGAGTATTACATTCAAGAAAATGCATTTAATCTAATTCCTCACACTACTTCATATGTAACTACTCCAACTAAAAAGAAACACCAGGCCACTAAAAATATAAGACAACTTGCTCACTAACAAAGTCAAAGTGGCTCACTACTCTGTTAATATCTATGTTGCCAAAAAACACAATGAGGACAAAAACTCAAAAGCTGAGTATCAAAACTCAAGTTCTTAAAATAAATGAGATTTCTTTTCAATAAAGTATCATTAAGTCAACACATAAGGAAAAGGACCACAAATGGTGAAAGATGTAACTTATGTTTAAGGAAGTGAAGAGAAAGGGTAAAGAAAACATGACACACCATATGCTAAATTAGGTGTCTGATCATGTCAATGACTATGAAACTATTTCTTTGAGTCTAGCATATCTGGGGGAAAATTTAGGAACTGTTTTGGATTCCAGTTTTCTTTTAAGAACTTGGTTCACAAATCAGGAATACCCATATGCAATGAACCATTCAAGTTTTGGACCTCAAAATGAGGCTTAAAAATATTTTTTCTTTTATTCTCAATTCCTTTTCAAATTACCATGAAATACGTACCTTCCTCCTATTGAGTCGTCTTGTGGTTGGGCCCCGGCAGTGTTCCTCTGTGAACGTCGCAGTGACCCCCCTGGATTGTTATTAGGCCGGTTGGACATTGGCACCTCTCTCTTGAAGGGACATACCCTTTCTAGACACTACCATTCACTAAAAGAAAAAAAAATAAACAAAATTTATCAGATGTACAAAATACAATATGGAAAAGAAATTAGGGGAACTGACAGCAATGAGGAAATTTTCTGCAAACTATCTGATTTTATAGCCTTCACCGATACTGCAATGTCTCACTCAACTGTGAAGTCTGACTAATTAATGTGTTACAAAATGTCAGGGATATAACAAATTCAAGGCATGTGGTCCAGAACTCAGCACATAAAATTAATTTAAGATTTTTCATGGAATAGCCAGAAAATTCTCAATTCAAAGAATACAGAGCACAGGTGGAAAGAAACATGTCTTTGTTTCCACATTCTAGTATTGTGCAGAAACAGGCACTACACCTAAAGTCAAAACATGATGGCTGAAGTCCTGTGATAGAACAGGTGTTAAAGATAGTTTGCCTTTGCACAAATGACAGCCTCTAAGCCTAGAATTCCTTAGACTCAGAATTAACAACATATGTCATGTATTTTTCACAGTACTGTTGTGAATAACAAATGAAAAAATAAATACAAACAAAATTGTGGCTGGGCACGGTGGCTCACGCCTGTAATCCCAGCACTTTGGGAGGCTGAGATGGGTGGGTCACCTGAGGTCAGGAGTTTGACACCAGCCTGGCCAACGTGGTGAAATCCTGTCTCTACTAAAAATACAAAAATTAGCTGGGTGTGGTGGCTCACACTTGTAAACCCAGTAACTCGGGAGGCTGAGTCAGGAAAACTGCTTGAACCCGGGAGGTGGAGGCTGCAGTGAGCCCAGATCATGCCACTCCACTCCAGCCTGGGCAACAGTGAGACATCTGTCTCAAAACAAAGCAGAACAAAACAAAATTGTAAAACTGCAGTATCTTAATGAAAAGATGAGGCAAAAGCAACTCAAACAGAGTAAACTAAGCAATGGTCCCAAATACTTAGGATTTTCAACAGCAGCTCTGCTGGCCACGACCCTGGACAAAATAATCTCTACATTTCATTTACTCTTCCTTAAAACCAGTACATTACCTACCTCAACAGAGTTGTCAGCAACAAGAAAGTATTTTTATAAGTGTGACAATTTAGCTCAAAACAGTTCATAATCAAATTGAACTTTCTATAAGAAATTTAATTATTGTACAGATAAAATGCCAACACTTAGAAAATTAGTTTAACTGATGAAACAAGCCAACATTACAATTATAGAGTTACATCATGTACAAATAAAATCTTTCACTATTTTTTGTAAGCCTGCAGTCAAATTCGAAGTAGTGTTCTTTCTGTTACTTCTATTTACTGGTGAAGAGAATGAACATATGACATTATAGAAACTGTTGCCAAAGAGAATGCAAATCAACCATAATTAAGTCTATTACTGTACTGGATTTTGTTTTACAGATTCCTTGTACTGTAATAAGTAAGGTTTCTTTTGAGTTATATTGTTGATACAATTCAGTAGAGACTGTTTCTATCACACATGTCCAAATTAATTAATATAATAAACTTTAATTAGAAAGTTCAAATTACTAATTTAAAGATAGTCAGTTTTAGAAAGAAAAAATATATTTAAACATTAAAAGAGAGGCAGGCAGAGAGAGAAGGTTAAACTTACATGTACTGATATGAAAAGATATGAAACTCTCATTTGTGTGTATTTATTAAAAAAAGACTTATAAACTTCTGTATACTATCCACGTTAAAAATTCATGGAAAGATGCATGAAACATACTTCGTTAATAATGACTGCCTTTGAGAAAGGATTGGGGGATCCAGAGTTTAGAATGAAATAAATCATTTTTGTTGTCACTGAGACTGACTGTTCACCAATTTAAAAGCAATTAAGCAGGCTGCTCTAGCATAACAGCTTTAAGCACAGAGCTCTTCAGTCAAACTGCCTCTGCCCAAGTTCAACTCCGGACTCTTAACACTAACAAGCTGTATAGAGTCTTGCATATATGAGAGTGCGTGTATACATACTCCTCTGTGCGTCAATGTATAAAATGAGGATAAAGAACTCACCTCACAAAGTAGTTGTGAAGATCAAATGAAAAAAATCCATGTAAATTACTAAGTACAGTGCCAATCATATAGCAAGTGCTCAGTACATGTTAACTATTATTATTAATATAAACATTCATTCAAAAGAATAAAAATATTTGTGGTAAAATAAAATGTAATATATTGGGAGAATCTTCACCATAAAAATCATTGTCAATAAGAATCCAAATTTCTGGCAAAATACTTTCAAAAGTGAAATGTTTTTAATTAAGGATAAACATATCAATCACCTGGGAAGCTTTATCAAAATATGATTGCCTGTCCCCTAACCTCAGACTCTCATTTTTGGGCACAAAAGTGGGAGACATCGTTTAAAAGAGCTTTCTGGGGTTTGTAGGGGGGAAACAGGGGAGGGACAGCAGGGAGTGGGGAGTTGGGGAGAGATAGTAGTTGGGGAGAAATGCCAGATACAGGTGATGGGGAGGAAGGTAGCAAATGACACTGCCATGTGTGTACCTATGAAACAATCTTGCATGTTCTTCACATGTACCCCAAAACCTAAAACGCAATTTAAAAAAAAAAGAGCCTTCTTGGGTATACTGCAATACACAAGAACTTCAGCACATTAAAGAATGAAAAGCCGGTCTTTTTCAAAATTCATCTTAGAAATTTCTCTATTTCAAACACCATCTCAATGCCATTTCACCTGGACCCAAATAGCATGAATAGATACAAGAGAATAGGATGATACTGCTGTTCTCACTTTAAAAAGCAAAGAACAGTATTAGAAACAAGGTTAGTAGTTGTCACCTGCCCACATTCTGCTACTAAATGCTTACTGTATGTCATGAAGTATTAAGTCATTCAAATGAAACTAAGACAAGCTAGTTGTTTTGACCTAGAGTCACCTAGGTAATCTTAACAATACTACCCAACATCTTCAAAGCTGACTAACTAGCACCATTATCAGCCAGTAGCCTATTTGTGGATAATTCTTGATATGTAAGAAGAATAGCAAGTAAGAATAAAGTTATCAAATTATTACCTGCTGTTAAAGCATAAATTCATCTTTTAAAAAGAGGCCAGGCTTAGGCTGGGCACAGTGGCTCACGTCTATTAATCCCAGCACTTGGGAGGCCGAGGCAGGTGGATCACCTGAAGTAAGGAATTCAAGACCAGCCTGGCCAACATGGTGAAACCCCGTCATTACTAAAAATACAAAAATTAGCCAGGCATGGTGGTGGGCGCCTGTAATCCCAGCTACTCTGGGAGCCGAGGCAGAAGAATTGCTTGAGCCCAGGAGGTGGAGGGTGCAGTGAGCCCAGAACGCGCCACTGTACTCCGGCCTGGGTGGCAGAGCAAGACTTCGTCTCGAAACATAACAAAAAAGAGGCCTGGCTCTCTGTTAAATGCTAGAACTATTTCCTGAAAGTAAAAAAAAAGATTAATATATCATGGATACAGGATCTCTCCCTCTGTCAGGTATCAATAAAACCAGAGAGCTGGAAGGGACCCTCAGAGATGATCAAGTTCAACCCCTTACACCTTACAGACAAATCCAAATGAAGAAAGTTCCAAGATCTGTGAGGAACCAGTCCTCTGAATCCTGGTACTGAGCACCACCTTAACTTCAACAAAAGTTTAATGCCTCTTTGGCTGCAGTTAAGAACCCAGAGGCAAAAAGTTTTCTCTACACAATAATTCCAGAATGTTTTCCTTATAGAATATTCTGTACTGACTTGACCAATTACTTACGCCTACCATATGTTATTACTTAATTTTTAAAACACAAGTGGGAATTACACTATTATACTGCTAGAAGTTATGTTTTCGTAACCGGTAATGAGTATGAACCTGAAGATTCTGTCTTAACAGGCTAACTCATAGTGCGAAATCGGAATTATAAACCCAATTTAACATCCCTAACAAATCCTGAAATATACGACTCTTTCCTAACCATGGGCATACTTTCATTTCTGTAAAACTAATCAAGATTTTTCACACAAAAACTTTGATATTCAGTCCTAAGGCACTGAAACAAAATAGAGAATATGAATGACTTTAACAGGAAAAACAAAAAGACTAATGGATATCTTCAAGGTTAAAAACAAACTCATGACAACTTTGATCAAAGTTGAGTGTACAATCAACTTATTCCTTAAGTTAAATGACCTCTGAATTTTATGTTAAAAAGTACTTAACTCTACATGCAAACTCCAAATAGAAAAAAACCACCACCACTGGCCAGGCACGGAGGCTCACGCCTGTAATCCCTGCACTTTGGCAGGCAGAAGTGAGCATACCACCTGAGGTGAGGAGTTCAAGACCAGCCTGGCCAACATGGTGAAACCCGTCTCTACTAAAAATACAAAAATTAGCTGGGGATGGGTAGCACACACCTCTAATCCCAGCTACCTGGGAGGCTGAGGCAGGAGAATTGCTTGAACCGGGAGGCGGAGGGTGCAGTGAGCCCACATCGCACCAGTGCACTCCAGCATGGGTGACAGCAAAACTCTGTCTCAAACAAACAAAAAAATCTGTATGTTGTTTTATATTTACATTTAAAAATTCATTCTTAAAATTTGTATCAAGAATATTCCTTCAAGGAAAACTTCAACTAAAAACATTTTGGAAATTAATTTTTCTTTTCTTTTTTTTTGAGACAGAGTCTTGCTCTGTCACCCAGGTTAGGAATGCAGTGGCATGATCTCAGCTCACTGCAACTTCTGCCTCCCAGGCTCAAGCAATTCTCCTGCCTCAGCCTCTAGAGTAGCTGGGATTATAGGAGACCGCCACTACGCCTGGCAAATTTTTGTATTTTTAGTAGAGATGGGGTTTCACCATGTTGGCCAGGCTGGTCTTGAACTCAAGACCTCAAAGTGCTCCACCTGCCTTGGCCTAACAAAGTACTGGGATTACAAGCGTGAGTGAGCCACTGTGTCTAGCTGGAAATTTTTTTTTTTCCCCTAATTTCTTAACATAATACACACACACACACACACACACACACACACACACACACACACACACACACAAATAAAGTCTTTAAAAAAAACCAAAAACATTTTTTTAAAATTCAATTATTCCTCTGGTATAGTACTTTTAGAATACCAAAAGAAATCAATTGCAAAACTTACATAAAGCCAGGCATGGTGCTCGATGTCTGCAGTCGCTGCTACTAGGAGGCTAAAGCAAAACAATCACTTGATCCCAGAAGTTTGAGGCCAGCCCAAGCAACACAGCAAGACCTTGTCTCTACAAAAAAGTCTAAAAATTGGCCGGGCACAGTGGCTCATGCCTGTAATCCCTGCACTTTGGGAGGCCGAAGCAGGCGGATCATGAGGTCAGGAGTTCGAGACCAGCCTGGCCAACATAGTGAAACCCCATCTCTGCTAAAAATACAAAAATTAGCTGGGCATGGTGGTGCCTGCCTGTAATCCCAGCTACTCAGGAGGCTGAGACAGTAGAATCGCTTAAACCCAGAGGCGGAGGTTGCGGTGAGCTGAGATCACACCATGTACCTGGGTGACAGAGCAAGACTCTCTCTCAAAAAAGTAATAAAAATTTTTTAAAATTTAAAAATAGGCCGGGCGCGGTGGCTCACGCCTATAATCCCAGCACTTTGGGAGGCCGAGGTGGGTGGATCACGAGGTCAAGAGATCGAGACCATCCTGGTCAACAAGGTGAAACCCCGTCTCTACTAAAAATACAAAAATTAGCTGGGCATGATGGTGCGTGCCTGTAGTCCCAGCTACTCAGGAGGCTGAGGCAGGAGAATTGCTTGAACCCAGGAGGCGGAGGTTGCAGTGAGCCGAGATCGTGCCATTGCACTCCAGTCTGGGCAACAACAGCGAAACTCCGTCTCAAAAAAAAAAAAAAAAATTTAAAAATAGAGACTAAAAATTAGCCAGGCATGGTGGTACACACCTGTGGTCCCAGCAACTCAGAAGGCTGAGGTGGGAGGACGAGCCTGGGAGCATGAGGCTGTGGTAGGCCACGATTACACTACTGCACTCCAGTTTGGGTAACACAGGGAGATAACAACAGGCTATACCAGACAGCTCAGGTGTGTACTGGGCTATACTATTTAGGTCTGTGTAAGTACATTCTACAATCTTAACACAAGGACCAAACTGCCTAACAATAAATTTCTCAGAACATATCCCTATCTTTAAGCAAAGCAAAATCTGCTCAGTAAGCTTTTAGAAGTGAATCTCATTTGTCCAGTATGTATCCCCTAACTTCTTATGCACTTATTTAGATTTGGTCCCCCAAAAAGACTTGTTTGGCTTCAGATCATGAACTTGAAGGTAAATGACAGTAATAAACAAAATTTGCAAAGTACTTTACTCATCTTGTAAAATTTAAATGTGACAAGGAGCCATATAAACCACTGCCCATTAGTCCCATTTTCCAAATAAAGAAATTGAAATGTTACAAGATTAGTACCCTGCATGAAACAAGTAATGGCATGGAGATCTGCAGACTGCAAGCAGGAAGTGACACCTGGAGCTCCAGTTCTGAACTACATATACCAGATAAAGAAGGAAATGACTATGTCCCAGAACAAAGTGTGGTAAGGGACAGTATAAATTAAACCACTACAGTAAAACAAAATAGAAATCACCTTTACGTATAACAGAAGTCATTCTTGCCTACCTAAAAATAGCAAAGACTTCAAATAAGCCTATCTTAAAATGGGAATGAATAACCTTTAAGCTTCCCCCAAAAGCAAGGGATTGAGAGGTGCTAAGAAACAATGACAAGTAAGACAACCCCTCCTCACAAGGAGCTTACTACTCTGCATCTCCCACCTAGGTTCAAATTCTGCCTCCGCTACTTAGTAAGGCCTACAAGAACTTATCTTCATCTCAGTTCATTTCTCCATTTAACTAGAGATAATACTATACTTTGTGATTTACGTAATAGAGAACTGTATGTAAGGCTCTCAGAACCTTACCTGAACATGATAGCAGCCATCTAATGAGTGCTTATTAAGTACAACCTTAAAGAAAAATGGGGGAGATTATCAGGTCCATCATGTACCAGAAAGGAATTGAAGGGGAAAAAGAACAAAAAATTTCTTCAAAACCACTGGGACACTTTATTATCTTACTTTGATTTAGGAAAGAGGTAATACAAAACCAGCAATTTTTTTTAAGAGATGGGGTTTCCCACATTGGCCAAAATGGTCTTGATTTCCTGACCTCGTGATCAGCCCGCCTCAGCCTCCCAAAGAGCTGGGATTACAAGCGTGGGCCACTATGCTCAGCCAAAATCAGCAGTTTTGTATGGTATATTCACAAGCCAAATATCAAACTCTTAAGTAGCCATACATCAAACCTGAAATAGCTGTATCTAATATATAGAACAGCACAAAGCAGTTTATTAGTTCACATATGAATTTAGGGAAACAGAAATTTACTGCCTTTTTTTCAAATTAATCAGAAAAGTTCTAGAGAGAAATTAGGAGAGTAAGGGCCACTGAGTGCAAGAGAAAGGGCTACATTAGGGTCTGTTAGGCACTGAATGCGATTTATGGGGATCACAACCATTTGAATTCGATAATGGAATATTATACAACATGTAAAAATCTTTTTTTTTTTTTTTCCAGATAGAGCCTTGCTGTGACACCCAGGCTGGAGTACAATGGTGCAATCTCAGCTCACTGTAACCTCTGCCTCCCAGGTTCAAGCGACTCTCCTGCCTCACCTCAGCCTCCTGAGTAGCTGGGACTACATGCGTGCGCCACCATGCCTAATTAATTTTTGTATTTTTAGTGGAGATGGGGTTTCACCACATTGGCCAGGCTGGTCCAGCCACCGCAGCCTCCCAAAGTGCTGGGATTACAGGGATGAGCCACCATGCCTGGCCAAAATAGTATTTTTATAATACTAGATAACAATATTCAATTGAAAAATTACAAGATTTAAATTGAATAGTAAAGAAAGAATGATTATGAGTTATGAGTAGTCTGTGCTTAGCATGTGCCAGGCAATGTACTTTAAATCATTAAATTTTCACACCAACGTTACAAACCTGGTAGTGAAAATAACCTTCTTGGGCTAGTTGCAGTGGCTCACGCCTGTAATCTCAGCACTTTGAGAGGCCGAGGGGGGCGGATCACCTGAGGTTGGGAGTTGGAGACCAGCCTGACCAAAATGGAGAAATTACATCTCCACTAAAAATAAAAAATTAGTCAAAAAGTGGGCAAAGGATATGAACAGGCACTTTTCAATAGAAGATATTTATGCAGCCAACAAACATGAAAAAAAAAGCTCATCATCACTGGTCATTAGAGAAATGCAAATCAAAACCACACTGAGATACCACCTCACGCCAGTTAGAATGGCAATTATTAAAAATTCAGGAGACAACAGATGCTGGAGAGGATGTGGAGAAATAGGAATGCTTTTACACTATTGGTGGGAGTATAAATTAATTCAACAATTGTGAAAGACAGTGTGGCCATTCCTCAAGGATCTAGAAATAGAAAAACCATTTGACCCAGCAATCCCATTACTAGGTATATACCCAAAGGATTATAAACCATTCTATTATAAAGACACATCCACACGTATGTTTACTGTGGCACTGCGCAAAATAGCAAAGACTTGGAACCAATCCAAATGCCCAACAATAATAGACTGGATAAAGAAAATGTGGCACATATATACCATGGAATACTATGCAGCCATAAAAAAAGATGAGTTCATGTTCTTTGCAGAAAACTAGAAACCATCATTCTCAGCAAACAGACACCAGAACAGAAAACCAAACACCACATGTTCTCACTCATAAGTGGGTGTTGAACAATGAGAACACATGGACGCAGGGAGGGGAACATCACACACTGGGGCCTGGGGAATAGGGTGCTAGGGGAGGAATAGCAGGGGTGGGGGGATTGGGGAGGGACAGCATTAGAAGAAATATCTAATGTAGATGACGGGCAATGGATGCAGCAAACCACTACTATGGCACGTGTATACCAATGAAACAAATCTGCATGATCTGCCCATGTACCCCAGAACTTAAAAGTATAATAAATAAACAATACAAAATTAGCTGGCTGTGCTGGCGCATGCCTGTAATCCCAGCTACTCGGGAGGCTGAGCAGGAGAACTGCTTGAACCCGGGAGGCAGAGGTTGCGGTGAGCCAAGACCGCACCATTGCAATCCAGCCTGGGCAACAAGAACGAAATTCCGTCTCCAAAAAGAACAAAACAAGAAAAGAAAAGAATCTTCTTAAAAAGAAATCATAGTACACAATAAGTTAAAATAACCCCAAGGCTACAAAGCTAATAAAGACAGACAAGTTTGACTGAACAAATAAAAATAATTACATATTTACTTAAAAAAAAAAAAAAAGTCAAAATATTAGAAAGCCAAGTCATCCTAAGCTTAAAGGATTATGGGGGCCAGGAAGAAAATTCTGATCCTTTGGCACCAGGTAAATCAGCTTAGCTGGCCAATCCTTAAGCGAATAATTATCATAAAATATGCTAAATTGATTTGAGAAGCAAGATCAAATGTACTACTCTAAACAAAGATGAAAAGGGTGGCTAACTTTGCCTTCACAGGTTGATGATGACCAGTCGCTTCTGCTGATGTTCCTTAAAATGCTAGAGCAGTGAAGAAAGACATGGAGGAATGAAAGAATAAATTAAAATGGAGTGATGTGGAGTAGTTCCCTGAGCCTGAAAATAAGCCTAAACTCTATCCTGAAGGACCAGAAACAAAAAATTTTGCATTTAAGGCCTACAGATAAGGAAAGGAACAGGCCCTCTCTTTAAAATAAAACCTAAGGAAAACAGAATAAAAAAATTATCCAGTCAAGGAAAATCAAGAACTTACCACAAGTATTGGGAAAATAAATCAGGATGCTAATGCTGACAGACACCAAGAAGAAGATGATAGATAGGCAGAGTTCAAAAAAACTCAACAATGTCCATCAGATTTAGAAAATGGTAAAAGCAGCCTGGACAACATGGTAAAACCCCATCTCTACAAAAAAATACAAAAATTAGCGAGGGCGTGGTAGTGCGCTCCTGTAGTCCCAGCTGCTCAGGAGGCTGAGGTGGGAGGATCGCTTGAGCCCAGGAGGCGGAGGTTGCAGTGAGCCAAGATTGTGCCACTGCTCTCCAGCCTGGGGGAGAGAGTGAGGCTCTGCCTCCAAAAAAATAAAAGGAACAAAAACGGTGAGAGCTATTTCTAAAAATAGTGGGGAAGGAGAGGGTAAAAGGTAAGATAAGTAGACAGTAAACACCAACTCTTTTCTGGAAATGCTGGACTATAGAGAGAAGAGACAATATCCGGGAAGGAAGGGGAGGGCAGGGAGACAAAGACTGTGTTTGCATGGATGTATGTGATTTCCCTGTTTGTCGTTTTTTAAAAAATAAATCTTCAGCATATGTATTTAGGCTAAAAAAAAGAATTACTGAAAGAAAGGGTTGGGGATAATGTACAGTCTACTAACAGGATCCCACAGGGGAAAAAAATTAGAGCATAAGCTTTGGATGAGAAGAGTACATCAGTCTCTGAGGCATGAGAGGAGGACAAGTCCAAATAAGGAAGTACATGCCTAACTTGTTGAATCTGTGATTAACAGGTATGAGGAAAAGCAAAGAGGAAAGGAGGTAACCCTTTACAAGGTCCAAAATAGACCAAAAGTCTATTTTGTATAACACTGTAAGATGATCAATTTATCCTGAATAGCTATTGCCAAAGTATTTCTAAAATATAGAGCCACTCATTCCCTAATATAAATCCCGTCTTAGCTCAGATAGCTTGTATAATCCTTTAGAATACTAACTGCATTTATGTAATCGAGTATATTCTTCTTCAGGTCTCAAAGCACATAGGCTAGTCAACAACTTTTAGTCCACATGCCAAAAATGGCGCACAGGCCCAATTTAACACGTCTACAATCCTGCTGGCTACCATCACTAGCCAGTGAATGGGAATAGCAGGCCAGTTTATCAATAGCCTTTTTTGTACCTCCCTGTTAAGAATTATCAGGCTAGACAGTCTCTAAAATCAGATTTAGCTCCAAATTTTTTAAGACTCCAACCTAGGCCGGGCGCGGTGGCTCAAGCCTGTAATCCCAGCACTTTGGGAGGCCGAGGCGGGTGGATCA